>NW_023597054.1:15477521-15720021 GCF_011947565.3 Pollicipes pollicipes | reverse complement strand
AAAGGAAATATGAATGTTTGTATGTTGAGGGCGACTTCGGTCCTGGCATGCTAGATGTTAGACGTTGACGATCGCCTGGTCGTAGCAAAACGGTGCCAGCTTTGCAGTGGTAGTCTTGAATTCCGATTTAGCCGCTCCCGAGTGGAATTGTCTCACTAGTCTGCCGGTGGACCAGACAGTCTGGGCAGCCTGGCAGTCTCTCCCTCACTGGTCTGCCAGCGGACCACACAGTCTGGGCAGCCTGGCTGTCTCCCCCGGACTGGTCTGCCGGCGGACCGGACAGTCTAGGCAGCCTAGCCGTCTCCCTCACTGGTCTGCCGGCGGACCGGACAGTCTAGGCAGCCTGGCTGTCTCTCCCTCACTGGTCTGCCGGCGGACCGGGCAGTCTAGGCAGCCTAGCCGTCTCCCTCACTGGTCTGCCGGCGGACCGGGCAGTCTAGGCAGCGTGGCTGTCTCTCCCTCACTGGTCTGCCGGCGGACCGGGCAGTCTAGGCAGCGTGGCTGTCTCTCCCTCACTGGTCTGCCGGCGGACCGGGCAGTCTAGGCAGCCTAGCCGTCTCCCTCACTGGTCTGCCGGCGGACCGGGCAGTCTAGGCAGCGTGGCTGTTTCTCCCCCACTGGTCTGCCGGCGGACCACACAGTCTGGGCAGCCTGGCTGTCTCTCCCTCACTGGTCTGCCGGCGCACCTGACAATCTAGGCAGCCTGGCTGTCGTGGCTGACGCGCCGTCGGTAGTCACTCTCCTGCCAACCTGTAAGGTGTTGTATCTTTTGTCCGTCCGACTTTTGTCCATGGCGTCCGTCCGTGAGCCGTCTCGGTGGCCGCGCTCCCTCCAGACCGGCCCGTGCGGTGCTGAGTGTCATCCCTGCTCGCGTCGGCAGACCCCTCAGTGGCCTCGCTCCCTCCCGACCGGCCCGTTACGGTTGGGCCGTGCGGTGCCGAGTGTCACCCTCTCCCCCCCCCCTCCGCAGACTCCTCGGTGCCGCTGCTCAGCGATCTGGTGGATGCGACCGAGGCGACCGACTCGCTGCCCGTGTTGGACGTGAGCGCCGTGTCGGCCGCCGGCGACATGTGCGAGGTCGAGGTCGAGGTGCTCGAGGAGTCAGCCATACTGCAGGTGAGTGGCGCACGCGGAGATGGCGCGCCGCGGAGGCGACGGTAAGCCTGTTCGATTCGATCTTCGGCTGGTGGCGGGCATTCAGCGGCGCGGCAAGCCTTTCCTCACCACCAGCCGGGTGATGACCTTTTACGACCGTTACCATCGGGCCGATGGCCTAATGTCGGAGCGGCCAGATCGACCTGCGCCAGCCGCATTTCAGACGGCGCTTCTGTCCATGGTGAGCCGGCCCACC
Source organism: Pollicipes pollicipes (assembly GCF_011947565.3). Taxonomy (NCBI): domain Eukaryota; kingdom Metazoa; phylum Arthropoda; class Thecostraca; order Pollicipedomorpha; family Pollicipedidae; genus Pollicipes; species Pollicipes pollicipes. The sequence goes on along the minus strand of NW_023597054.1, from coordinate 15,718,670 downwards.
GGCGCCCCCGGGCGTGGGGCGCCTCTAACCGGCGTCGGCCAGACCTCGGGACTGTGGAGGAAGCCGCCTCATCAGTCTACATACCGCTGAGATGGTGCACCGTCGCTCGGCTGGTCTTTCTCGCTCGGCTGTGATAAAATGATCGAGTTGGATGACTGGGATGTTAGAAATCGACTGGAGTAGGTCTATTTCGGATTTTTTAAAAACCTTCCTGCCAGACTAAGTCAGCAGGTACAGTACCTTTAAGTCGGCGGTTTTAGAAGCCTCTGGATCTAGTGTGCTAGCTTTTCTAGTGTGCTAACTTTTACCGATATTAACTACGTGGCGTCCTGATGTTGTCCAAATGGTGCGCCGATGTTGTGTTCTGGACCGTGTGGTGTTCTTGTAGCTGTCCTTACCAGACAACCTGATGTTCCTACAGTTCTGTTACCTTTTTTATATCTTGGCACCCTGATTATTCCGTCTTCCCAGATGTCCCTCAACGTCATGATGGTTCTCTTCCCCCCTCCCCCCCCCCCCCCCCACCCATGGTTCCCTCCCGGTGTTGTATGGCTCGTTCGTCCCGTGACGTCTCGGTGGAGGAGATCTCCGACGTTCCATGCCGTGAAGTGCACCCTTAAACCGGACGCCGCGTCACGCGAGGGCCGGCTGCGCGGCCGGCGCCGGCACTGACAGCTATGCGCCGCTGACGCAGGCGGCCGGCCTGCACGGTCTGGAGTACAGCGACGAGCCGCTGCGGGTGGAGACGGGCGACGAGGGCGGCCTGACGCTGCAGCTGCACGGCCGGCCGACGGGCGAACTGCAGGCGAGCACGGCCCTGCTCACCCTGCAGCAGCACAGCCGGCGACCCGCCAAGCTGCCCCGGCTCAGTACGTACCCGCAAACGGGCAGGACGCACGCACTGTGGCCTGCACAACGGTAGCGTTAAACCGTGTAAAACTGGTGCCGTAAAACGAAGTTCGTACGAAACGGGGACAAGCCGTTAAATCGCCCCCGTTCGTGAGGAACCAAAGCACAGTACAGAATAAAGCTGCTGCCCGCGGTAACGTTGTATAATCAGTTACACCTTCTGGTGTATTGGGGTTCAATTGCTGTCAATAACGATTTCCAACTCACCATGGTGAAAAGTAGCAAAATGAGTGAAACCGAACCGATCGGCAGCTGTTCCCTGACACCCTCGGCCTGACAAACGCCTGGCCAGGCGTCTTCTCGTTGAATACGGCACCACACTTTTGCACAGAAGAAAGACGCGACCCACCGAGGACGGCCCAGACATGTGATGAGAGTGACTGAGCTTGTATGAAAGGAGAGATGGTCAGCTCTGGTAAAGGCGAAATTGTTATCCGTTAAGACAAACACCTGGACGTCGTCGACATTGGCGTCCCACAGTTGCTGGATGAGACAGGCTACATTTGCCAAAGGAACGCTTGACGAAGGAACCGCGTTAGCCTGAGGAAAACGGCCGGATTGTGGTTCGGTAATCATTGCAAGCCAAACGCCCAATAATCCAGCGAAAGCAGGCAGCGCCTCCAAACTGGCCCACCTCAGTAGATGCTTAGGCGTGGTAGGCCGCACCAGATCAGAGGCGTGGATGTAGATTGGATGCGGCCGACGTGGGGCGAGACCATTCAAACAGACTGAAGGTGACTCCTTGACGGAGCCGTACCGTGTTGGGTGTGGCCTGGCGCGTGAGCTGGCCCCGGCGCCACCGTGCGGAGACAGTAGCGGTGGCTGGTGGCGCCGCCTGACGCGCGCCCCTCCCCCGGCAGCGTCCGAGAGCGAGTCCTCCCTCACCACGGGCTTCTACGACTGGCTGGGCGGCGTGACGGAGCGCATCAACCAGACCATGCACTTTCAGTGCGACGGCCGACCCGATCCACTCGTCTTCCACGTGCCGCATGTGAGTGTCGCGGTGCGCGCGCGCGCGCCGACAACGAGTGGCGTTCGGGGCGGACGCGAGGCGGTATGCTGAGGCGCCGGCTCGGCCTCGTCAGCGCCGCCTGGTGACAGGGTGGGTTCGGTGGTGTGTGACGCGGCGCCGCCGTGACTTGCCTGCACTGCGGCGCGCTGGCGCGGCGCTCCCCCCCCCCCCCCCCCCGCACTTCTGGGACAGGCGAGTGAACAGACTGGTGACTGCCAGGCACGTTGCTGAGCTGTAAGAAATGGTCTACTGGGAGTATCGTGCACAGTATTGGATATGGTTCCTTAATTTTTTTTATGTGCTACGGGTCGATGCAAAAACAGTGTTGTGCCTAATCTCCACTTGTTCACACAGTGAGCAGATATCGCACCACTTCTATATGCCCCCCCCCCCCCCCCCCTCTCCAACTGCTCTGGGTGCGCTGACAATCCTTCTTACCGCCCTTCTCAGACGTTCTTCGCCGCGCTGAAGGAGCGGATAGCGTTCGGCGTGAAGAAGCGACGCTTACCCAACCAAGTGACGTCGTTTGCGCGCACCGACACACCTCCGCTGGGCACCTTCACCAAGTACACGTGGCAGATTACCAACATCCTGCACGTCAAGTCCATCTTCGACGGGCCCACCGTACGTGGCAGCACACAGCCAGCTCGCTCTGTCATTTCGCTAAACACTGCACGGACTTGGATAGCCTCTGTCGATGCTACAGAGGCGAAGTGGTGATGTAAGGGTGTAGGGCGTGCTCATCAATATGCTATGATGACTTTGTCGGCGGAGCGTAAAACTGGGCCAATTTATTCACAAACGCACTGAAGGACAGGTGTGGATCGCGGGAGTCCTGATGCGCTTACCGTGACCTCGCTGTAACCAATGACGATACATTGGGAAACCAGAAGTGTCCGTTGCACCCTTGCTTCGCCGCTGTCCTGCCGACCGGGCGCCGAAGCTGAGCGACTGTCCGCGTCTGCCCCAGATCATGCTGAACATCACGCGCAGCTTCCGGTTCTGCGCGGACACGGGCCGCTACAGCGAGCACGTGCCGTCCGAGGCGGAGACGGCGCCCCAGCCGCTGTCGCACGGTCCGCTCATCAAGCCGCAACAGTACAAAACCATCCTCAGGGTCGGTCAGTACCGCCCAGGGCCGCCGCAGCGGCCGGCCGCCGGGTGTTGTGTGCCGCCGCTGGTGGCACTGGTCGGTCTCGATGGGCTGGCGGTAATGGTGGCAAGCTACAGCTACCTGATGGTTGTAGGGCTAACATTTACCGTGGCACGCCACACTGATGAGACGACCAGAAAGGTGGTGGAGTGTGCTAGCGTATAAAGGAAACTGAACTACTTTGGTAAGCTCTGTGCAGAAACATTTTGAGAAGGGTTCGCGTGTTTTGGTACCCAGGCGAATAATTTTCTGTATAGATTTTACGCAGATTGTTGAGGAATAGTTTGATTGTAGTGTCGACGGCACGCCCGGTTTGTGCCCTTGAAGTGTTTATTTACCGGCCGCCGTAGAGCTATGCACACGCTCAAAATCTCTTACCGGCATACTTGCAAACCCAGCTATTAAGTATAAGCCCAGCTCAGTGCACCTCTCGCCTGGCATGATGCCCAGCCCCCCGGCGCCGTTGGTGCAGACTGCAGATCTCGCTTGCTCGGTCCTCTCCTGACCGCCGACGCCCTGTCGTCCTGTGATTGGCAGGCTGCATCTCGGCGCAGCAGCAGGAGCCGACGCCGTTCGTCATCGAGTGGGTGCCGGGCGTGCTGCCGCAGTCGCAGATCGGTGAGCTGCGCGTGCAATTTCAGTTCGTGCACCAGCGGAACGGTCAGCTGGTGGACGCGCCGGAGCCGGTCGCCCCGTGAGCGGCCGGCGCCATCGGACCGCTCTGGATGCTGACTGAGGTCCTCGAGACTCGGCAGGGGTCACTGCGGGTTGGAGTCGCAGCGGGGCAGCGACAGTGGCCAGCGTTAGGAGAGAGAGTACAAGTTAGCTCGTGGGTGGACAGAGGCCTGTCTGGGCTGCGCATGCCGGCCCGGCTGTGCGTGAGCGAGAGTTGTCTCTGGCGGATCTAGGTGGGGACTGGCAGCCCCCGCCCTGCCGTCGGCTGATGAGAGACCGCGGCTCGCCTGCTGCGCCGTCCGACCGGCCGGGGTCACCGCCCAGGAGCACACCGGATGAAAGACTGCGGCGCCCCCCGCCGCGCCATTCGACCGGCCGAGGTCACCGCCCAGAGGATGGACTCGGCCAGTCGGTCAGCGCGTCCCACTCGGCGCAGGTCACTCCGGCTGACCCCGCCGGTGGGCGTCGCGTGTCGCTGCTGACCCACCCGGTCAGAGGTCGGCTGGCGCCGGCACGCGCTCGCCCGTGGTCTCGCCGGCGTGAAGTCGGCTGACCCCTGGCTGACCCCGGCGGATGCCAGGACACCGCAGCGGCGCCGCCGGCTGGCCGGATTCGATACGGGCTGCTTGAGACCATGACTCGGCGTTCGTGGATGGCTGCGCTGGATGGGTTATGGCGAACCGGACTATCTGAGCATCTTGTTTGCGGCTGGGCCGGTACTGAGAGACTGCTGTTTGTCCCTACCGCGAAGTATTGCTAGAAGTATAGGAGTATTACCAGTGTCACCAGTTCGGTTGCACGAATAGTGTTGTTCGTTAGTGGTTTTGTGTTGTTTTTGTTGTTGTAAACGTTATACGTCGCTGATTTATTGCGATGACAGCTGTAGTGATGCGAGTAGTGTGGTTTGCTGCTTTTCGCAGTTGAGTATGTCGGGAACAGATTGACTTCCATGTGGAAGGTGGGCAGAGTGAGGTGAGCTTCGTTGCATTAGCATTATGAGTTCCTGGGCTGAAAGTAACGGACCTGCAGTGCGCGATGAGGTACAGGTTAAACAAAAATTAATCAATCAGTGGGATAGATAACGAGACTTTTCTACGTTTCAGGACAGTGCTCACTGTCAAAAGTGAACTTAAGGATCGCTTAAAATCTTCGCTCAACCAATACCTCCTCGCATCTCGAAGATCGGTTACTCTCGGCAAAATAACTCGTAACGCTGAAAAGTCAGGGGCTTCAGACCTTCTGTTTTATGTCAAGCCATTTCATCTATTCCAAACTTAATTTGCTGCTTGGTTCGGTGAGGTCCCTTGATATCGCCAGTACCTGCTCTTGTAGATTTCTCGTTGAACTGGTTTCACTCATATGCTTCCTTACTCTTGTCATTCAGGCTCGCACGTTGTTCTCTGGAAGACTAGCTTGAAATCTAAGCATTGTATTTTCTTTCATGTGCTATTATTGTGCTTAAAGGGAATATTTTGCTCTTCAGAAATATCGGAAAGTCACGGAACATGACGAAAGCACCGGCGTTGGATGTGACGATGTCATTTGTTTGTGTTTAGAGGTGCTGTCAGTATAATGCTTTTAACAAAGGAAAGATTTGCCCCCGTTGCGTCCTAATGCACGTGGCATCACGTACAACGAATCACTGACCGGCAGCGCCGGATGTGAAATTGGTCGGTTGGAAAATCACATCCTGGCTGGGGAACTGGAGCGTTTTAGTCCTTGGTAAGGTCATCACCGCGAAGATTAGTGTGTTCTTAACCTTGGCTGTCAACTAAGGCCTCCAACAGAGGCGAAATATTCCGTTTCATAACCGTTTTTTCCCCGCGGACTCTTACCCTCAGCAACTTGGCTGTCCTATTGGAGCAGTCGGCTTGCTGGGAACGCATCTCTTGCCACCAGGGCTGGTCTCTGCTATCGGCCTGACCTGGAGCCAACCAGCGCTGTGATAGAGCGTAGGCGATGATTTGTTTGTTTTGTTCGTGGCACTTGCAGTGCATATCACTTGGAGCGAGAGCTGGATATCGAATACACGGCCCGCATGCACGACTCCTTGCCCTGAGCTTCGCTTGCGTGGGGTCAGTCCGTGGGTATGTGCAACCCGGGCGGAGATCAGTGTACCCTGCTCTTGGCCCTGGTTTGTGACCCGCGAGAAAGTAATAAGCCCGTGGTTATACTGTGTTTTGGTTCACCGCCTAAGCTTCTTGTGAGTGCCAAAGCCAATAAGTTTCTACCTTGCGCTGCTCAAACGAATGATTGTCACACGGCAGGTAGGCTAGTGGGCTGTCAGGGCAACAGTACCTGTCTCTGCGAAGAACCCGTACGCTTGCGATCGGATTAGGCCTGAGAGGTGTTCTTTGTTCTTCGCTGCAAAAGAGCGATTCCACGATTGGTTCAAGCCGAGACGCTTTTCTGGTGAATCTCGTCTGACTAGACTCCGACCACAATTGGCCTGCGTCAGTCTGGCCCGGTAGTTCAGGTACTACCCGAGAGGTAGCTCACCACCCAATTTATGCCACAGTCGGCCTGTGTCAGGCTGGCCCGGTAGTTCAGGTGCTGCCCGGGAAGTAGCTCACCATCCAGTTTATACCACAGTTGGCCTGTTTCAAGTCGGCCCGGTAGTTCAGGTACTACCCGAGGGGTAACACCTCCCAGTTTATACCACAGTCGGCCTGTGTCAGGCTGGCCCGGTAGTTCAGGTGCTGCCCGAGAAGTAGCTCACCATCCAGTTTATGCTACGGTTGGCCAGTTTCAAGTTGGCCTGGTAGTACAGGTACTACCCGAGAGGTAGCCCACCACCCAGTTTATACCACAGTTGGCCTGTGTCAGGCTGGCCCGGTAGTTCAGGTACTACGCGAGAGGAGCTCACCATCCAGTTCATGCCACAGTTGGTCTGTGCGAAGTTGGCCCGGTAGTTCAGGTACTACCCGGAAGATACCTCACCACCCAGTTTATGCGACAAGCATTGCACATCTGGAGGGTAACCCGCTATCCGACAGTTAGTGTTCTGAAAAAGGAGGGGTGGCCTGTTAGCTAAGAGGTAGCTCACTACCCAAGGGGGACTTAATTCCGAGGGATGACATATTAGATGAGGAGAATGACATGGTACCCAACGAGTAACCTCGTACTTGAGAGGCAACCTTCTCAAGAAGGTAGCTCTTTGCCCTAGAGGCAGTCCACTATTCAGGAGGGCTCCAGGACAATAAGTGAGACAGCAAAATGTCAGACGGGACAAAGCTCGATGAAAAGGTCAAAAGGGTAGAAAGCCGAAAGGATGAAAGAAAAAGGCAGAAAGTCGAAGGATCAAAGTCAAATGCAATAAGTATTGGTTTTATTGAAAGCAAACAGTCTGGTAGCCTAAGATTTAAAAGACATGAAAGTAAAATGTAGAACAAGCCACAAATGTAGAACGAGATAAAAACGCACCTATCCAAGCCATGAGTCCTAGCTTGCATAGGGCTTATGAATCACAAGTCCCCTTGGTCAGTTGCGCGCCCAGGAGGGCGGATGGGTTGGAGGGGGGGGGGGGAGTAGCGGGGTAAAGTCGCCCCTCCACTGAACTAGTGGGGTCCAGCCAGTTAGCGACCTCGTGGCTGCGCCTCAGAGCTGTCGTGATTTAGATTGGAAGAGCCCGGGCGCAGTGCTATATCTTGACACATGCCAGGTTTTTCGCCATGCGATGCCTGTTAAGTACCTTGCCTTGCGCCCCTTCCATCCAGAACATTATCATCATTCAAAATTACTATGTTTTCGAGCGTCGTCACCGGTGTCGTCACGGACTTTCAGGCAAGGGAGAATTTTCAGAAGGCCTAGGCAAACTTAGGCCTCATATATTTGGGCAGGCTCCTAGACGTGACATTCCAAAAGACCTTCCGAGCTTGGACGAAAAGGGGGCAAATGGACCCCTACAGCAACATGTCCGTACTTTCCAATCTGTATCTAGTGTACTTTCCTCACTTGAGAAATTGAAGGCTGCATTTATCAAAGTGTTTTGACCCCGGAAGGCAAAGGAAGCCCCATTTTCGGTTACGGAGGGCAATGTGGGGTACATCTTGAATGCAAATTCTACTCAAAGGATATCTACTCACGTTTTTAGGTGCTACCTTGCTTTGCACGCATTTTTATTTGACAAGACGAAGACGTGGAAAGCTTCAAGCGTTGTATTAAACGTGGTTTGATTTGATTTGTTGCTGAATGACTACCCTTCTGATAACTAAGGTATCAAGTAAGTACCCGAAAAGGGGCGTACTTACCGAGCGGCCCTGTACCGAAAAGGCAGCCTGCCACCCAAGAGATGCTTCTTAACCGAGAGGCATCCACTTGAAGACAGGCACAATCACGGACTGCAGACAACATCTCAAATGTCCCTGCAACAAACACCGGTCATGTTGTCCGTCGGCGGATACAAGACACCCAATCAGGGATAGAATGAACGGCGTGGGTGGAAGACCAACTCGTCGCCAAGTCCCACCCCTGATTTAGCTGAAGCCGCCCACGGCGGCCGCGTGTAAGTCACTCTGCTCACGCCAGCGAGGAAAGGAGTTGTTTATCCCACGAGCCAGACGCTGTTGCCTCGTTCTTGGTTGAATGACGCGCCGTAATATGTGACGGCTGCAAAGGCGATGGCAAGCCCGTCCGATTCGATCTTCGGCTGGTGGCGGGCATTCACCTTCCTCACCAGCAGCCGGACGACGAGCTTTTACGACCGTCACCATCGGGCCGACAGCCGGATGGTGGGGCGGTGAGGCCGGCCTGCGCCAGTCGTGTCACAGACGGCGCATCTGTCCATGGTGAGCTGGCCCACCGGCGCCCCCGGGCATGGGCGCCTCTGACCGGCGTCGGCCGGACTTCGGGACTGTAGAGGGAGCCGCCTCATCAGTCTACATGCCGAAAGAGGACCAGCCGGCACCAGCTCAGCACGAGAGGACCCCCCGCCCGGCCGCCCAGCACCTGGCGGCCCTCCCCTCCCCCCGCTCCGGCCGACTGGCGGCGCCTTCGACCGGTAACCACACGTGACCCAGCGGCGGCTGGCCGCGGAGCGCTGCTGACCTGGCGACACCCGAGCCCCGGCGGCCGCCGACCAGACGGCAGCGTTGTCGGGCTTTGGATGTAGTCACCCGAGCTCCTGCTTGTTCACTGCGTGCAATTCAACGAAAGCGCTGCGACGACGCAATATCGCGTGAACTGAGCTGCGTTGACAAGCTGATTTCGGCTACTGGTGAAAGTCGACGACCAGTGGGGTGGAGCCGGCTGCCACCTTTGGGGTATCCTATAGATTTGAATGGAGAGCGAGATAATTCAGCAGAGAAGCTCAGGTTTGGTGGAAGCTCCGGTCATCCACTCACCGACGAATTTTGTATTCACCTCGCGCTGATGATTTCGCGCCGCCGCTTTCAGACTTGTACCATGAGGCGCGCGTTAGGGTGTACACCACACACATTGAAGGTTTTCCATGGAGCGTTTATACTGTGACAAGTGAATGCCTCCGGTTTCAAATAGTCTGGGCACCTGTTCTGCCCGTTTATGCTGTGACGAGTGAGTGCCTCCGGCTTCAAATAGTCTGGGCACCTGTGCTGCCCGTTTGCAGTTGAACGCGGTACAGTGTCAGAGTGGCTTTTTTGCTGGCTTAGCCGCGGGCAACAGAGTATGGAAGCGATTACATTGCAGTTTAAAGACCCCAGAATGTGGATTGGGGTTTGGATTTCGCACACTGCTCACTCGGCTGTCAACAAGGGCACGGAAAGCTTCATAATGCAAAAGATGGATCATATTTTATTGTCAGGACAGTGGCTTATCGTTCTCCTTTCGTCAACTTCCTGCTAGGAGCGAGGCTGCAGGCGGGTGAGCCTTACCTTAACAGTTGGAACATGCCCGACTTGAGTCGCAGTTACCAGAAACTTTTGCTGTAGTTGCTCTTTGTAGCAAGAGGAACCGCAATTATTCAACGCGTCCAGGTGCCCGGCTGAACATGACGCGTTCTGCTGGGGTTGGGGATGGGGCCAATCTGATCCCATGACATAAAAACTAAGAGCCAGAGACATTACGTTCGCTGTGTAGATGGTACTTCATGTAAACCCATTTGCGTCAAATTGTTGTGTGTGGGTCGTGATCTTCAGGTCGAAGAGGGTCAAATAAGGTCAAACTGGAGATAGATGTGGATTGCCTGGGACATCACGTGACCATATGTAACCTAGATACCTTCTCAGCAAAAGGTAACTGGGCGGGGGGGGGGGTCATGCCAGACAACCGACGCTATGTAACCTTAAAATAATCAAAATGGCCAAGTCCGTCGCATCTATTTTTACATTCAAATTTAAAATCAGCATCAAAGGCGGCATGCCTCTCACAACAAAAGTTTAATCGAAATCAATCTAGTTCAGTGACCTACCCTGACATTCATGAAGTCAGAATAAACAGTTTGTTGACGCCCTTGTAATCGCATATTTTGGAACGAGCGTCATAAACCAACTCTTAAAAAGCGTTTTCTACTCGACGAGTTCTTTGGTTTTAACCTTGATCTGATTTCAAACTAGACCCGAGGTCAATGTAATAAATTATGATTCTGCTTTCAGCCGTCTAATGGTCTAGGAAACCATCTGAAAGAGATATGACTCCATCTAGCACTGACATTTCGATGCAACCTATCATTTAAAACTGGGCCTCGCGTCTTTGGTAAAGCCCTATCAGACTGAGGTTCATTGGTTCATAAAAATGTGTGGGTTGTGGTAGACCACTAAACAAGAGGAATCCATTAATTTGTAATGATGCGCGGCTCGGGCAAATTCGACCAACAGCTGTGAGAAACGTACATGTGGACATTGGTAGCAATAAACTGGGTAGTTACCTGCGTAGTTGCCTGCGCACCCGCCTGCATAGTTACCACGGCCCAGCCTACCGGTTTAGGCCGCGGAGTGATGTGTTCGTGAAAAAGGTTCATTGGCTGCTTTCTGTTCGACAACTGACAACATAATCGGGAATTGCTGAGATCGATGAAATATTGTGGACTATCCTATTGTAGAGGACCGCGTATAATGACGCACACCGCATCGCGACGTTTACTTTTACTATAACCATTACAATGCATGCACTCGCCATTTTGCGCCCACCTGAGCAGAGCTTGGCACTACACGAAGCTGTGGATCCTCCACTCCCCAAGGTCGCAAAAGGACGCTCGCCTGTGGCAGGATACACGGCCCAGGAGCTGGGACGCATCATGCGCGTCACGAGAACAACTTCCCCTGCAGCCCGCCCGGTCAGCTGGTCACTGACCGGCGGCCTCGCGAGATGAGCCAATGTCCGGTGACGACATGGTGGCAGGTGCCGGCCCCTGCCCGCGGCGCTGGCGCCGGGCCGCCGGCAGTGGTCACCTTACTGGCCAACAACGCCGCTCCTCGCCGGGGATGGCGGCGTCATCACGTCATCTACCGTCTTATTTTCATTAGGTGGAGCAGGATAAAATTCCCCTTAATTACCGTTCGACGTTTCAGCAATTATAAATGATTGTCAAGGGCACACGACGCAATCAGTTGGTCTCAGTGGCTCGATATCTTGGCTACGTCTCCGAGAAGTAATATAGAGTAATTGGTGATGGTCACAATGGCTAGATAGGGCGGTGGCTCTGGTGCACTAAGTCACCGTGCTGCGTGGATTTCCGCCTAATGTACCAAGGATCACCCATAAAGTGCGTAACGCGATTTGCCACGCCCCTTTCACCCCACCTGTCTTCCCTGAAACTCTCAGCAAGCGCCAGCCTCTACACATTTCGTCAGCTGTTCCGTAATTTACGTCCCACAGCGAGCCCCTCACGTCGGGGGACGCTGATGAACATCGAGTATTGTTTGCCGGTAGACGTATCGTACCAAAGCGGCACATCAGTCTAGTAAACCTCGCATGCAGCCGCTTTAGGGTACCACGAGCAGCCCGAATATCTCAGTCTTGGGGCCGACGCGCAAGTAAAAATGCAGGCCTAGCCCCAGCCGACCACACACCTGGCGCCACTTTCAGGCCCACGTTCATAGTCAGCGACTGATGGCATGTATTGTGCGGTAATAGTATACTAGGGTACCACCATGCTATCCGAACAATCAGTGGGAAGTCGAACAGGTTGACAGCAGCTTACACCATCGAATCCATTCTCAGCTTTATTTTAAAAATCTTACAAAACATCAATACATGCAGGCGATCGCCATGTATCCTACCATGTTGGGAAATCGAAGTACGATCACCACACTAGGAGAGAGGGCGATACCGAACAGAAATTGCCAGGTCAACTGGACGCCGTAACATCACTGTTGAGAAACCTTCAATGGTCTCCTTCCGCTGTGTCCCCGTTCAACGGAAGGTAAGCGATGCTGGAATCCTGTCACTTTGACCCTTGGACAGAGACGCAGCCCAGCTACCCACAACATGCATCGCCATTGGTCAGTCATGAAGAAGGCATGGCATCTGTTTTAACCTTTACGCACGAACAGTGCATCCCATGGCGTCCACAGACAGCGCTGCTCTCATGTGTTGCGATCAGCTGCCGGACAAGGGTCCATTACGTACATTACGCACAACACACTGGCTGCAGGTTTTCACACGCGGATTGTGATCGTGTGAAGCCAGTTGTGGCTAGTGATCTTGAGTTGCTATCGCTAACCAACCAATCATTCAGCTCTGCAAACACACACACCAAATTCGAGGTGCCTGTTGTGGTGCCTGTTAGAATGCCATGTGGCACTAGAAAAAGCACATTACGCTCACAATGCGCCATAAAGTGCTAAAAAACATCACATGCTACTTTATGAATCTGTGATGCGTTCAAAGCAATGCTCTCTAAATGGCAACGGATCTCTGGCTGCAGATCCGACGCGGTGTGTTGTTGAACCGACTGCAGGTCGACAAACTAGGGGCGCGGCGTCTCATCGTCCAGCTGCTCGACAAACCCGGCCCAGGCTTAGCGCGTGCTACGCACTAGGTGTCCACTTCGCAGGGGCCGCGCGGCGCGGCGAGGTCACGGGGTCAGACGGCCGTCGCCCGCGGCGCCGAAAGGTCACGGCGTGCGCGGCGGGATCAACCGCGCACGCGCTCGGCCAGTGCGAGCATTTGCGTGCGTAGCTGGCGCCAGACGGAGAGCGTGCCCCGCTGGATGAGCAGCTGCGGCACCATGCGCAGCTTCAGGTCGTAGTTGAGCGTGCCCTCTACGACGCAGTGATTGGGTGCTCCGTCCATTGGACTAACCGTGAGCACTGTCGGGAAGTTCAAAGCCCTGCCGGATTCGAATGCGGTCAGCGAGAGTCACAGGGGTGCGAAGTGGGCACGCGTTAATCGTTAAGATCTATTCCGTGCTGCGCCGTTCTGCCATGACGTCGGCTTCCGCCTCGCATGCACAGAGACAAAATGCCAATGTTTCCCAAAACCTGCCGATCTGACACAATGCCTACACAATCGCACAGTCTATATTGTAAAGTTCACGGCCCAGGGCGCGGGATCTCATGGCCCCCTTGGTCCTCCCGTGGACTACCTCCATGGCGTCTCATAATTGTTGCCGTGTCCCAAGAAGCGCTAGTCCGAGTGAAGACGGAGAATACAGGTGGGCATGCCTCCCAAGATATCACGTACACAGCAACGCGCGTGCCCAAATGTGGCATTCGTACGATCGAATTCCGTGCGATCGGAATGTCACGTGTTCGCGACCTTGTGTCGTCTTACAGCGGTCATGACGTCATTGAGTCGCTGGGCCCAGTAAGCTGGAGGCACCGGGACAACAGTGAAAGCACTGACCAGCCTTTTACGACCCGTTGTTCTTAACACGTGCTACCACCGCTGCAGGCACCATGCATGCCAACAAGGGGTTCTGGGGGCAAGGAAGGGGAGGGCAGCGCCAGTTGCCATGGGCACTGGCCGACCTAGAGCCGGCACCTGATGCCGGAAATGAACTTCAGACGCAGGAAGGTCGTGCCGGGCGCCGGGGAAAGATCAGCAGCATTGGGCCGTGAGAATGACGGCTGCGTTGGTCAGCAAATGTGAGGACAACGGATCATCTCTGTCAGCATCACAACGAACATCATCCGTTAGAAGCCGAGACCATCCGTTTATAGGACACGCATCGGATCCCAGCGAATAACGTAGTTGCCAGCGCTGCAACATCTCACGGGAGGAGAGCGGATGGGAAGCATGCAGCGTATCACCTTCCACGTGGGCATGCCCTGTTGCATAGCGCGCGGATGCTTTTCATGCTAGCTAAGACAAAATGGCTTCGACCGAGGAAGGGTCAAAGGAAAGGGAAGGGTCTTCAAAAGGGGGAGGGTCTTCGAAAGGGGAAGGGTATTCCGCACGCGTTTCACTCGGCAGCGCAGCATATCACCACACTGGCGGGCTGCCTTGACCTTGCGAAGGTCGCCGACCTGACGCGGCGGACAGGCCACTGACCTGACGAAGCTGCTGCGCAGCGGCAGGTCCCGGTGTTCGATCGAGGCGACGGCGCTGTAGTGCATGTCGCCGCGGCGGCCGAGGCGGCGCAAGTTGACGAACTCGCGCTTCGAGACGACCCCTCCAAACAGGAGGCCGGTCACCTGGTGTATGATCTCCACACCGTCGGCAATCTGTGGCGTGTGCGCGGGTGGCGCGGAGGTCGGTCACGACCGGCACAGCTGACAGTGGGCGGCCGACACAGCCGACACGGGACGGCCGGCACGGCCGACATTGGACGGCTGGGACAGCAGTCACCATACAACCGTCACGCGACAACTAGCGTAGCAGACAGCAGCAACCGACGCAGTGACCCCCGGCCACCGAGGCGGCGGTCACAGGACCCGGCGCGGTGTGTACGACGCGGGCGATGTGGGGTGATAGTCAGCACAGCCAACAATAGCTGACTGACTCAGAGACCAGGCAATCGGATCAGCGACCAGCGATGCGACACACGACACACGACGATGCGATCAGCGCCTGCTTCTGATCAATATTGCGTACTTCGTTACCGCTGCAGCGCTGCAGTCGGCAACAGGCGCACTATCTGGACATGCAACAGCACGCAAGTGGTACGCGAGACCGCCCGTGCGGCCATGTCGTCCCCGTCCGACACCAGAGGAGCTCCGAGGCCGTGTTCACTGTTGCCAGCGTGACAGGTTCTTACGCGGTGGGTCTGATGACACTGCTGGATGGTCTGGTTCCACGAGGGGCAGTTCTCACATTTGTGGAGCAGCTCTTGTGCGAACTTTTCAGGGCAGCATTTGATGACAGTCTGGAAAATGGTACAAACGCATTTGAAATTTTTCTTACAATAGTAGAATGATTGACACATAACTGAAAGAGGTCGAATGATCGTTCCTATCACCCAGGCGCATAATAATGGCGCAGCGAACAATGCTTAGCGGAGCTATGTACTCCTCATATGACGGGGCTAAAAACACAGCGACGCAGAACACCGAGCGCTCTCCGGAGCTGTAAACCACATTTAAGAACTGTTCTGTTATTAAAATAACCATTGAGCTAGCATTACAGAACGCTTGCCAACCCTCTCCAACGTCCTTATTAATGTTAAGGCAGGATTTTCCGAGTTACGAGATCCGCTGCAACTCCCTTAGCAAATCATCTCCCACCAATTGAGGTTAAAGCTATAGACAGCATCTCACCCTGAACTTCCAGATAGTGCGTCCTCCACTGTCCCTGACAAAGAGTCCGTCCTCTTCCTCTGAGTCCACCTGATGCCAGCCATCTGCCTGCAGGATCTCCAGCGCCTTCTCACAGTTTGTCTCGGCCAGCTCTTTCAGGTCCAACTCCTGCGGAAGGACGCGAATTCATCGGTAAACCCACTAGGCTCAAGCGTAATTATTGCACACGACATCCTATACGCGTATTATAGCTATTCACCATTTCATGAAAGCTTACCGCGAGAAATACCAGACCCCGTCGCAATCAGTCATGAAAACGCACTGCAATGTCCATGACTTCACGCAGCTACAATAAATCAAATAGGTGCAACAGAAATGCCACCAAAGATACGAATCTGGAAAAATGTACCCATTCCTAGACAGCGTAGCCGGACTGGCTTTGACCACCAGCGCAGTACGCTGGGCCTCGAGAGCCTCACCTCCTTGGACAGGGCCTTCTGTGGGGTGCGTGGGGCCACCGCTCGCGGACCTTCTGCACCGAACGGGTCCGTCTCACTCCTCGGGATCAGCGCGCTCAGCTGCTTGCGGTCTGGTGGACCGTCGCACGCGGAACGGCGAGGTCAGAGGTCATCACCAAGCGAAGTCAGGGGTCAGCGCCACCGGCGCCACATTGATTGCAGTACGATAACGCGTGCTAGGTTCGACAATTGGTCGCTGAAATAATCATAAAATGACGGTAAAGCGTGGGTGTACGGAAACCTAGTGATGCACACCTCGGCGCTAATATCTTATGATTATATGCATGGCGCTAACGGAGATAATCAGAAGGGTCAGCACAGCACGAAACGGCAGCTTCATCCCACGCGACAACCTCGGTTATCTTCCGGGACCGGTCGCTTCAAAGAGATGCGGAGAACAAGAACTCACCGGGCAGCGTGATGCAGTAGGGCGAGTTTGCCAGCATGAGTCCAGCTCTGATGGTCTTAATTGCCGAGGGCGATCCGGCCGCCAGCAGGCGTCCAAACATCGGAACCAGCCCGCCGGCCATCTCGTGCCAGCACGGAGCGGGAGGGACAAACTATAGAGATCCTTCGCAAACGGTCCGAGATCGCCGCAGCCGGCTGAGATCGTACCGGAGAGCCTTCCGAGATCCTCGAGGGGGGTGGGGGCGGGGCTAGCCGCTAGTCTTCGTATATGTGCCGAAGCGCACTAAAACTCCGGAAATTTCCGGACTAAAACAATTCTCTCGGATGCAGGAGCACACCCAGAGACGGGGGACAGTCAGCAGTGTGGAATACGGCAGGACGTCCGACCGGCGGACGGGACGGGGAAGCTCACGGAGGTCGACCAGCGACCGTTCCAGCGCGGCTCCCCGACCAGATCTGGCAGCCGGCCGGCGCCGGCGGTCTTATAATGACGCGGCGGCCCCTCCCTCGGCACTGGGCACGGCTGGCGGCGCGCGGGGCCGAGATGCGGCGAGGAAACATATGAACCTCGTCATTGCGGCGGCTGGTCATATTGTCGCGTCCCGTCTCGGCCTACCCACTTCACACCACCTGCACTCTTCCTCTTAATTATCCGTTCCGTCTGTACTTCGCCCGTCATTGTTTCGGTGAACAAAGAGCCTAACAGAGCTAGCGTAAGAGTGGTGAGGCCGCATTCCAGAGCAGCTTTTAGACAATCGGCGTCGATTCATCGCTTGGTGTTCAGCGAGTTACGTAAGTTGTAGACGGTCTTTGCATTGCCGCAAGCAGGTAACGTGAAACATTCAACTAGGCTGGTTGATAGGACCTTGCACTCATCCTTACAACCAACCAAAACTAATGAGCAAGGTTTTGAGCTCACCCGCACGTGATCTCGTACAGGCAGCATCGCGTGATGTGCTAATACACTTGCCCTGGCTGAGGCGGATAGTCACCTAATCCTCGAGACCATTGGTTAGCATGGAACTCCTGCTGACCATTTACCCAGGACCCGCATAATACCCGCACCGTTTTTTTCATCGAAAGTTTCAGTATACAAGCCACTTTCTGCAGTAACTTCTGCACGCAAACAGGCAGTGCGTCGGAGCCGGCGTCCGGGACTGTCGCAGCCGTCCGACCTTGCAGCAGCTCACGTCCGGGTTCGCACCCCGCTGGTTACGACGCCCTCAGCACGACCCGGCGAGCACGGTCTCGCTGCTCCGTCCTTTAACCGGCCGGCGCCGTGCCGACGCGTCCGCATACCACGTGGTGAGCCGGGGCAGCAACACCACCTCGCCGCGGCCGCCCGCCCGGCGGCCAGCGGCAGAGCGGTGCCGCGGGGCGGAGGGAGCCCGCAGGAGCTGGCGTCCCGGGAGACGTCCGCTCTGGGTCACCGACGCACCTCGCCGCGGCCGCCCGCCCGGCGGCCAGCGGCAGAGCGGTGCCGCGGGGCGGAGGGAGCCCGCAAGAGCTGGCGTCCCGGGAGACGTCCGCTCTGGGTCACCGACACACCTCGCCGCGGCCGCCCGTCCGGCGGCCAGCGGCAGAGCGGTGCCGCGGGGCGGAGAGAGCCCGCAGGAGCTGGGGTCCCGGGAGACGTCCGCTCTGGGCCACCGACACACCTCGCCGCGGCCGCCCGCCCGGCGGCCAGCGGCAGAGCGGTGCCGCGGGGCGGAGAGAGCCCGCAGGAGCTGACGTCCCGGGAGACGTCCGCTCTGGGTCACCGACACACCTCGCCGGCTGGGTAGGCGGGGCGGGAGAGACGGAATGGAGCGCTGGAGGAGGAGCGGGCCGGATTCGACGGGTGGTGTCCCAGGGAAGATATCCGGGGTGGGAGAGCAGAGACTCGTGGGCGCTTCGCAACGGAAGAACAGGCTGCCACTGGTGGAACGGACGCAAAGAGAACGGCACTCGCCGCCGACCGTAGTCAGACGAATCACTGTTCTCGGACTGAACTGGTGACCCCAGTCCGGTACGGCAGATGAGCAACCGGGGATTTATATCCAGCTGGACCGGCCGCCAAAACCCCTTTCCTCAAAGTTACGAGTCGTTTCGTCACGTCATTTGGCGTGGGATAGGCCTCATACCCGTCGACAGGATGCACCAGCAAAATGCGTGATAATCGTCGTGTCTGTAATGCATACATTCGCAATAATACAGCGCACATCAGCGCGTCTCAGTGCTCAAATCACCAGGCCATCAGATCAGGGTTCGCTTGAATACATATCCAATATTTTTCACACACTAGTATGAAATCAATTTGGCATAGCATCCCAGTTACTCCTAAAGACGAAGTATGAACAACCGATTAGAGTTGAAAGATAACAGTGCATTGCATGGTACAGCGCACCCTATGCCCCAGTGCCACCGAAGCCAAACTGGATGGATCGCGATACAGTCAAACCTTGACTAAAACAGCTCGACCAGCCCCCGCTCATCTCACAGCTCTACGCACTCTTGCTTCGACCCTCGCTCGACACTGGAATGCCCCGCGCCATACCCGGCACGTCGGCCTGATGTCACAACACTGAGCTGCTCGCCCGGCACTGGCACCAGCGGGGCTCTCTTCTGACGCTCCGGGCTCGGCAGAGCTCACACGGCGCGCACCTGGTCCCCTGCTCCCTCGGCCGGGCCGTGAGAGCCTCGCTCCTGACGCTCCGGGCTCGGCGGAGCTCACACGGTGCGTACCTGGTCCCCCGCTCCACCAGCCGGGCCGCGAGCCTCGCTCCTGACGCGCCGGGCTCGGCGGAGCTCACACGGTGCGCACCTGGTTCCCTGCTCCCTCGGCCGGGCCGTGAGCCTCGCTCCTGACGCGCCGGGCTCGGCGGAGCTCACACGGCGCGCACCTGGTTCCCTGCTCCCTCGGCCGGGCCGTGAGCCTCGCTCCTGACGCGCCGGGCTCGGCGGAGCTCACACGGTGCGTACCTGGTCCCCCGCTCCACCAGCCGGGCCATGGGGGCCTCCCTTCTCCTGCGGCTGCAACAGCGCACACGGGCAGGCTAGAGCATGCACGGGATCGAGCAAGATGCTCGGAACACGCGCCCGGCGGAACTGTTCAAAGTTGCTCCACACCTCGGATCCGACCGAAATGGGGACGCTCACTGCCGACAGGTGTAAACGCCGAGCGGTGCACTTCACACGGACACGATCATCACCAGTGAACAGGCTCAGAAAAACTAACTTAACCAAAGCTCCGCTTATCACGGCATGACTACGTCAGTAGCACGCCGCTTAACAAGCCCAGAGGTACACCACCACACCGGGCCGAGGAAGGCGGCGCCACTCACCAGGACGTAGACGTGCGTGGGCAGGTGGCGCAGGGCGCCGTCTATAAGCTCGGTGGCCTCGACGGGCGCGCCGTCTCTGTAGAGGGTGAGCCGGGGCCGCGGCAGGGTGACTCGGCCCGACAGCAGCGGGTACAGGTTGTACACCAGCTGCCGACTGCCGCCCGGCACCACACGGAACTGGTACTGCAACGAACACCACGGACAGCGGTGCAGAGCATCTCCGACCAGGTAGGCGGGCAGTCCTGCCACGGACCACATCCAACGGCTACTGTAGCTAACGTCAAAGGCAACACCGGCTGCGCAGCACTGGTGAGACGCGGTCATTGGTTAAGGAACAGCCTGTGAAAACAGTCCCAATCATGGGCAGACACAAAGACATCTCAAGATTACGCACGAACGCACATGCCGATGCTAAAATGATTACGTGCAAGATTACGCACGAACGCACATGCCGATTTGGTTGGCACCGCTTTTCTGAAAACGTCTGCAGCAAACAGTGTGGGATCAGTAAGCTACATTCAAGTCCACATCAACATGAAAAGAACGCGCGCGACGCGTATGACAACTCTAAATTGACAAAAAAAAAACGGCACAACTTCATACCAAATAGGTAATAAAACGTCTCAAGATCTTTCTACAATCACCAGCACACAGTGTCACACATCCGCCCCGAAGCCCCCCCCCCCCCCCCCCCTTCACCACCCGCTTCCGGCCGTGGTCGTACCCGCTTATTGCCGGAGAACATGAACGCCTCGCTGGCTTCCATGTGCAGCAGCAGGCTGAACACCTGCGGCGAGTGGTTGGTGACGGTGTAGCGGACGGGCAGTGGGGTGCGCACGACGCCGTGCGCCGGCAGGCTGACCGAGACGAGTAGAGGCCGCGGCCGCACCTGCAGCGCCGGCGCCGGCGCCACCGTGCTCACTGGTCGACCGTCCCAATCCAGCCTGAGGGGCGGAGAGGTGGAGGGGCAACGTCACGCGCTGGCCACGGTCACGGCACAGCCGGTCGGCGGCGGGCACACGGCATGCTGCAGCGAGATCACACTCAGCTCCAGAGGCTCAGGCATTCACGTTGTATGTGTGTATGCAGGGGGGGGGGGACCTACACAACATTCACTTAAAACTCAGGCTAGCGCGCACGTCTCGCGAAATTACTTTCATGACGTAAAACAACGTTACATATGTACCATTTGGTTAGCACCGCTTTTCTACCTCGATTTTTAATTGAATTGCCAACACGTGTTCACGTGCATATCAATACCTGTAATCAATTTTATAAGAGGGAGGGGGAGGGGACACGCCCCTGGAGATTAGTGCGTCCGTGCGCCCCTGCTTGGCGCAGCTTCAATGTGGTACGCTGCGCCCATAGGATACAACGCATAGAGCGCAAGGATCATGGACGCAAAGCATATCGATCACCGGGAGCGGCTGCAGCAGGGCATAGCCAGATCATAGGAGCCATGTTGTCATTTGTCAGCACGCTGACCTGTTCCAGGTGACGGTGTAGGTGCCGGGCTGGGCGTGGCCGGTCAGCTGCCGGGCGGTGACCACCACACACTCGGAAGCAGACTCCATCGGCTGCAGCACCAGCTCCCGCAGCGAGCCGCCGTCGCCGCCCTCCTCCTCATCCTCCTGGCCGCTCTCCTCGTCCGACTCAGCCGCCACGTCGAACATGGTATCGTCCTGAGGGGTAGCCAGCTGCGTCAGAGGCGGCACGGGGCTGCCTGTCAGACAGCACAGCCGGCAACACCGCCGGCACAGCGGGCTGGTATTAGACGCGTCGACCGCCAACACTTGGCGTGGTGCTACGCGGCTGCTGTCAGTGTTGTTATGCTTGAGATGGTGCCTCTATGGCAACTTTGTGCGGGGGCCATATCTGGGCAGAGAGACGAAGCCGAGAGCGGGTGGCTGCGGTGAGCGGGAGCAGGAGCGGGCGGCTGTGGTGAGCGGGAGCAGGCGGCTGTGGTGAGCGGGGGAGGGCGGCTGTGGTGAACGGGAGCAGGAGCGGGCCGTTGTGGTGAGCGGGAGCGGGCGGCTGTGGTGAGCGGGAGCGGGCCGTTGTGGTGAGCGGGAGCGGGCGGCTGTGGTGAGCGGGGGCAGGCGGCTATGGTGAGCGGGAGCAGGCCGCTGTGGTGAGCGGGGGCGGGCGGCTGTGGTGAGCGGGGGCGGGCGGCTGTGGTGAGCGGGGGCGGGGCGGCTGTGGTGAGCGGGAGCGGGCCGTTGTGGTGAGCGGGAGCGGGCGGCTGTGGTAAGCGGGGGCGGGCGGCTGTGGTGAGCGGGGGCGGGCGGCTGTGGTGAGCGGGAGCAGGCCGCTGTGGTGAGCGGGGGCGGGCGGCTGTGGTGAGCGGGAGCAGGAGCGGGCCGTTATGGTGAGCGGGAGCGGGCGGCTGTGGTGAGCGGGGAGCAGAAGCGGGTGGCTGGTGTGAGCGGGAGCGGGCGGCTGTGGTGAGCGGCGAGGGCGGCAAGACTGACCATGATCAGCTGTGTGGAGCGCAGTCGGACCGTGTGCGGGCCCGTGTTGGTGATCTGGGGGATGAGCAGCACCGTTTGGCCGGCTCCCGCCGCCTCGATCGGCTCCAGCGTCAGCGCAGCCGCCTTCACCGACATCTGACGACACGTCCCGGCCGTGAATCCACGAGCCAATAACCGGACGTCTGAAGACACGTCCCGGCCGCGGACTCACCACGCCGGACATCTGACGACGCATCCCGGCCGTGAACTCCCAGCTAACACACCGGACATCTGACGACACGTCCCTGCCGTGAACTCCCCACACCGGACATCTGACGACACGCCCGGCCGTGAACTCACCAGCTAACACAGCGGATATCTGACGACACGCCCCGGCCGTGAACCCACGAGCCAACACACCGGACATCTGACGACACGCCCCGGCCGTGAACTCACCAGCTAACACAGCGGATATCTGACGACACGCCCCGGCCGTGAACTCACCAGCCAACACACCGGACATCTGACGACACGCCCCGGCCGTGAACTCACCTAGCTAACACAGCGGATATCTGATGACACGTCCTGGCCGTGAACTCACCAGCTAACACAGCGGATATCTGACGACACGCCCCGGCCGTGAACTCACCAGCTAACACACCGGATATCTGACGACACGTCCCGGCCGTGAACTCACCAGCCAACACACCAGACATCTGACAAGTCCCGGCCGTGAACTCACCAGCCAACACAGCGGATATCTGACGACACGTCCTGGCCGTGAACTCACCAGCTAACACAGCGGATATCTGACGACACGTCCTGGCCGTGAACTCACCAGCTAACACAGCGGATATCTGACGACACGTCCTGGCCGTGAACTCACCAGCTAACAGCGGACATCTGACGACACGCCCCGGCCGTGAACTCACCAGCTAACACAGCGGATATCTGACGACACGTCCTGGCCGTGAACTCACCAGCCAACACACCAGACATCTGACAAGTCCCGGCCGTGAACTCACCAGCCAACACAGCGGATGTCTGACGACACGTCCCGGCCGCGAACTCACCACCCAACACACCGGTCACGGCGACCACCAGCCAAGTCAAGGCAAACATCACACAGACCTGGTCATCATCCCATGTCACGGTAACGACAGCGCAACACACCATCATTCACTACACTTTTGGACAACTATGAGGTCCTTCACGGTAAACAAGCGGAAACGTTCCGCGGACATACAGTGAAGGTTGCTCTTAGCTAACCACGTGACACAATCTGGTTCCGTTCTCAGTTCAACTCAAGTTTAAGAACTTCACTTCCAATCTCCACACAGCCACACGGCTGGTACCAACGCCCCAAACGCGCACTACCCGCGACCGCTCCACCCAACGTGCCACTATATCACAGCCAGCACACAACCCCACCAGTCACATCCCGTCACCCCGACAAGGGCCACTCGCCTGGAACGGGTGCACGGCCTCGAGCGTGAACGGCATGCACAGCCCGTCCTTGACATGTGCCGGCCTCGGTCGGCTCCGAGTAGCGCGCCGCCAGCTGCAGCTGCCGGCTGGCCGGCGTCAGGCACTGCAGGCCCAGCAGCTGCTGGGCGACGGCGCGCGGCTGGACGGCGCCGCACGCCAGTTGCAGCGGCTCGGTCAGCGGCCGGGACGTGTCGCCGTGCACCACGAACGCTGCGGCAGGTCGGCGGCGGTCACGGACCGGCCAGCGGTCACAAAGTGACGGCAATCACAGAGCAGCGGCGATCACAGAGTGGCAGCGACCACAGAGTGGCGGCGGTCACAGGGTGGCGGCGGTCACAGAATGGCGGCGGTCACAGCAGATGAGGTCGGGCCGCGTCACCCCGCAGAGGCACGGGACGGAGCCATGAACGGATGAAGTGAGAGACACGAGGAGGTTCCAACTAAAGGCCAACACGGAGTTCGGAGCCACGATGTTTCACGCCTAGGATTTCTAATGTTGCACGCGCTGTTCTCTAGTTCTGGCGTAGTTAAAACATATAGCACACCCCGGACCGCGAAATCAAACAAATGCCAAAATAAAAGAGAGAAAAGACCTACGAAATGGCGCAAAAAGACCCGGACCCTTCCACGACTTCATCTGTTCGCGGGACCCACACATGTCTCATTCCACGCTGCTGGTCGTCTCACTGTTTTTGGCCGTCTCCTCGTCGGCGCCGAGCAGGCTGAGCTCGAGCACGAGGTCGGTGAGCGGGCCGCCCAGGTCGTCACAGGTCATGCGCGCAGTCATCTGGTACACCTCGCCGACCAGCACCGGCGGCTGGTGCTCGGCGGCGAGGGCGAGGCGCGCCGGCCGCGGCACCACCGTGGTGCAGAGACCGCCCACGTCCGAGCGCGGCTCTCCCACCGGCAGGCTGAGGGCGGCGGCGCGGCGGCTGGTCAGGCGGCGGCCGCGAGTGGGGAGCGCCTGCGCCGTCCACCGAGAAAGAGCGTGCGGGTAGCGAACAAGCTGACTTGGCTGGGGCAACGGGCCGATCACACCGCCAGGGTTCGGTAGTGCGCGCGTGCTCAGGCTGGGACCAAATGTTAGAAGCGTTTCCACCGACGCCACTTTCGGTAGATCTTGGGTACCAGTGATACTGGTGCTAAAGGAAGGAGGTGCTTACGGAAGATGATGCTTACAGAAGATGGGAGTGATAAGCTGCATTCCAAAGTGAACGCGGATACCACAGGAATCAAGAACCATTCGGCCAAAAGGGCTGCATTGCGATAGCTCCGCGATGGGTGCCCACTTTCCGAAACATACGTCTTTGAGGTCATGACGCGAAGGCGGCATGCACCATGAAACGGACACAATACGTGCCTCTCCTTCCATGGCGGCCGCTCTCACCCGAACATGCTCTGGTGGAGCTCCTCGTCGCCGAGGCTGATCTTCCAGGAGAGCAGCACGTCCAGTCCGGCGCCGCCCTCCAGCTGCAGCGCCACCGCCTCCAGCCAGACGACTGAGCCGAGCTCCTCGAGCCGCGCGGGCACCTCGACGGAGAGGGTGCGCCGCTCGCCGGCCGCCAGCGGGCCGCCGGCGGCCGCCTGTGCCGAGCGGCCCGACACGGAGACGCGCACCGACGCCAGCGGCAGCGGCGCCGACGTCAGGTTCTGCAGGCGCAGCTCCACCTGCGCCGCGGCCACCGACGACAACTGATGGGTCGCTCTCCGCGTCCAGCAGTGGATACAGATGGGTCCACTGAGGTGTTAGGAATGCCAGGAACGAAATAGAACGGAATAGAAGAAGAAAAGTACCCGGAAAGTAAGACTTTTGTTTGGAAAGAAAAGCTTAATATTAAGGAAGTACTGCCGCCGTTCTGTTTACCATTGCAGCCTAGATAAATTACTCCAGTTTTCTACGCAGATGCGTAACACTTTTATGTACCGTGTCCAGTTTTTCGGACGGGCTTTCTCGCAGCCAGCCTCGGCCTCCTGAGCTAACTTACCTGGAGCGGGCGGCCCTGCTCGAAGCGGGGCGCTGAGAAGGCCGGCTGGCACGAAACGACGGCGTGCCGTCCGGGTAGCTCCAGAGTGACGGGATCGGGAGAAGCGAGCGCCTCCGTCCAGCCCGGCTGCACGGAGCAGCCCGGCTCCGGCTCCGGCGGCTCCCGCTGCAGCCAGCCCACCAGCCATGGTCACACCGTCCGGCTCTGGTCACGCCCCCAGCCTCCGGTCACGCAGCCATCCCACGGCATGGCTTCAGACTCCGGTGCCATGTCACACTGCAGCCACGAGGCCCGGGTCCGATGGCATGGTCAGGCTCAGGTCATGTGGTTATGCTCAAGTCAAACGGCCAGGCTTTGGTCACACGGTCGGGGTCTGATCAGAACCCGGTCACATGGTCACCCCACTTCACGGGTTCGGGTCCGTTCCCGTCACATGGTCACCCTACGTCATGTGTCTGGGTTCGCTCCAGTCACATGGTCACCCCACGTCACGGGTTCCGGTTCGCTCCCGTCACATGGTCACCCCACGTCATGGGTTCAGGTTCGCTCCCGTCACATGGTCACCCCATGTCATGGGTTCAGGTTCGCTCCCGTCACATGGTCACCCCATGTCATGGGTTCAGGTTCGCTCCCGTCACATGGTCACCCGACGTCATGGGTTCAGGTTCGCTCCCGTCACATGCTCACCCCATGTCATGGGTTCAGGTTCGCTCCCGTCACATGGTCACCCCATGTCATGGGCTCAGGTTCGCTCCAGTCACACGCCATCCCATGTCATCAGTCCACGTTGCCGTCACCACGGCGCGGCCCAGTTCCCTGCTCCATCCATGGCGCCGCTACAGTCGGCTGCGGTCGGCTGCGGCCGGCTCACCCGGAGCAGGCGGTGCAGATTGGCGTCGAGCCGCGCGCGCTCCGCCTGGGCGCCGGTGGCGGCCGGCGACAGCAGCGCCGCGCACATGGCCAGGTAGGGCGCCACCTGGCAGCTGAGGTAGGCGCTGCGCAGCCCCAGCCAGGCCACCTGCGCCACCAGCGGCCACCAGCGCTCCGACCGGTACAGCAGCAGCACCTTGCCCAGCAGGCTGCAACGCGCCCCACACGCCAGTCAAGGTACTTCCGACAAAACGCTTCAGACTATACGATAAGATACGCCATTCAAGCAAGAGTCTTACTGAAATGAGGACAGTCGCATCGGAACCACAAACAGGGAGGACGCGTACACCATACCCAGGCAAAACATACATAACTTGAAATTGCATCAAAGAGCGGTCAGTCGTCTAACTGCCCTAGGGTCGTTTGAAATCGGCGTTTGAAATCAGCGTCAGCTCACAACAGAACACAAAAATGACGCCGTCGTGGTTAGTAGCTTGACCAACTTTGACCGAGTGAGGCGCAGTACCAGCTACTTCTATACATCCAAGTGAGTCAGAAGCACAACCTGACAGGCGTAGACACACAAACCAAGAACACCGGGAAGACACGCAATTATCAGCAGCAAATAAAGCAAACCTTGGCATGAAGTTCCAGTGTTTTTTTTTGGCCGAGCACAAAAAGCTGCCACTTCCACCCCCGAGGGTAACTGGGCCCCTGTCGCACGGCTCGCGGGCTATTACCGGCTCAGTTTGCATCCACTCACATGACGGCCTTGTCGTGGTCACCGCTGAGCGCGTACTCCTCGGCCATCTGCACCATGAGGCGCTCCTTCATGCGCGGGCAGTGGTACTTTTTGTAGTGGCTGATGGCGCAGCTCAGCAGCGGGATCACCAGGTTGTGGTGGTTCACCGCACGCTCCATCAGCTGGATCGCCTGGCCGCGGCGGTTAGCAGCGCTGACGGGGCGGCACCGGGACAGCATCCGACCTTCGCTCGAGCATGTCACCCGTATCGTGAACGGTCTTTGTTCCAAGAGCAGTAAGCATCGCTATATTACATAGAACACCGAATACCGAATATATATAATAGCGCTTGCATTCTTAAGGCTCATCTCCCCAGCACTCTTAATGAGGCCCATCCTTACAGCATCCGTGACGTACCCCGCCGCGACTCTCCCCAGCACTCTTAATGGGGCCCATCCTTACAGCATCCGAGACGTACCCCGCCGCGACTCTCCTCAGCACTCTTAATGAGGCCCATCCTTACAGCATCCGTGACGTACCCCGCCACGACTCTCCCCAGCACTCTTAATGGGGCCCATTCACACAGCATCCGAGACGTACCCCGCCGCGACCCTCCCCAGCACTCTTAATGGGGCCCATTCACACAGCATCCGAGACGTACCCCGGCGCGACTCTCCCCAGCACTCTTAATGGGGCCCATCCACACGGCATCCGAGACGTACCACACCGCGACTGCAACTGCAGCCCACGTTCTCACGCCAGCATAAAGGCATAGCATTTGTCTAGTTCCCTCACCAAGACGTCACCAAGCTGCACTTGATTTGCCCGCCTCCCTCAACAAGTCTCCATCTAAGATATCTGCCCAATCCGCCCCCCACCCTACCCACACCACCACTCCATCTGTCCCGCTCTCACCAGGACCCCGAGCTTCTCGCGCTGTGTGTCCATCAGCTCCACATTCCTGCCGGGCGGACGCCACGGCCGCTGGCCGTAGAAGTCGGTGGAGACGATGCTGGCCAGCGGGTCAGGCTCCGGGTACGAGGCGCCCTCCTACAACACCCACCGTCGTGTCAGGGTAACGCTCCAGATGGTGTCATATGGTGTCATGAACCACAGGCCCGGGCGTCACGACACGGTGCATGCGACGTCTCTGCTCGCGGTCCGCAAGCTGCCGGTTGTTGGTAGCTCGCTACTGCTACTGTTGAGAGCTGTCAACCGTTAGCACCTGTGGCAGCTTATCGCGGCTTCGACTGTCAGGCGTTGCCTGCGGTTCGACTATAGGCAGGGGGTGATTCACGCGTGAAAATCCGACGAACACAGAGATCCGGACCAAGACCGATCGCTTCTGAATGCTTTTAAGGCAGCGTACAAAACTAGCAAATCCTCTCGGACCGTGTATGCGCACACGGCCTACGTTCAAGTGATTTCAAGTCAATTATTGTCGGAGTTCTAATCGTGTGTCACCATTTAACGTGTACAGGCTTTACACGATCATACGCTTTTGATCGTAGCGTGTCTACAACCTCGTCACACCCAGGGACGACGTGGCTTCAAGTTCGAGCGGTGGGGACAGAGTGGCCCGACAGAGTTTTACAAAGAGCGGTGGGGACAGAGTGGTCAGGCAGAGCTTTACAAAGAGCGGTGGGGACAGAGTGGCCAGAAAGAGCTTTACAAAGAGTGGTGGGGACAGAGTGGCCAGACAGAGCTTTACAGAGCGGCGGGGACAGAGTGGCCAGACAGATCTTTACAGAGAGCAGTGGGGACAGAGTGGCCAGACAGAGCTTTACAAAGAGTGGTGGGGACAGAGTGGCCAGACAGAGCTTTACAAAGAGCGGTGGGGATAGAGTGGCCAGAGCTTTAAAGAGCGGCGGGGACAGAGTGGCCAGACAGATCTTTACAGAGAATGGTGGGGACAGAGTGGCCAGACAGAGCTTTACAAAGAGCGGTGGGGACAGAGTGGCCAGACAGAGCTTTACAAACAGCGGTGGGGACAGAGTGGCCAGACAGAGCTTTACAGAGAGTGGCGGGGACAGAGTGGCCGGACAGAGTTTTACAGAGAGTGGCGGGGACAGCGTGGCCAGACAGAGCTTTACAGAGAGCGGTGGGGACAGAGTGGCCGGACAGAGCTTTACAGAGAGTGGCGGCGACAGCGTGGCCAGACAGAGCTTTACAGAGAGTGGCGAGGACAGAGTGGCCGGACAGAGCTTTACAGAGCGGCGGGGTCAGAGTGACCAGACAGAGCTTTACAGAGAGCGGCGAGGTCAGAGTGGCCAGACAGAGCTTTACAGAGAGCGGCGAGGTCAGAGTGGCCAGACAGAACTTTACGGAGAGCGGCGGGATCAGAGTGCTCAGACAGATCTTTACAGAGAGCAGCAGGGTCAGAGTGGCCAGACAGAGCTTTACAGAGAGCGGTGGGGTCAGAGTGGCCAGACAGAGCTTTACAGAGAGAGGCGGGATCAGAGTGGCCAGACAGAGCTTTACAGAGAGCGGTGGGGTCAGAGTGGCCAGACAGAGCTTTACAGAGAGCGACAGGGTCAGAGTGGCCAGACAGAGCTTTACAGAGAGCGGCGGGGTCAGAGTGACCAGACAGAGCTTTACAGGGAGCGGCGGGGTCAAGAGTGACCAGACAGAGCTTCACAGAGAGCGGTGGGGTCAGAGTGGCCAGACAGAGCTTTACAGAGAGCGGCGGGATCAGAGTGGCCAAACAGAGCTTTACAGAGAGCGGTGGGGTCAGAGTGGCCAGACAGAGCTTTACAGAGAGCGGTGGGGACAGTGGCCAGACAAAGCTTTACAGAGAGCGGTGGGGTCAGAGTGACCAGACGGAGCTTTACAGAGAGCAGCGGGGTCAGAGCGACCAGACAAAGCTTTACAGAGAGCGGCGGGGTCAGAGTGGCCAGACAGAGCTTTACAGAGCGGCGGGGACAGCGTGGCCCGAGATAGCTATAAGGAGCGACCGGCACACACCAGTTGGAGGGCGGTGGCCGCCTCGCGCCGGCGCCGGCCGTGCAGCGCCGCCTGCTCGAAGTAGATGCCCGGATGCTGTGTCTGGATGGCCGGCAGCCCCATCTGGATGGCCTGCTCAAACACCTCGCCGAACCACTGGTACCTGGCGGCAGCGGCGGTAGCACTCCGTGAGCAATGGCCCAGAAGCCGGACCTGGTGGCAGCCCCATCTGGATAGCCTGCTCAAACACCTCGCCGAACCACTGGTACCTGGCGGCAGCGGCGGCGGCACTCCGTCAGCAATGGCCCAGAAGCCGGCCGTGGTAGCAGCATTCGTAGTACGGCCCGGCCTTGTGGGGCTTCCACAGTGTCATCATTAGGCGTTAAGCATTCACGGAGCGGCGGTGAGCATCGGCTGAGTAGCAACCGAACGGGTTCACAACAAACTGCGACATTTCGGTCATGAGCGGTGCTCATCTCCAGGTGTGAAGTGACTCAGGAACAGCAGACTGCCCCAGCTGCACTGCCACCAGTTACCATCATACACAAAACTGATGCACACGAAACGAAGAGAACTATTCTCTGGCGTAGTCCGTAAGGGCAGCACACGTACATCACCACGCGCGTGGCAGGCCGACACTTTTGCAAAACACAAAAAAGGTCCAAGCCGCCGCATCTTATCGACAAAGTATTACCATTGAGAGCCACCAACAGCCTACCAACGAGGCGAAGTCCCGGCGCGCCGGCACTCCCGCCGACACGCCGTCTGTCGGAGGAGCGACCTGACAGCCCTCCCCTCCCCCGCCCCCCGCCGTGGCAGTCGCCGGTCACTCACTGCTGTCCGAGCCAGCCGCTGTGCTCGACGGTCAGCTCGGCCGGGCCGACGCGCGGCCGGAACAGCTCAACGTGCCGCCGGAAGTGGGCGATGGCGTCGCGCGGCAGGTTCTGCCGGAACGCCAGCCGACACACCTTGAAGCTGAGCATGGCCGCCACCACCTTGATCTCGCACAGCGTCAGGTCGGTGGTGCGCAGCTCCAGCAGGTGCGAATACGCCTGCTGGTACGCCCTGCCGAGGTCATGGCAGGTCAGATCAGATCAGGCAGGGTCAAGTCATGGGGCCAGTTTGTGACGCATATGTGAGCTCACCTGCCGGTGCACCTCAGAGAGGTCATGCCAGATAAACTTGGGAGGGCTGCTGGGCAGGCGCGCCGTCGGTGTAACCTGACGTGGACAGGTCAGGCCAGGGGTGCGGCTCGAGCAAGTGCGAGTGCACTTGCTGACGAGCTCCACGGAGGCCGTGCCAGGCAAAAGCGGCACAACTCCAGCAGATGCGGAAACGCCCGCTGATGCGTCCCACGCCTGATGTCATGTTAGAAAAAGTAGTGGTGCAGCCGAGCACGCGTGAATATGGATGTTTGTACTCCCTAAGGTCAGGTCAGGTCAGGTCAGGTCAGGTCAGGTTAGTTTGGGCTAAAGGCCAGCTCATTAGTGATGCTGGCTGAAATGACCAATGTTCACGCTGGACCGTCAGAAGTCATC
Source organism: Pollicipes pollicipes (assembly GCF_011947565.3). NCBI lineage: Eukaryota > Metazoa > Arthropoda > Thecostraca > Pollicipedomorpha > Pollicipedidae > Pollicipes > Pollicipes pollicipes. The sequence continues at coordinate 15,687,062 of NW_023597054.1, read as the reverse complement.
TTGTGATCCCATCTTTGCTTCACTTTTAGCTATCTTAACGCATTGCACTGGCATCATTCCAAACACGCCATATATTCTAACAGGGGAAGCTATGGTTGGATCACAACGCGTTCAGACATCGAAACATTAACTCACATTAGCTAGCAAATAGCATTAACTGATCATCAGCCACCTTATCACAACAACAACGGCTTTACGACACTTTAACTTCCTGAGCTTCGCTTCCAGGCTACTGCCTCCCGAATCTCTGCCATCCAATCTCAGCTCTCTCACTGCCCAGCTCCCATCGCTCAATCAACGCTCAGCCACTGCGGCGGCCCTGAATATCGGATCGAGTCGGGTCGCTGCCGTCCCCACACGGATGTCGGGCCGCCTGCGCCCTCACGCCGCCCGTGACGACCCTCGAGGCGAAACAGCCGCCCGCGGCAGAGTAACTCACTTATGCGCCGCCGGCATGTCCTGTCGGACCTCGCAGAAGAAGCCCAGCTTGAACTGGTGTCGCACAAACAGCGCCTGGTGATGGCTCTTGTTGAGCAGTTCACGGTGAGCACGGATCACCTTGACGCGCTGGTGGTAGTACGTCTGCGCCAGCTCGTAGAAGGCGCTCTCCAGCCTGGGGCCAGAAGGGTGGTGGTAAGCCAGCGGAACCGACAGGACGGGGACGGCCTCTCACACTGGAACAAATCAGCACCGCAACAAAACGATCCCCAGCACTACAAGCGCTTGAAAATACTGCTCACTAGACTGCCTTGGTGTAAAATAAATGAAAAAGGGACTACTATGCCATCTCTCGCACCCCTCCGCACGTTTCTACAACATGCCAATGGTTGGCCTAGTTTGGCTCACGCCATACTTCCACACATTTGAATGTCTCAAGGGGTCTTCACTACCTGGGGGTGGTCATCTGTAAAGGCTTATTCACCACTTGAAGGCCTTTGTACGACGCCCAAGATCAGCAGTGGGACACCTATCATCCCGCTTCCCATCCACGCCTATTTCAACGAAACACCGAAGTTGTCAATTCCATGTAATCAGCTAGTCACGAACCAGATCGTACTTTGCACATGCAGCACCCGAACTCGCCACTACCGCAGCCTAAGCCGCTGGGCGTCACTGACCTCATGGCATACTGGCTGAGATGGTCGGTGGCCGGCAGTACCCAGAGCGACTTGGGCGGCAAGTCGCAGACGGCGCAGAGGTCCGCCGCCCGGTCCGCCGCCTGCGGGTCGTCCCCGGACGCCGCCCGCTGCACCAGAACCACCGCCAGCCGAGTCTGCTGCGTCGTCAGCGCCGCCCTAGCGGTGACGGTGGAGATTCTAACTCCCGGGCGGACCACCGGGTCCGAACGATGCTTGAGAGTAGCATAGCGGTGGTGGATGGTGCAACGGCGCAAGTTGGTGTGGGTCGAGTGCGATTCTCACATTGCAAAGTACATGCACATGTTGTGCAGCACAAAATATGTCATCTCTTGATGTTTGAGGACCACATACACAGGTTCTGTGTCGAGTGCAACTGGATCCCTCCAGCTCGATTTTCTATACTTTAAAGAACATAGCTTATTGGTTTGTATAACACAGCTTCGAGAATATTAAGTCATAACATTCGTGGTTTTATATAAATGGTACCTGGGGTTATGCAAGGTTATAGCTGAGCTAATTATCAAAAAGCAGCAACAAACTGCAGCCTGAGCAGGGTCTGCAGCAGAATCCGAGGACCCGCGACAGGGCTGTCACCTGATTGCCTTCACCCGTGATGAGCACTCCAGTTTCTTCTCATTCCACGCAGCATCAGACCAGTCTAAATCAAAGAAAATGATAACAACAGCTGGAAGCTCAAACAAATGCTTTCTTCATCCACCGACGTTTCAGAATTCCCTTCGGAAGAAACCACTCATAAGTGGTCCTCTGCAAAGAGAACACATCATTAATGATGCCACACCAAACACACTTAGATGTAATGGATGTGACTACAATGGATGCCAACCATCCCACTTGCAAGTGTGTGCAAGTATTTGCAAACCGACAAGCATGTGCAGGCATATGTGGCGAACCAACACGTATGTGCAAACCATGAAAATTGCAACTTGCAAGTAAGTAAAATTCAGGAGCAAAAACTACATGGACTAGCACAAAGTGGTTGCCAGAGCTCATCAACAGCTACCATGGAAATTAACATTTCTTTGGTACCCTGCCCTGGTTTCAGATGACCATTTCAGTCAGAATTACATTCTTCCGCCAGCATGTTTATGAACAATGTGGATACCTGCTCTATTTCTTAAGTTCACACAGATACAACAGTGGCCAACCAAAGGTTACACAGTTCACATGACAGCCATGGTAGTTCTGAATGCCATTGTTGCAATCTTGTTTGACATATATTTGACATATATTGTATGACACATATAATGATCTCAACTCTATCGCCCATAACAGACACACAACTACACACTACTGACAGTGGCCAGTGGCCTGACCAAACAGCAGGGGATGGGGTATGGCCCAAACAGCAGAGGGACTCACAGCTATGTGCTGTCAGGGGGCAGGATGGACAAGGTTGATGCAATGGGACTTCAGCAGAGATGTCACACAGCAGTCAGGCTTTTCAAATGATGCAATGGAGCAATGTAACAGCAGTACAACAGGACCTACTAAACAACTGATGATGAAAATGAAAACATGTCACTTGTAAACCACAAGTATTTGAGTGTGAGAGCTGGTAGGGAGTCCTTAAACCCCATTTTGAACATGTTTTGCATGTCTGTCTCATTTATTCATTTTACTCTATGACAAGCTGACAGCGGTTTTGATTTTTATAGCAGCTCACTAGCAATCCGATTTTGAAGACAATGAAAATGAAAAGCTTTTCTCAAGTGTTGCTTTGTGCCCAAAAGTTCTTCAGAGGGCAAGGAATTGGATGCACTGTGACTAGCAGACAACTCAAAAGTCATAACTATAGCCACAACATTTCTCAGTAAACTGTTTCTCCATATAAAGGTGTCACACTATTCACAATAAGGAGGTTCAAGCCTAGTGCCAACTATCCATGCTCGAGGACAGTCTGATACGCGCCACACCTAAGTCATGAAAAATGTCTTTTATATCAGACACAGTGACTAGTTCGCTTCAGGTGGGAGTAAGTACTGAGATAATCTCAGGTAAAATACTCCTTATGTCTAAATGATGATAAAACAGATGTGAGCTTGGTGAGAGTGGAATATAATACACAAAGTTAATATGTCATCTGCGCTTAATGTGTCAGCCAACATACAGTGGGCCAAACTTCACCAACAGGAACCTGATCATATACCTTTGGTTTAGCAGGAGGAAAGTCCTTGTCAGCAGCAATGACAGAGTAGTGGATGCTCAGCCTGTCTGTTTTTCTACTTGCTGTAAAAGCATCCAAAATATGCTTGTGAGTTTCATTGTTCTTAGGATCCAGCCCCACAAACCCAACATTGGCCTGGGGCACTTGCTTCAACTCTTCAGGAAGGTCAAGGCTGCTGAGGTAAATCTCAGCTTTTTCTGACAGTGATGCCATGCTTGATGCAAAATTGTCAGCTGAAACATAAAGGTTAGATGAAACATGTCAGCTGGTAGTATTGCACCTGTTAGTTATCATTCAATACTGACAAGTTTATGCAACCCAGTCAAAGTTATCATCCTGTTCACAATATTGATCCCACAGAACAAAGAATAGCACAATGGTATCATACATCCAGTTTCAGTACTACTATAACTATAAAATAAGGAGCACTTGAGTCCAAGCATGCATTTCAGGTTCATTATTTGTTCCATGCTTTCATAAAAAATGTGCACAGCCCATACACATAAAAAATTTACTATAGATTAACAATTCTTCTCTCAAATATGGAGCATCACATGTGATATCAACAAAATGCCAAGAACACAAACTAGAGAGTATGATATCAACTTGTGTATAGCAGGCATCATAACCTGACTACTTTCTAGGATATCTTAAGCAGAAAATTCCCTATGGTCCCTGTCATGGCTCTTGACAGAATTTCCCATGCTTCATGGCATTGTCCATGTCTCCATGGCTTGGCAAGACCATGACCACCCACAGCATATTGCCCTACTTTTTTGGATGGAAATAGTCAGATTCAACAAATCTATGAGCACATGAAAGTGCAACTTTGGTGTTATCATCCCACATCTTTTTGTTCAGCCAAAATAGACTGAATGGAGCTATTACCATTAAGTGAATGACCAACTTATCAAAAGCATCACATGTTTTTGAGTTTTGACAAGGTTTAGACAAACCAAAAACATGGTGGTTTTTGGATAACAGAGATGGGGATGTATGCTTTTGATGTCAAAACTTCCAGGAGTTGGGAAGGCCAGTAGCCACTAGAATTAAGGTATCGCTTAATCTGCCCTTTCCTGTTCCTGTTCAGGCGGATCATGGACAGACAGATCCGGGCAAATCACCACAGCAAGGAAACAGCACCGTGCACGTAATGGCGGGCAATAGACCCATTGACATTTTAAAATCAGTCTCATCAGACTCCATGCAGGAATGTACAAACAAAAATGAAGGGAGAGGCTCCACATGACCCCAACCCCTGCCCCCCCCCCCCCCCCCTGCAGCCCAACCGACCACAATCGACAGCAACCACCGGATCGCCTTTTTTCATCAAACGCCTCTACTGAACTTGATGCGCCAGATTACGGCTCAGTAGAAGCATATCGTCTTGGCATGAGCATTATTGTTTACTACGGTAACAACTGGATACGGTGTACCGTGGCCACATGTTCGGGCGTAAATGAAGGTAATCCCAGGACTGATCCCCCCATTGCGGCAATGAAACGGCCCGGCACCCGTCCATCGCACAGGTCGTCGACAAGTCAGCTGATCCAAGGTCACCGCAGCCACGGACACCATACACAGGACTCGCTGCAGCCGAGGAGTCCGACGGAGTGACGCTGAGGGGCTCACTTGTCGTGCAAGCATATTGAATGCGTGTTTTATGGTGGTTAAATCATTATATCTATGGCTGCGGTTGGCTTTACTTGCCATGGTCTTGCTTAAGAAAAATGAGCCAGCTTTCCGCGACGTAACTTCAAAATACCCGTCCCCTTGCGTTGCAACGAACAGCATAAGCCAGTTTAACGTAATACTCGCCTCGCGTCGGGCCGAACGTGCTTGTAGCCCCTGGGAAGTGGCTTTGGACTGTCGAGGGTAAAAAGAGCCTTGCAGTGGCCCACCAAAAAAGAGGGTGACCATACCGTCTTACTTTTAATGCCCATTTCGGCGACCTTAAGCAACATTGCGCCGGACGACTGAACATTCAGGGACCACAGTGCCCAACAGGGCATTCTGTCTCAACAAGGGGCCTCGAATCGGTCAGGGGAATATTTGCTCAACAGGGAAGCGGACTGGAGCCCGAATGACAGAGGAGCTCTTGCGTTGGTCGGGGGCCCTCTGGCAATGAAGAAAACATGGGAAGTCATGATGAGTGCTGACATGAAGGCAATGGAAGGCTTCTATGCCAGCCAGGGCCGCCAATACCGAACGGTAGGCCATCCAACGCAATTCCAGCACCGGCCCGTTAAGCCGAACTGGAGTCTATGTGCCAATTATCGAACCACTTGCAGCGATCAGGAAGTTGTTGTGTCAATAAGGGTTTCCGCGTCGATCCAGGGTCAACTGCACGGGTCAGGTCTCCCGCGTCAGAGAGAGAACCAGTGTGATATGTATTCCTCTAAGGGCCTCCGGATCTGCCAGGGGATACCGCCCCGTGTCACCAGAATGACGACCGCAAGGCACACCGTGGTGGGACATAATGACCCTTCATTCCTTGACCGGGAACAATGATGTACCCGTAGTGTTCTAATCAAGGGGCCCCTTTCCCGGAAAGAAATAGAGTGTCTCAGTGGTGTTGCACAAGACTGGGCTACTAGGAAATAAAAACAGTTTTAAAAGCAGTTAGGAAAACCACTAGCTGCGCCTAGGAAATCAGGGGTACGGGGTTGGATTCCCCGCGATGCCCGCCTTTCCTGCCAGGGTGAGAGGCAGGCGGTACCAAACAACTCCAGCAGCTGAGTGCGTCGTAAAGCCCCCATGGCACGCCCGCGATCTCGGGGAGCCAGGGTAGCAATGGCCCGGGTTGCAGCCTCCGTGAAACCGAACGGCGTTGGCTACTGCAAGAGACGCCGAGCGGCGGGCGGCGGGCGTCACGCGCGCAACGACCACCATAAAACAATGTTTCTGGATGTCTCACAGAATTAATTCGCACAGTTCAAAGACAGGGCCGGGCGAATCCTTTTACAACTTTGAGGTTGTCCTCTGGACAGATTAAAGTTATAGCAGCGCGAAAAATTGTATCTTTGCGCTTCCGGTTCTACCACCAGATTCCAGCACCACGAAGTGGTGCTGTGAAGGCCAGTTCGTTGTTATCATCAGTTTTGAAACAGGTGAATTGTACGCCCGCAATATCTCGAAATTTGCAATTTTATATCGTTAAGTGTTTTATGGCAGTTTTTTATTTTTTGTTGTTTTGTTTTCTTAACTGCCTTTTTACAGGCAATTCTTTAATCTTCGTCTAACTGTTGGCCATGACTTTGTATAAGCTGCGGGGCCAGCACTACGCGACCTATGGGGACCGCAACGCCTGGCATCGAGTTTCTTTCGCTAAGATATGCGAGCGCTCACAATAAAAAATCCGCTACATTACTTTCATCACAATATTCTGACCGAATGCTGGACATTTCCAGACAAACATGGCTTGGCTATTTTAATATAAATTGTCCACCCATTTTGATCTTCACTGTACAAGCGCGGATCCCTTGATATCTCTGCACAACCCAGATAAAAAATTGCCACACTTCCGAGTTTTATTGCTTAAATAGATAGTCTACTGGGCCATTGTAAAGTGATTTCATGCAATCGCTTAACACATGCTTTTTGTTCAGTTAATTGACTATCAACTTCAGCCAGAATTGATCTCGCGGTAGCGTCTGGCTTCCTTTGCAGCCATTTTTCCAGCCGTAGAAATAAAAAATGTATGATGTAAAGATATGCATATACACATATGATATAATATCGCAGAAAAAAACATGCCCCATTAACAAGCTGGCCACATCCGAGGAATTTTTTTGGGGGGCCCCTTTTACTACCGGGGAGCCATTTGTCAACCCTTTAGCCCCCCCCCCTTCATTTTGGCAAGGCTCTGAATGCGTGCATGCTCGAGAAGGCCAGCAGTGGATCCCTTAGATTTGAAATTGTAGTAGCTTAACAGTTCATTAACGTCGCCAGAGCAAGTGTCTACTAGCCGTGTTTCTGATTATCATTTGGCTGCCCCGATTTCCTGCTTTATTTTTTTCGTTGCAATCCCACACACCGCCTTGCTGCTTTCTGTGTTCTGCAGTTTTTGCCTACCATATGCCGCCTTCTGCACCACCACCATATTGCGCACTGTTTGTGTCAGACATGGGCTTCCTAGAACCTTTTTTCGCATTTTCCTAAAGAGAATTACCATTTTCTGTCCCTCATCTAGCGTATAATTGAACAATTCACACATCTCATATGTAGTGAAAGCAGAATATGTTCCCAATATCGTAGACGTCTAGCCTCTATTAAGGGACCAAACGCCCTCCCCGCCCTGCTCTTCTGACTGCATCGGTGTTATATGGATTCGTTCAGTGAACGCGCCCCACTTAAGCAATGTCTTAGCGAACTTGGTCGTCAATCCTGTAAATTTCAGTATCTACGCGACTTGCAGATGTCATTAGTTTGCATCTCGCTCGTTCTTGTCCTCTTCCCCTCGCGTCCGTAAGCCACGCGCGCTGCACGTTGCAAACGCTTGGCTTATTTCTAGGCTCAGGCGTCTGCACATCTTGGCGCTTTGAACCCCGCCTGGCAACTGGCGGGCGGTGCGTCCCTGTCCTTCAGTATGTGCGGTGAAGTTGGCGTGAGGGGAGCGACACGCCATGCTCAGCGCTGTGGTATCGCTGCTGGGCCGGCTGCTCGGCTGGCTGCTGACTCCCATACCGCTGGGCGTCCTGGCCGTCACCCTCGGCGCCGTCTACTACTACCTCACCAAGGACTACGACTTCTGGCCGTCGCGCGGCGTGAAGGGACCGCGCGCCAAACTGCCCTGGGGTAACGAGTTTGGTCCCCCAGTTGTGACGGATGTTGTAGACTTTGAAGAATGGATCTACCACAAGCAAGGTGGGAAGAAGTTTTGTGGATACATGGAGATGCACCGGCCTGTTCTGTACGTAGGAGACCCGGATCTGATCCGCGCTATCACAGTGAAGGATTTCGAGCACTTTACGGACCGAAGAGACCTCGTGCTTAGCGATGCATTTAAGGAAATGCTGTCTGTCGTAAATGGAAAGAAGTGGAGAGACACCAGATCGGTAATGTCGCCGACTTTTTCTTCAAGTAAGATGAGGTTGATGCACCAGCTCTGTCTGGATAATGCCAGCAACCTAGGCAAGTACATGCTGGAAGAAATGCAAGAGAAGGGCGAAGTCCAAATGAAGGATTCATTTGGTCGTTTCACCATGGACAACATTGCTGCATGTGCTTTTGGCGTGAACTGCAACTCTTTTAAAGATCGGAACACAGAGTTTGCAACGCATGCGGCTGCCCTGTTTAAGCCACCAACAACATATGGATTCTTCCGCTTCGTCGCTCTCCTGACGTTGCCAACCTGGCTTTTTAACAAACTTCCGGATCCCACCTTGGTAATAAACGGCTTCTTCTCACGAGTGGTGAATAAGACCATTGCTCATCGAGAAGCCAAGGGCAGCTCTCGTCGGGACTTCCTCCAGCTTCTGCTGGAGACCAAGGACAAGGACGGCAACCGCGTGCTCTCGAATGAAAGCATCGTCGCGCAGTCGGTGTTGTTCTTCATCGCCGGGTATGACACGACGGCTACACTCCTGACCTTCGCTGGGTACTCACTGGCCACCAATCCCGACTGCCAGCGGGCCGCGCATCGCGAAATCGACGACGTGCTCGAGCGGTACGGCGGCCAGATGACCTACGAGGCAGTCTCCGAGATGACCTACATGGACCGCGTGCTGAACGAAACGCTGCGGATGTACCCACCCGCACCCCGTCTGGAGCGTCAGTGCAGCAAGGACTACATCCTTCCGGGGACGAGCGTGCACATCCCGCGTGGCACCCTCGTCCAGATGCCGGTGGTAATCATGCATCGTGACCCGGATATTTACCCGGATCCGCTGCGCTTTGATCCGGACCGCTTCCTGCCGGAGGAGAAGGAGAAGCGCCATCCATGCTCTTACCTGCCGTTCGGCAACGGGCCGCGCAACTGCATCGCCATGCGGTTCGCGCTGTTCGAGGCGAAGGTGGCACTCATTGCAGTTTTGCGTGAGAACAGCCTGAAGCCAGGACCACGCACTCCGCCACCACCTATGCCAATGAATACGACCGGGTTCCTGTTGTCGCCCAAGCAAGAGGCCTCCTACATGAAGGTGGTGCCCCGCAGCAAGGACTAGCGGGAGACGGAGAGGCGGTTGTTCTCGACAGTTCCTCATCTCGAGGGACCGGCGAGAGAGAGGGAGAGAGAGAGAGAGAGAGAGAGAGAGAGAGAGAGAGAGAGAGAGAGAGAGAGAGAGAGGGAGAGAGGGAGAGAGAGAGAGAGAGAGAGGGAGAGAGAGAGAGAGAGAGAGAGAGAGAGGAGAGAGAGAGAGAGAGAGAGAGAGGAGAGAGAGAGAGAGGAGAGAGAGAGGAGAGAGAGAGAGAGAGAGAGAGAGAGAGAGAGAGAGAGAGAGAGAGAGAGAGAGAGAGAGAGAGAGAGAGGAGAGGGAGAGAGGGAGAGAGAGAGAGAGAGAGAGAGGGAGAGAGAGAGAGAGAGAGAGAGAGAGAGAGAGAGAGAGAGAGAGAGAAGAGAGAGAGAGAGAGAGAGAGAGAGAGAGAGGAGAGAGAGAGAGAGAGAGAGAGAGAGAGAAGAGAGAGAGAGAGAGAGAGAGAGGAGAGCAGAGAGAGAGAGAGAGAGAGAGAAAAAAAAAACGATTAGGTTTGCACGGCTGACCGTGCGTGGCCGCTACCTCTTGTAATAGTGGAGGTCTGAGAAATCGTCTCGCGCTTTTTGGCATCAGACAGTCTATGTTTTCGCTGATGTCATGTGCAGATGATTATTACACAGTACTTGCAACAGCGAGTGGTGAGGACATTGCAGCCAGCGCTTGTGCTTGTGACGTGTGTTCATCAAAGACCTTTTCCTTTAACAATATGACTTTGCTTTACGTATTTTTCCAGGAATGGCTCAAGAGCTGGCCATCACGTGTTTTTCGCACACACTATTGTCAAACAGTTCATTACAATGTTTTCCTGTGAAGTTGGTTGTTATGAATTTTCATCGAGGATGCGGAAACATACACAGTTTTTCAGGGCTTCAAGTAGTTTTATGCTTCTGCCTGTTTGCTAGATGAACGCAAATATGAAATATATCGCGCACGCAATGATCGCCTTTTATGCCGTTGGCCACGCGTCTCCTCTGCGCATGATGACCTACTTCGATGACCCGCACGGCACACCAACATGCATGTGTCTCCTCTCCGAATCTGGCATATGCATCGGCGCTTAATCTGTACAGCGAAAGCTGAACACGTCCTGACTTCGAACCACCGAGCGATTGCGGAAAAATGCAATGTTTGGAATCCACAGGTTTCGTGCCTTGAACCGTACCAAAACTTCGTCACGTGACTGAAGCGGGACCTGAGCCCAAATAGGTCATGCCAGTGTCGTGCCGGAAGATGACGGTCAAGAAAATTACCAAATGTCCAGTTTGAGCCAAAAAATAAAAAATGATCAAAGAAAGCAAAAAATTGCGATTTGTAAAACGAGTGCGGAAACTACAGGTGTGGCTTTATCATTGACTGCTATTATGACGGAGCGTTATAATGGCAGCAAAGTGTTTCCAAGTTAACGAAAACCAGACCTGGAACTACCTACTTTGTCAGTACCCAATGACAGCGGGATAGTTGGGTACAGCGTAACATCTAAAGCAATTAAGGCAAAGGCCATTGTCTCTGTTTCTGTTATGAGGCCGCTAATAACTCGAGAACTGTAGGTGGAGACACTGAAAACCGCATTTTTACCCTGCAAGTCACTGGAACGTAATCACCTCCCTTGTCCCGTTTCTGATATTCTTGCAGTCATTAATTTACACTTTCGTTTCTTTCGCCAATCTAGTTGGGACCAGTAATGCAGGCAGGTGACACAGAGAACCTACGATTAAGGGTCCGAAAGGCCAGCCGGAGGTCGCATTCAGGGGCTCTGACCGGTAGGACCGGGCACTCCATTGCCAGCCAGAGGACCCTGCGCAGTGATCAGCGGCCTCTTGAATCGATAAGGGCCTATATGTCGGTCAGACACCACCAGTAACGCACAGCTGGCAAGGTGGCGGCATGGTCCTCAGCCGATCAAGAAAAGTGTTTAATGAGGCCCGAAGAAGGGCCCGGGCGACCCACCGGAACCGACGATCAAAGGCCCAGTTGGAGGGCATGGGGACCCGAGGGACTGCCTTTACGTCACGTAAGGAATCGCGGCCCGTAGGGTCATGGCCTGAAATATCAGAGATCCTATTGCACCGCTTGAGAATGTCCTGAGACAGTGTGGGTGTCTAAGTCGGGTCAGAGGCCACGAACACTGAGTAGTCGGTTGCATGCCCGTCTGAGCCCTTGAGACCCATTTCCCAAGCAGGAACGAGGCTGGGGGCCGCGATTTGCAATGTTCGGGGGTCCCTAACACAATGAGGGGCTTCTGTGTCGGCCGAGGGGGCACAGTGTCTAACAGGGGGTCCTGTGGCGGCAAGTGGTCCCGAGTAGGAGCAGCTTCTCGAAAACCAAAGATCAACGGCCCGATTGGAAAACTGAACGGTCCAAGCTGCTAGCTGTATGTCACAATAAGGCCCCCCCCCCCCCCCCCACCCATAAGACCGTGATCTCAAATGTCAGTAAGAGAATCTCTGGCACCGATAGGGATCACTGAGACAGAGCGTGCCTCTATTTCGTCCAGAGATCGCCAACACCGAACGGCCGGCTCCTGTCGGTTTAAGCTTTGGTGGCTCAATGCCCAAGCAGGGACAAGGCCGGGCACGCGTTTTACATTGACCAGGGCTCCGTATCGTTCAGGGGCCACAGAGCCTGATAGGGTATTCTGTCTCAACAAGGAGCCTCGAATCGGTCAGGGGAATATTTGCTCAACAGGGACGCGGACGGGAGCCCGAATGACAGAGGAGCTCTTGCGTTGGTCGGGGGCCCTCTGGCAATGAAGAAAACATGAAAAGCCATGATGCGTGCTGACATGAAGGCAATGGAAGGCTTCTATGTCGGCCAGGCCCCCCAATACCGAACGGTAGGCCATCCAACCCAATTCCAGCACCGGCCCGTTTAAGCCGAACTGGAGTCTTTGTGCCAATTATTGAACCACTTGCGGCGATCAGAAAGTTGTTGTGTCACTGAGGGTATCTGTGTCCCATCCAGGGTCAACTGCACGGGTCAGAAGGTCTCTCGCGTCAGGGAGGGAACCAATGTGATATGTATCCCTCTAAGGGCCTCCGGATCTGCCAGCGGACACCGCCCCGTGTCACCAGAATGACGACCGGAAGGCGCACCGTAGTGGGACATAAGACCCTTCTTCCTTGATCGGGAACAATAATGTGTCCGTAGTGTTCTACTAAGGGGCTCCCTTCCCGGAAAGAATAAAGTGTCTCATTGGTATTGCACTAGCCTGGGCAACTGGGAAAATAAACCAGTTTTAAAAGCAGTTATGAAAACCACTAACTGCGCGTCTAGGAGATCAGAGGTACAGGGTCGCTTCCCCGCGATGCCCGCCTTTCCTGCCAGGGTGAGAGGTAGGCGGCACCAAATAGCTTCAGCCGCTGTGTGCGTTGTAAAGCCCCCATGGCACGCCCGCAATCTTTGGGGAGCCAGGATGGCAATGGCCCGGGTTGCAGCCTCCGTAAAACCGAATGGCGTTGGCCACTACAAGAGACGCTGAGCGGCGGGCGGCGGGGCGTCGTGCGCAGAACGACCACCGTAAAATAATGTTTTTTGCATATCTCTCAGAAACTAATTCGCACGGTTCAAACAGTAGGCCGGGCGAATCTTTTTAAAACTTTGAGATTGTCCCCTGGTCGAGTCTTGGTCGAAAATCCTGCAAATTTCAGTATCTCTGCGCGACTCTCAGATGCTTTGAGTCTACACCTCACTCGCTATTGTCCTCTTTCCCCTCGCGTCCGTAAGCCACGCGCGCTGCACGTTTGCAAACGCTTGGTTATTTCTAGGCTTAAGCGCCCGCACATCTTGGCGCTTTGGAACCCGCCTGGCACCTGGCGTGCGGTGCCTCCCAGCCATTCAGTATGTGCGGTGAAGTTGGGGTGGGGGGAGGCGCACGCCATGATCAGCGCTGTGGTATCGCTGCTGGGCGGGCTGCTCGGCTGGCTGCTGACTCCCGTGCCGCTGGGCGTCCTGGCCGTCACCCTCGGCGCCGTCTACTACTATCTCACCAAGGACTACGACTTCTGGCCGTCGCGCGGCGTGAAGGGGGCCGCGCGCCAAACTGCCCTGGGGTAACGAGTTTGGTCCCCCACTTATGACGGATATAGTAGACTTTGAAGAATGGATCTACCACAAGCAAGGTGGGAAGAAGTTTTGTGGATACATGGAGATGCACCGGCCTGTTCTGTACGTAGGAGACCCGGATCTGATCCGCGCTATCACAGTGAAGGATTTCGAGCACTTTACGGACCGAAGAGACCTCGTGCTTAGCGATGCATTTAAGGAAATGCTGTCTGTCGTGAACGGAAAGAAGTGGAGAGAAACCAGATCGGTAATGTCGCCGACTTTTTCTTCAAGTAAGATGAGGTTGATGCACCAGCTCTGTCTGGATAACGCCAGCAACCTAGGCAAGTACATGCTGGAAGAAATGCAAGAGAAGGGCGAAGTCCAAATGAAGGATTCATTTGGTCGTTTTACCATGGACAACATTGCTGCGTGTGCTTTTGGTGTGAACTGCAACTCTTTTAACGATCCGAACACAGAGTTTGCAACGCATGCGGCTGCCCTGTTTAAGCCACCAACAACATATGGATTCTTCCGCTTCGTCGCTCTCCTGACGTTGCCAACCTGGCTTTTTAACAAACTTCCGGATCCCACCTTGGTAATAAACGGCTTCTTCTCACGAGTGGTGAATAAGACCATTGCTCATCGAGAAGCCAAGGGCAGCTCTCGTCGGGACTTCCTCCAGCTTCTGCTGGAGACCAAGGACAAGGACGGCAACCGCGTGCTCTCGAATGAAAGTATCGTCACGCAGTCGGTGTTGTTCTTCATCGCCGGGTATGACACGACAGCTACACTCCTGACCTTCGCTGGGTACTCACTGGCCACCAATCCCGACTGCCAGCGGGCCGCGCATCGCGAAATCGACGACGTGCTCGAGCGGTACGGCGGCCAGATGACCTACGAGGCAGTCTCCGAGATGACCTACATGGACCGCGTGCTGAACGAAACGCTGCGGATGTACCCACCCGCACCCCGTCTGGAGCGTCAGTGCAGCAAGGACTACATCCTTCCGGGGACGAGCGTGCACATCCCGCGTGGCACCCTCGTCCAGATGCCGGTGGTGATCATGCATCGTGACCCGGACATCTACCCGGATCCGCTGCGCTTCGACCCGGACCGCTTCCTGCCGGAGGAGAAGGAGAAGCGCCATCCATGCTCTTACCTGCCGTTCGGCAACGGGCCGCGCAACTGCATCGCCATGCGGTTCGCGCTGTTCGAGGCGAAGGTGGCACTCATTGCAGTTTTGCGTGAGAACAGCCTGAAGCCAGGACCACGCACTCCGCCACCACCTATGCCAATGAATACGACCGGGTTCCTGTTGTCGCCCAAGCAAGAGGCCTCCTACATGAAGGTGGTGCCCCGCAGCAAGGACTAGCGAGAGACGGAGAGGCGGTTGTTCTCGACAGTTCCTCATCTCGAGGGACCGGCGCGGAGAGAGGGAGAGAGAGAGAGAGAGAGAGAGAGAGAGAGAGAGAGAGAGAGAGAGAGAGAGAGAGAGAGAGAGAGGAGAGAGAGAGAGAGAAGATAGGAGAGAGAGGATGGAGAGAGGAGGAGAGGAGAGAGAGACGAGAGAGAGATGAGAGAAAGGGGGGAAAAGATTTGGGGAGGAGAGAAGAGAGAGAGAGAGGGGAGAGGAGAGAGAGAGAGAGAGAGAGGAGAGAGAGAGAGAGGAGAGGAGGGATGTGAGAGAGAGATGGAGAGAGAGATAGAGAGGAGGAGAGAGAGAGAGAGAGAGAGAGAGGAGGAGAGAGATGGGGAGGAGGAGAGGAGAAGAGAGAGGAGAGAGATGAGAGAGAGAGAGAGGGAGAGAAGAGAGGGAGGAGAGAGAGAGAGTGATGAGAGAGAGATCTGGTCGAGAGAGAGTGAGAGAGAGAGAGAGAGAGAGAGAGGGAGAGAGAGAGAAGAGAGAAAACGATTAGGTTTGCACGGCTGACCGTGCGTGCCGCTAGCCCTGTAATAGTGAGGTCTGGGAAATCGTTTCGCGCTTTTTGGCATCAATCTTGTTATTGTCGATGTCATGCGCAGATGATTATTACACAGTACTTGCAACAGCGGGTGGTGAGGACATTGAAGGCAGCGCTTTTGCTTGTGAGGTGTGTTCATCAAAATGCCTTTTCTTTAACAGCATGATTTTGCTTTACGTATTCTCGCAGGAGTGAGTTAAGAGTTGGCCATCACGTAGGTTGCGCCCGCACTACTGTCAGACAGTCCATTGCAATATTTTCCTGTGAAGCTGGTTGTTATCAATTTTCATCAGGTTTGAAGAGATACCAAATTTTTCGGGGCTTCGAGTAGTTTTGTACTTTTGCCTGTTTGCTAGATGAACTCAAATATGAAATGTATCGCGCACGCAATGATTGCCTTTTATGCCGTTGGCCACGCGTCTCCTCTGCGCATGATGACCTACTTCGATTGTCTCGCGCGGCACACCAACATGCACGTGTCTCCTCTCCGAATCTGGCATATGCATCGGCGCTTAATCTGTACAGCGAAAGCTGAACACGTCCTGACTTCGAACCACCGAGCGATTCGGAAAAATGCGATGTGTGGAATCCACAGGTTTCGTGCCTTGAACCGTAACAAACTTCGTCACGTGACTGAAGCGGGACCTGAGCCCAAATAGGTCATGCCAATGTCGTACCGGAAGATGACGGTCAAGAAAATTACCAAATGTCTAGTTTGTAGCCAAAGATAAAATGATCAAAGAAAGCAAAATATTGCGATTTGTAAAACGAGTGCGGAAACTACAGGTGCAGCTTTATCATTGACTGCTATTATGACGGAACGTTATAATGGCAGCAAAGTGTTTCCAAGTTAACGAAAACCAGGCTTGGAACTGCCTACCTTGCCAATACCCAATGACAGCAGGATAGTTGGGTACAGCGTAACATCTAAAGCAATGAAGGCGAAGCCTATTGTCTCTGTCTCTGTTACAAGGCCGCTAACAACTCGAGAACTGCAGGTGGTGAACACCGAAAGCCGCATTTTTACCCTGCCCGAAACCTCACGTTTCCCAGATCACCGTGGTGAGAAGCAAGCTTAGGTAACACCTTTCAGATCAGACCACTGTCCGTGGTGCGACGCGAGCAAGCCCACTTCACGCGTTCAGCGTTAGCTGACGGGTGCGCCGCGGGCGACGTAGCGGTACTGCGACTCCCTGTATCCGAGCCTGGCAGCAGTACTGGTCTACGGACGATACCGCTGAAAAGAGCATGAATCAGGCTATCCAGTGTCATCCAAGACATGCGTGGAGGCGTGCAGGGGCTGATCTTCCGGGTATGATAGAAATCACCGTTACGTTTTTTTAACGGAGCTTGAATTTATGCCTTCTTCAAGATATCCAAAGATCCCGACTTGACATCGCTACAAACGGCATGCGCGGGAGTTTTGGCGACCTTACTTTGCTTCATGCAATACCAATCACAAGAAGTTCTTTACTGCTGTCCATCGGTGGGCTACATCGTGGCTGTGGGGGGCTTATGGCTACTGCGTCAAGGCCCACGAAACATCTTCGAGAGTGCACCGCGCTTCACGCAGCGAGAACAGTCATCTCAATCACCCGCGGTCCATAGAAAACACCGCCGGCCCAAGGTCATGTTGGAGGACACCCGAGTGGCGCGCGCGGGGAGTGTGCGGCGCGGCTCTGTCTGCTTGTGAGTCCAAGGCCGTCAGTCCCGGTCCCAGTGCGGGGAAGGGGGCCTCTCCGCGCGGACAACGCACGTCGTCACAAGTTGCGCTTGGGGGGGGGGGGGGGGGCGATAAACATTGTGGCTACGTTTTGACAACCAGCCCCATTGTGTCACGGGAAACGTGCCGAGTTGCAAGCTTAGCCTGCCAGCCTCTGGTCCCTGTAACGCCGCCTCCCCAGGCTCGACGGCGGCTGCGCGGACCGGCGGACTGCTGCGCCAGGGTGACGCAGCAGAACCGCGGGGCGAGGCTGCGATTAGGACGTGCTCGTCAGTGACTCGGCGACAATCATGAGCAGCCGCATGGGCATAGCAACGTCTCAGGAACCGGGGGGCGATGCCAATATTGAAGTTGACTTCTTTCGAGCAGCACTGCATGTTGAATGTCATTCTCAAAAAATAGGGGGCATGACGTCCCTGGCCCCTGATCCCACGCCCCTGAGTCATGGCGTCTCTGGCCACCCTGGCCCCCATCCTAACCCCATGGACGGCCGCATATTCATTTCAGTTCATATAAAAACGCCGCTGGAAGAGAAATTCTGCTGCAGAGCTACCAAATCCGAGAAGTTCTCTCGCTGAGCCACTAGTTCCGCCAAAATACCAAAGGTTAACACGATGCGGCGATAAGGACGCGCGCCGGGGTGGCAGCCAAGGAACTGTGATAACAGCGCAACCGCGCGGTGGCAACTTAGACGTAAGAGTTCTTGAAATCAATTCGAAGATCAGAAGGCAACGATGCTGAGCCAAGTGGGCGAATTGCACATAATCAAACCCTCAAGTGCTTTGGAGTGTGCGGCTCTGGCCACATTATCACCACTGGACGCGCTCAATCAAAGTGCTTGGAGTTTGGCATGAAAAGCGCTCTTGCCTATTACGGTCAATAATAGCCAATAGCCTGCATCAAGAAATAACTTCAGATACCACTAAACCACGACGAAAATAGGTTTCCCACAGATTTAGCCCGACCTCTTCTTAAAGTTCGGGGGGGGGGGCGGGTAAACCCCATGCGTGAGACATTTGCGTTTGTGTTTGAGTCAGGGATGTCAATTTTTGTAAGTTAGTAGGGTGGGGGGGGGGGGGGGGGCGAGCCGAAGGTCTGACAACCTACTCACACTCACCCCCCCCCCCATTTTTTCTCATCGGATTTAGCCCACTTCATTTGGATTAAAGGCGATAATTTTTTGTAACTTACGTATTGTGTAATTTATAAAAGTCCTTCAATTAAGCAATATAGAAGTCATGCAGGTCAATGCACTCGATTGCATATCCGCTCAGCTATTACGATTTGTATCTTGTGGTGAGAGCAACCATGACTTTTTGTTATGAGAATGGCACGAGACCGCCACTGCGCAGACAGACCAAAGAAGATAGTCTTTGCGTTTATGATCATCTTTCGGGTTGGCAAAATGGGTTGGCGGGGGACTGAGCTGTTAGAATTTACCAGACCCACCCCAAAGATACACCACCAACGAGTTTTTTTCCTCGGATTTGCCCACTTTCTTCGTAAGGGGGGGGGGGAATCGAGTCTAAGGCTGAGAGGAGGGACTACTGCTGAAAAGGAAAATACAACCCTGCATCGTGGGGTTGCGGTTGGTTTATTGTGTGCATAGGCGTAGGAACGTTTCAAAAAGAGGGGTCAAGCTCAGGGCGTACTTCAGGAACTTTTTCTGGAAAGCAAGCCCGGTGACCAGTAGGGGGGGGAGGGGGGGGGGGGGTATAAAGATGGAGGTTGTTATCGCTCTTCATTCAAATGTCATGGCTGCTGTGCTAGATATGCATCTAGAGCTGTTTCTCAACGATGCGCAATCTTGCCTATGTGACTCATTTAGTCATTCGGCAAATAAGGCTATCCGACTTCCCAAGATTAGTCGTCCTTTTCAACATTGTCTTTCCTAGGGACGCGAAATTCCGCGAGCGGGTAGGCATTTTGTGCCAATGAGGAGGCATCTGCATTCACAGGGTAGGTGCCCAAAATATGGCCTGGACATAGGGTGGTGACAATTTTGAATGTGAATCGATGACTCTCAGTGCGACAGATTTTTCATGCGCCTTCATTTCGCTGACTCTTTTTCAAGAGATAAGGCTTTTCGCAGCATTTTAGGCGGGAACAGATTCGGGAGCTTAAAGCTGCCAATAACAATGTGACAGAAGCCATAAAATTGGGGCTTCTCTTTCAACAACCAAGCCACAGAATAAAAGCCCTCCTGTCATATATTCCTAATCTGAGCCCTGCTCCTGTCCGCCGTCGGCGGCTACTGCCCGGACCCGGCTGTCTCCTGCGTGACTGATTGCGAATTGATTGTATGGTTGCTTTATTGCACACTTCTGGATCAGCATCGCTACTTATCGATGTAAAACATGTTGGACACCTGAAACAGTATATTTTCCGAATTGTCTTCCCTTGCACGACACCACCTCAGAAATAAGCCTCCGGGAAACTGCATGGCTTAGGTATGAATTGACCCAAGGGACATTTTATTGCCCATCATTCAATGCAGACGATTTGATCTGCTTTTGTGTGTAGGGAGGGGCGTAGCCAAAGCCTTGCTAAGGGAGAGCACAGGGTTGACAAGTGCCCCCCTTATGGTAGCCCTCCCCCCAAAAATATCCGGTTATAGCTTACTTATGAACATAATATACGGTTATCTTCGTTTCATTGTTAGTTTTACCTTGCAACCAGAACAGAAACCAGAGGCTACCGTGAAGTCAATTCTGTTTGCATTTTGAAGTCAAAAACTACAGCAATCAGGCGTTGAACGACCGATGGAATAAATCACCGGTGCCCTTAATGGGCTGTGGGGTTTGATGGGTTTATTGCGCTCTTTGCAAACCAATAAAATTGAGAAGCTTTGTCAGAATATTTAATCCGGGTTCTACAGACGTTCAGGACGTAGCGAAGGTCGAATGCAGTTCGATATGTTTGCTCGAAATTTGATGATGATGTTTGTTTGATTGTAGATCGAGTGATCAATAATGTGCATTTACATGGCCAGGCCATGTTTAGTTGGTTGTTTGCTTGATGCAAGTTATGTAACGTGATATTTTAACATGCGTGCTCACAAGTCTTAGCAACAAAAACCTCGACACCAGGCGCTGCAGTCCCCGTAGGCCTCGTAGCGTCGGCCCAGCAGATAATGCTGAACCGTGGCCAACGGGTGAACAAAAATGACGACACTTCTGAAAGAAGTACCTTTGAACACTTCAGGACATAACATATTACATCTAGCAGGCAGCCATAGCGCACATTTTCGTGTGCGATTTTTAGACCGATGGTAAGAACGGATTGGCCCTTTAAGCACCGCGAAGTGGAGCTGGAATTTGGTGGTGGAACTGGAAAAGCAAAGGTAGAATCTCCATGCCTCATGTTCTTGTAACTATTAATCTGTCCATGAGACAGATTAACGCGGCTCCTACGGTCTGGTGGCACTTGCAGCGGCCGACGCCGTTCGGTTTTACGAAAGCTGCAACCCAGACCGTCGCTGTTCTCGCTCTCGAGATTGCGGGCGGGCATGTTGAAACCTTTTAAAGTATTTTTTTCACTAATCCATTCTGAAAGAATGAAAATTTTCAGGTAAACTGGCGGTGCCTAGGCCGTTCTTTCAAAATTCATTTCGGCTCACTCTTTTCAACAATAATGAGACCCCTTATTTCCCTCCGAGCAAGGGCTCCTTGAATGTAACATTAGGGGCACATTACCGGTTCCCGCCAAGGGCTGAAGGGCCACCCCGTCCTATCGCGAAGTGTCTTCTGACTCTCATTCTAGCGACACGGGGCGGGATCCCTGGTCGATCCGGATACCATTAGAAGGATATATCATATCATATTGTTCCCCTCCCTGGCACGCGAAGTCTTCTGACCCGCGCAGTTGGCCCCGGATCAGCATAAGAGCCCTTATTGCCGCAACAACATACCTGATCGCCACAGGTGGTCCAATAATTGTCACATAGACTACAGTTCCCATGTTTTTCTGCGTTCTTCAGAGACATTGAAGACTCCCTGAACGCTGATTGTAGATGAAATGGGGCCCCAAATTTGTATTAGAATGGTAAATTCATGTTTGTCTTAAAATGTTCAAGATTCGGTCAGAATTGAGTATCGATAAAAAACTATGCAATATGGTTTTGAACACGCGCGCTCGCAAATCATGGCAACGGCGGCCTCGACGCCCGGCGTTGCAGTCTCCACGGGCTGAGCGGCGTCGGCCGGTGGCTGTGACACTGAACGAATGGCCCACAAGCAAGCGAAAAAGATGACGCATCTTGAGGAAGATGGCTGGTGGACTAGGCAAATTGGCATGTATGCTTACTGTGGTGCAAAAGCAAGCTAAACGCAACCCTAATCTGAGAAGTGGAGGGTCTGTTAACACTGCTGGCCCCCCACCCCACCCCACCTTGAAAAATGTGTGTGTGTGGGGGGGGGGGGGTAACAAAGCTGGCCCCCTGGCCCCCCTGTTCTTACGCCCATGATCTTGTGTGTACTCGGTGCATATGAACATGGCCGATGACTTCAAGAAGAAAACACAAGTGATTTATAACACTCGCCCTGATTCGCCGTTTATAAAACAGGCTAATAGCAGCGGTCGATGCGACCCCCCCCCCCATGTCTTTGCCGTTTCCAAACTCAAAACAAAAGCGTAAGTCTAGCGGAAAACTCCATTAGAATGGTCTTAACTAGATCCCGCGATTGCCAACACTTGTTAGGTCGCCATTTGAACCCATTATGACATGTCATAGTCAAATTTTCCGGAGTATCGAACTTGTTCAGCTTTTCATGCCGGTTATCACAAAATCATGTCTTGTAGCGACACGAAACCTGAATGGGCATGTTCCTTGTGCAATTCTGAGCATAATGGCGGGTAGTTTTGAGTGCCTTAGCATATATTTATGATTTATGATCGCGTTGATGTAGCAGTGTGCGCCCGCCGGGTGCCGTCCGCGGAATCGTCGATTGCAGCCCACCGCCCTCGCTGGCCGTAAATCGCCAGCATATATTTATGATTTATTATCGCGTTGATGTAGCAGTGTGCGCCCGCCGGGTGCGGTCCGCGGAATCGTCGATTGCAGCCCACCGCCCTCGCTGGCCGTAAATCGCCGTGGAGTGTTCCACATTCATGGGAACAGAGGGGTGCTATATGTGGGGCGATGACGACAACACTGGTTAGTGCTGGGAAGAAAGAGAAGGCAGGGGGATGCAAGAGCAGAAGCTCATATTGTAATTGGGGGTAAGGATGAAAAAATTCCTTCTCGACTTGTTTTGACGCATTCCCTTTTGCCCATCTTCTTGGCATGCTGTGCTGTATTGTGCTACCCTCTTCTCTTCTGTCCTTTACTGTCAAATCATCTCCATTTCTGTCCCGACCTATATTGTCAGCTGTCCCACCCCCAGGGCGCTGGTAGTGTACTGGTTAACGTGTCCGCATTACCAGAAAAGCTCCCGGAAACCAGGGGTACGGGGTTCGATTCCCTGCGGTGCCCGCCCTTCCTGATAGGGCGAGAGGCAGGCGACGCCATATGTCCTCAACAGCTGAGTACGTCATTAAGTCCCAATAACGACTGCCGTTCTACCATGTCATTTCCTGCCGTGTGCTGTTATCTTCTTCTCTGTCCTGTTCTACCTTGTCCTCCAATCCAACCCTGGACGCTAACCTCTCATATTCTGTCCTGTTGCCACCTATCCTCTATCTCCTGTCCTCTGGCTGCCATGTCCTGCCCAGTGATGGCAGAGCCTCTGTATGGATATTAGGGAATGAAAAACATTGTTTTTGCCCCGTTCTGTATATCCACGTGCACGTGGTTCCCCAATTTTTCCTATAGAGTGATGGTTTTTTGAAATATTCTCTTCCAAAATGCCAAATTAGACTCAGATTGCCTGCTCTACATTCCGGCTTCACCCCTCCAATCCTGATCATCCCCGCGGTCTCAGACTCAGATTCCCTGCTCTACATTCCGGCCCCACCCCTCCAATCCTGATCATCCCCGCCGTCTCAGACTCAGATTCCCTGCTCTACATTCCGGCCTCACCCCTCCAATCCTGATCATCCCCGCCGTCTCAGACTCAGATTCCCTGCTCTACATTCCGGCCTCACCCCTCCAATCCTGATCATCCCCGCCGTCTCAGACTCAGACTGCCTCCTCTACATTCCGGCCTCACCCCTCCAATCCTGATCATCCCCGCCGTCTCAGAGTCGTGTTCACGTCCACGCTGAAGAAAGCCAAAAATTATTCCACACTACATATCTTGGACATGTTTCTCAATGGCAGTTAACTTTTTATTTTCCGGCTCCCTGACTTATTTTCCTGCTCCGTTTGCGTATGTCGACAGCATCTGCGTGTTCACGTATGGCACTTTTGTGTTCAGCGCGTATGTAATGTGGTTGCCCATTTTGTGTTTACAGCGGTGGCTGCCTAGGAGCATAGTAAGGAAGCTTCTCTAATTTGTTAGCTTTGGAGCGCCTTTTTACCAGGAGGTGGCATTTTTTTCTCTGCCGGAATAAATATATATGGACGCTTGGCTCGCTTCGGCGCTTGATCTGAAACAGCTACGGGATCATTGCCGGCATCGTGTTCGTTTTATAACAAGTGGTATCTTGTAGCTACCTAATGTGTTTTACATGGCAACTCCTTCGTACGGTGCGCCAGTCTGCACATGCCTGTCAAGTTTTGCGTGGGACTTTACCTAGAATTGGATAAAGAACAATTGACTACAACATGTGGCACCTATCGAAAGCAGAGGATGGCCCAAACAAAAGTTGGCCCGTGTTTGCCTGAACAGCGGCAACTGTATTTATCACACAGTCGTGACTGTGATGGTGCTCGACTGCCTTTTAAATAGAATAACACGATCAGCGACGGTGGTAGTCATCAGTGATTCCGCATCCGTTAAATCGTGACGTCAAAAAGTCCTTCAAACGACCTCCTCGTTGTTCCATGATGCGCAACAGCTGAACGACTTGCATCAAAATGGTAGGTAATCTTCCACTGCTCGCTTCGCCACATCACGAATGTGGTCAGCATAACTTCAGTTGAGCTCAGCTCTACCAAAGTTGGGCTTCAGGAACGACGATTGGTATGCCTTGGCCGCAATATAGTTTATGCGAGCACTTTGCGTGCTGCAGCCAGCGGGTTTGTAGAAAGGACAGTGCCTGCTAACTACCCCATCACTGAGTTTTTCCGCAAAAATATCACCTGTGACCTAGAAGTCAGCCGTGAACAATTGAACTCGGACAAATGCACGCCGCCATTAAAGACAACGCTGCTATATATATATATATATATATATATATATATATATATATATATATATATATATATTCACACCTACACTTACCCTACACTTTGTGGCTAAAAATGCAGGAAAGTTTGAGTTTCATCTGGAATCCTGTGGTCATTGTAGCTTAGATGTTTAGCTGCATTCTTCTACGATTTCCAGGGAATTCACAGATCTGGGTTTAAATACAACTTTTAGACTGCAAAGAAGAAGTGCATCACCTGTGCAGCAAAAACTGTTACCATTTAGAAATGCGCAATCGTACGCATTTCATTGAAACTTCTTTAGTAGGTTGGTCTGTTCTGCTTCGTAAGGCTGAGGGAGAGCTGGCCCGTACGAAATTAAAATAAAACAAGACAAGAGGACCATAAAACAAGAGGACCACAGACGCGACATTCACAAGGTAGGACGGCTTGTATATGAACTAACTTGTGTCAAATTTTTAAGACGGACTTGGTCAAAGTACCTGTTAAACTTTGGAGCAAATGAATTCAAACTCCAGATCGGTATCCGAAGTACCTCTAGATCTCCTCATGCGACTGCCTTAACACCCGGCACCTGTTCTAAGCAAAATTGCATTGGTGTTCCTTTCAGGTCACAACAGTTGGGTGGTACGCCGGTACGCCGCACCGGGTGGGAAAAAAGTTTGATATAGGTTATTTAAGGCCAGTGGCACCCGCTGACCTGCAAGAAGTCCAGATAATATGTCTGCAAATGTCCCAAGGATCAATAAATCTGAAAGGAGCATCAAACACTACCATGTAAAGCACGTTCTGTACTGAAAAGGCAGTTAAGCTTTGACCTCGGTCCGAACTTCATACTGACCCAAGTTCAATGGCATTAGTTGTAATCCTTACATTAGTTGGCTGTCTCAGAAAATATATCCGGGATCTATGGTTTCGTTGTAAGGGAGTGTCCAGCCTAGAGGCATATTAAACCAAAAAAAACAACACTATAGTGAAACCTAAGGACTTGTTACGTTTAATAACAGGACTGGTTAGTGCAACTGCAACACCGTCAAGGCGTAGTAAAGATATCAATTTAATAGTTCTCAAGTCCAAAGTGCGTTGCGTTTTCGACGCTTGCAGTGTTACGCTTCTTCCCCGCAGTCGCGACGACCCTCGTCATGATAGCTACCGTGCGCACCTCTACTAGTGCGAATGAAAGAACGCATGTGATTGACCCAGCGTGCAAGGGCTGAAAAGCGCATTGGTTGAAGTTTGAAGCAGTACGTCACACGGATCATGTGATGCTTTCATTTCCTAACCTCAACAAGTGCGCCTCGAAAAGAGCCGCTGTGGTAAACGCCACATGGGAACAAGCAAAACCATACTTTAACGTTGAGTCGAGTTCGCAGAATAATGGTTTTATGCTTGCGTAAGTCAGGCTGACGACACTTAACCAAATGAAACAGGTCATCGCTGTCATCAGAAATGGGAACAGACATCCGTCCCTCTCATCCTCTACCTCGCTTCATCCTGCATCCCCGCGACGCCTCGATTGTCCGGGGCAGGCTGCATGCGACAGCTACGAGTGGGCCGGGAGCCCCATGGGAAGGGGGACCCCGACCGGATACCCAGTGCGCATGCGCAGCTTAAAGCCCGTCGGCTGGCCCCGCATGCGCACGCGAGTATGTTCCACCGCTAACCACTTTCCTTCATCCCATAGCCCTGAAATGATAAGTTTTGGTCGAAAAGGCTCTAATCCAAAAAAAACCCAACAAAACCTGAAAGGGAAAAGTGTAGCGGCAGCGACAGCGCCGTAAGTGTCCGCTTTCCGCCACACACCGACCCGTGAACAATGATTTATCCCCGACCGGCCATCCCTTTCCCCAACACCCTTCTTGTATCTAACAAACAAGTGTTTGTCTCTTCCGGTCAACTCACGTCTTTCACCCTTAGTTTCCAGACTACGGTGCCACTGCCTAAAATCGGCCATGGGGGGGGGGGGGACTGAGCCGCTCACGTACGTCAGCGGCCCAGTTGGGTCAACGTTGACCCCCCCCCCCCAAAAAAAAACAATTTCTCACGGGACGTTGGCCATATTCGGTAAACATCCCCAATGCCAGAACAGAGCAGCCCTTGAAAATCGTCGATTCCAAAGTGGGGCGCATCACCGTGGACAATGGACTGAAATATCGACTACCCACCATTTTGATCCCCGATTTTATGTTCTCATGAGACCATACCGCAAAGAAATTCGGGTTTCAACTAAAACAACGGTAGGTTCGGAGCATTCCATGGGTAGCAGACAAAATGACGCTTGACAAAGTCTCCACGAGACCAGTGTGTCAAAGGCGCCAATGTCATGCTTAGGTTGCGGAAATAAGTGTTTGGGGTTATGCTCGGTGCCAAAAACGTCTTACAAGTGGTTTAGGCCCCATCTTCCAAATTCACCTACCATCTGGGGAAATAATTTTGGGGTTGAGGGTATCTAGTTGCATTCACCAAGTCGACACCACTGCGCAAAAAGATCAGAAAATAATCGGTGTGCGATGGCCAGCTTTTACCTTCGCTTTTTTTTAGCATTCCAGCCAACAGCATTGGAGAGAGGGGGCAAGCGCAGGAGCCTGCGGGCTGGTCAGCCACCGTACAACGCGCGGCCCACTCCGAGTGACAGCGACTGGGTCACATTGATGACCCTGGTCACAGTGGTGACGCCAGTCACAGCTGTGACTCGAGTCATAATGACGTTCGCCGTCACGGCGGTCGAAGTCATCCTGCGAGTTCACACATCTGAAGTCAGCGCTCGAGCGCTGGGGCGCGCGGCGCGTGTCTTCGATCCAAGGACAGGCAAAAAAACAAAAAC
The DNA here is from genome assembly GCF_011947565.3 of Pollicipes pollicipes. Lineage (NCBI taxonomy): Eukaryota > Metazoa > Arthropoda > Thecostraca > Pollicipedomorpha > Pollicipedidae > Pollicipes > Pollicipes pollicipes. The sequence goes on along the minus strand of NW_023597054.1, from coordinate 15,659,743 downwards.
AAAAAAACAAAACAAACAAAAACAGCAGAAAACACGAGGATCGTCTGATAGCGTGTGTATTGATACCATACGTGCCTGACAGAGAGCCTAACGCAGAACACAGGAAATGGCAGATGCTCAATAATGGAATAACATACACGTATACGGTAATCACGGAATCCTATTCACCAGCAGAAATGCACGTATGGACATTGAACAGATTTACACAACAAAGAACAAGTGCAGTGCGGGAGCCCTTGTGCAAAAAAGAACGTGGAATAACCTGGTCATAACTAGCGGTGGTTGAGCAATTGCGCCAAAAAATTATTGCCAGCGATCAAACGACAGACTTTCACAGCCCTATGCATGCGAATATCTGTTCCAATTGGCTAAAAGTAGGCACAATACTATAAACCCAGTGCCGTTCTCAGGACGTGCCTAAAGACTGAGCGAGTGCCGCCACTAATGTTTGGCAATGCTTTCCTGAAATGACGAAATATCTGCAAATGATCGCGTGTGCGTGGCAGATGGTAGGTGGTGATCACATGGCGATCACGTGGTGATCACAGCTCAGTGATTTCTGCACGTAGTGTTTGAGTGTAGCTCGTGCAAACACCAGCCCCTGGCAGCCAGAACAGCGTGCATTGTAGGACCCGTGATCGCTATACACATCGAGGGGTAGCGATGAAAAACGGCGGATACAACCACACAAACGGCTGATACCGCGAGGGAAATACGAGAACATGTAATTGGGAAGATTACTTTGATCTACGGATCATGAGCAGCTTTATTTGCCAGGGACAACAAATATCAACCTGTCGGCCATTCCACCGCCACCTGCCCGAGCCTGCTCCCCCGTCCACTCGCTTTCCGGAAATCCAAACGCGGCAACTTTGCATAAAATATCCCGCACCAAGCGCTGGTGTTTGCTGTGTCTAAAAAAGAGCGCCACACATTACCTGAGTGGAGTGAACGAATGCGCACATCGACAAGCAACAAAACATTTGACTAGCTGTGTACCTACTAGCCCGAACAGAATACTAACAGCATGGAGTATGGAAAACCCGGCGCCAGTCCCACCACATATGTCTCATCTCATTTCTCCACAGGTGAAGTCAGCTGCCACTGGGCTCGACGGACCACAATGCGTCGCGATCCTCCCAAAGCTGCCCGGCCCCACCCTCCGCGGCCTGCGACATCCTGCCGCTGCACGAGCTGGTCGCCGCCGTCCACGCGACGACGTCACCCGGCCTCCCACCGAGCCCCTCCAGCACCGCAGCGATGCTGGCGATCAACTGCAGCAGCCAGAACCCCCGCACCAGACCGCCGGACGACATCTGACCGCGTCCAGCACCGTAGCGAGACAGGCGATCAACTGCAGAAGCCAAGACACCCGCACCAGACCGCCAGACGACATCTGACCGCGTCCAGCACCGCAGCGAGGCTGGCGACCAACTGCGGCAGCCAGGACCCCCGTACCAGACCGCTAGACGAGATCTGACCACGTCTGGCACCGAACACAGCCGCAGGCGGCCCAGCACTGACTAAACCCTGACCGCCTCCAGAAGTGAACACTAATCAGCAGGACAGAGGTGACTAAAAATTGGTCGCCCACAGCGCCAATCGGTGACTAAAACTTGGCCGCCTACAGCGCCAATCGGTGACTAAAACTCGGCCGCCTCCAGTACAGGACGGCGCTGTGCAGCCGTAGTGTCTATTCCCTCCCCCAGCGCATCAAACACTAAGCGTCCCAGCGGTAACTGTACCAAACTCCAGTGCCGTACAGTGCCAGGCAGTCCGGAGATGACTACGTCCTGGTCGTCTATACTACCGAATGGTGCCTACAGCCCGGCCACCTCCCATGCTGAACAGTGGAGGAACAGTGGGTGTGAACGGTGGGGAAGAACTGGGTGGTCCGACTATATCTCGCCCCCAACAGCGCCGAGCGGTGTCGGTCGGCCCAACGGTGACTACATTCTGACCTCCACCAGCGCCGAGCGGTGTCGGTCGGTCCAACGGTGACTACATTCTGACCCCCACCAGCACTGGGCGGTGTCGGTCGGTCCAACGGTGACTACATTCTGACCTCCACCAGCACTGGGCGGTGTCGGTCGGTCCAACGGTGACTACATTCTGACCCCCACCAGCACTGGGCGGTGTCGGTCGGTCCAACGGTGACTACATTCTGACCTCCACCAGCACTGAGCGGTGTCGGTCGGTCCAACGGTGACTACATTCTGACCTCCACCAGCACTGAGCGGTGTCGGTCGGTCCAACGGTGGCTACCCACCAGCACTGAGCGATACCAGATCGGTGACTACCTCCCTCCCCTCCCCCCCCCCCCCCTACCTGCACTGAGCGATACCAGGCGGTCCAGCGGGGACTGCACGCCGACTGCCTGCAGTACAGGGCGAGAACTACACCCGGATGGCATCCAGGGAGGAGGCGAAGCCGATGTGAACGGTCCAGTCGGGCAGCCGGCCGAGAATGGCCAGCAGCGGCGCGCCGGTGCGGCCGGCGCCGTGGATGTGGTGGCCGTTGATGACGCCGTCCAGCAGGTAGTCATCGGCGGCGTGCTCGGCAGACACCTGTCCATCACGAGCCATTCGAAGGCGGGTTAGACTCGGCGTCAGACCGAACACAACACCGGCTGGCTATGACCGCGCTCCTCTGACAGAGCCCACAGCCGGCTAGCGCACCGGTGAGATATATGTGTAGAAAGTTAACATTATAAATGATGCAAAAACAAGAAGAAACGGAACGCCGGGCATGTGCACATCGATACAGAATGACGGGCTGCTACGAGTGTTATGTCAGTTGGCATGGTCTGGAGCTGATGATCACGTTACTATGTGACGTCACAGTAATCACGTCACTGCATGACGCGTGACACGCCACGGTATTATCTAAAAGCTGAGTGCTAAAATAACCTTTATCAGAACTTTAACTATGCAAGTAATGGCACAGATCTGTGCGCGCACCGTGACGAATTATGATTTAGCGATACTGGTACGGGATACTTGAAATTGACACACTGGCAATGTGAAACTGCGGCTCCCGAGGAACACGCACGAAAAGCACGCACTGAACAGCGGTCACGATACTGGTGACCCAATCAAAGCCCGCCAGCACAGCTCAGCCATGGCTCACGCCGCCGGCCTGTCTGCTGACCTTGAGGTCGACCCACACGATCCAGGGCGCGCTGCTCTTGCCCCAGGAGTAGTAGAGGAAGTAGGTGGGGCGTCCCTGGAACTCCATGCCGGCGAGCGGCACGCCGTCGGCCTTGTTCCAGCGCAGCAGCTCGACACCGGGCCGCGGCGACAGCTGCATGGTCATGTGGTCCGGGCCTGTCCGGCCCACCGGGCGCCGGCGTTACACGGCCGTCCGTCCACTAGATGCAGCTCGCACGGCGCCCGCCTCGGCTGACCAACAAGGTGGGCGTGCTAGAGGCGGACACGGACGCCAAGCGCACCACGCGTGACCTCAGAACGATCAGAAATAAAGGTGCAAAGAGCCCATTGACGGGCGATGTTTTCTCCGAACCGAAATGAAAACAAACTGCAACAATGTACGAAATGAAACATTCAAACAAGCCTATTCAATCCCTTTATATTTGAACACGAAATATGTCAGCAAACTCACAAAGCAGTCTCAAAAACGCGAGGGCCATCCAAAACCAACCCCCAACGCGCGTCTCTACTGACTTCCTCCTGGAACTTAATCCCGCAGTTGGCCTCGCACCAGCTCGTGGCACGCAGTTCCCACCAGCGGCCAACGGCGTCGGCCCGTCCCAGTGCGATCTGCGACGAACCGGCCACGCGGCGCGCCGCCGGGGCGCCGTCCGCGCCCGGCCGGCCATCTCACCGGTGACGTTGAAGTGGACGCGGCGCAGGCCGTCCGGCCGTCTCTCCACGGTCGTGCTGTACACCAGCGGCACGCTGAACTCCGGCACCGGGCCCGGGATGTAGTGATTGGCGCTGTAACCACGGGCGCGCCGCTGGCTCAGGCCGGCGAGGACGCGACGCCGTCCGATACGAGCCGATCAGCCCACCGCAGAGGCGGAGCCGGATCAGCCCACCGCACAGTCGTGAGCACTGGTTACCGGCACTTTGGTGTTGAAAACTGTTCTTTTCGCGAAGTAGTGAAATCACTGCTTTTGGGAAGAAGGCAAACAAGTCGTCTCTGGGCGTACTGTCCTGGGCATGGCTCTTTCCCTGTTTAAGCGGAAAGCAAGAAACTCTCCAACATCCGGCGCTAACATTGTGCGACAACTCACACCCGAGAGCAGAGCTAAAACTTCAGGCCAGAACGGTCGGAACTATCCAAGCACCTCTCATGACAGACCCGCTCCCTAAAAAAGCCACATCCGCTAATCCCGACGCGACGACAAATAATTCCAGCAGCTGGGCGCCTGTGAGCCCGCGCTGAGCGCGACGCTCCAGTGCAGACACCGCAGGCGTGCCCCAGCACGTGGCGGGGGGCTCCTCACTAGACACGTCGCCTGAACGGGTAGTAGTAGGGCAGGCCGCAGTACAGCTCGCGCTCGCAGTCGTCGGCCGTGTTGGCGGCTGTGGCCAGCTCGGGCAGGGCCTCCAGCAGCGAGGTCGGGCTGTTGCGGTCCAGGTTAACCAGCAGGAAGCCAGAGTCGTGGTGGCGCACCTGACCGGCCTGGTCGCGGAACGTTCGCTCGATGTGCTGTCGGAGCGGAGCGGTGACGTCACACACACGACCCGGACCTGCACGGGGAGAGGGAGACGGCGCACACGAGACCCCGCTAGAGTGGGTGACGGGAGAGAGCTGGGGCGCAAAACACTGGTGTGCTTTCACATTCAGATGGGGTGGCACCGTTTCAAAACTAGCGAGTTGTTGAAGTACCATGGCGGAGTTCCGAACTGAACGGACGGACTCGTGCGACGGAACACTCTGGGGCGATCCAGCGTCTGAGCCGGTACGCCGGCATCCGCCGACTCCACGCCGCGGTCGGCCCCACCGGCCGCTTCACCGGCGCCCAGCCCGCCTCGGCGGGGTGGCTGACCTGGAACCAGACGCGCTGGGCGCGGATGTGGGGCCGTTCGGCGCTGTACGGGAAGCCGGCCGGCGTGAGTGTCACCAGTGCAAACGAAGCCAGCGCCAGCAGCAGCAGCAGCCGTGACAGTCGCCGGTGGCAGCTCACCAGCGACATCAGCGTTATCTGACGGCCAGCATCGGTCAGCGGCGCGGTCAGCACCAGCTCACCAGTGACATCAGCGTTATCTGACGGCCAGCATCGGTCAGCGCCGCCGCCAGCACCAGCTCACCAGCGACATCAGCGTCATCTGACGGCCAGCGCCGGTCAGCGTCGCCGCCAGCACCAACTCACCAGCGACTGCAGCGTCATCTGACGGCCAGCGCCAGTCAGCGGCACGGCCAGCAGCAGCTTAACACGTCCGGGGTCGGATTCCGCACCACACAGACTGCACGGAGCCTAGCGAGGCTGTCCGGTTGAAACACTGTGACGTTATGCACACTTACGTGCGCTGGTTAACAATGCATGCGGGTACCCCCACACATAAATCCCACGTGTTAGCCACAGAGACGGCGCCCGACGCTCTGCCCTGATATGGAATGACGCGACCGTGGTGAGAGGTGGTGACGAATCGCACCGCGTAGAAGGTCCCTATGATGGTGAAGGCGGCCATGAGCAGACCGATCAGCAGCTCCGGGTTGACGGAGTTGCCAGCGCGCCCCATGATCGGGATGAAGAGCTCCGTGCTGATGACGACGAAGTGAAAGAGCAGCGCCACCGGCAGCAGCTGGCTCAGCACGTACACGGCCAGGTGGACCGCGCCTGCCGGCCGCAGTCAGGTAAAGCTCAGGGCGTGTCCGCCATGTCGTGACTGATCAATCAAGGTTGCCTGTGCCTGGCAGCTCAGCTGTACGAGTTAGCGGAGCAGCTGCCCAGGGAAGCGCGCACAACCACACAGCTTAGGACCGAGTGTGTCATAGGGCTCCAAGTGTCATGACAGGCGAGTCCACTGACACCACCCGTTTTGTCGCGCTTGGGACCCGGCAAACACACAACGGAGACAACAGCGACAGTGCGGCATCGCAGACCAGCACAGCCCAGCCCCGTGGCGGAGGCGCGCGGAAGACTCGCCTGAAGTAACGCCAGCAAGCCGCTCGGCCACGACGCTGCGCAACACGGTCGGGAAGACGAGGAAGAGCATGAACAGCACCGACGAGTAGACCCGCAACGCGGCCAGCGCTGACATGGCCAGCAGCAGCAGAGCGCGCTGGGACTCGTACTGCAGCGCCTCCAGCCGCCACGGCTGACGCGCCACCTGACGGGCGGCGGCAGGACAGCGGTCTCCAGGCGGCAGTGGCCTCCAGAATCGGGTCACGGCTCGGCGAGTCACGCTCACGGCTTATGCCGCTGGGCGTGAGCTGACGCACGTGTCCAAAGTAAAAACTGCGACCAGGAAACGCACTAACACACTTCTTGAATGAAGCAGCCGGCAGGCCACGGACACCATGACAACGGCGACGCACAGCAGACCGCCGTCATGACACGCGGCTCAGCGCCGTCCCGGCCGGGGCGACAGCAGACGGGAAGGCGCCTCACCTCGGGGAAGAGCCAGCCGGACACGCCCTGCTGCACCGTGATGAGCGTTCCCAGGATGGAGGAGACGTACAGGCCCAGGATCCAGCCCCTGGCCGAGTACCTGCCGGCGGTGGAGCTGGTCAGTCACGGGTACGCACCACGTCGGCGCACAGCGTCGCGGCAACGCGTCTGGGTCACGCGTCGACACGCCAACGATGCAGCGATGCCTCGGCTTCAACAGCGCGCGTGACTCAGCTGTGTAGACTCGCACTCGGCTTCAACAGCGCGCGTGGTTCGGCTGTGTAGACCCGCACTAGACTTCGACAGCGCGCGTGGCTCGGCTGTGTAGACCCGTGCTAGACCTCAACAGCGCGCGTGGCTCGGCTGTGTAGACCCAAAGACAACCCACAGACGACCGGCTATACTGAGCCTCGCCGTATCGCCGCCCCCAGGCCGCGGCTCGCGGAGGGTCGGGCAGGGCGCGAGTCTGACGCACCATGACATGGTGGCGTTCCAGCAGTCGAGGCCGACGGCGATCAGGGCGACCACAGCCGCGGCCGCCGCCCACGAGAACAGCTGCACGCCGCAGGAGAGCAGCAGCTGTCGGACGCTCAGGCCTGGGCATACACACGGCGCCGGCGGATCACCAGACGCGGCGGGGCACAGACGCAGCACAAGGGTGTGGCGTCGTGGGGCCGTGGCGGCTGTCAGTGATGGAGACGTTCAGATGGGACCTGGCGGACAGCCGTGTCAGGCTATACAAGGGCAACCCGTGTTGCATGGGGATCGGTGTTCTGGTATGAGTTCAGAGACGAAACACCAATCGAAGGCTAGCGCCGACACGACGACACCACCGGTCAAATCTTATCGAAACGGCACTAACCAAACAAAACCAACCACATTACGTGACTCAGTTGTCTTCAGATTTCTAAACAAATAACACTACAGCACCATTTATCATACCGCAACGCACGCACTACACTGACAGGGCTGTCAATGTCCCATAGATTACAGTAGACGCAATTCCAGCTCGTCGCGCATCGACCCCGCAGCACCATCGACAGAGACTATCGGCGGCTGACCTTTTGACTTGAGCGAGCCGAAGATGGTGACCCCGGCGACCCCGGCCACCACGCAGCAGATGACTTCACTCAACCAGTCGGGGTACACCAGCATGAACAGACCCAGCACGTCCATAAACACCATGGTGCCCACTTCTTGTTTCTGAAACGGCACGGGCATAATCGATGTGGAACGAGGGTGGACATCTGAGCGTCGCAGTGCCACGTGTAATCAAGGCAGTGAAATGTGCCAGGCAACGACTACTTCTCTCGCAGCGCGCTTTCTAATATCCTAATCTCAGCACAGCGAAACAACACAAACATGACCAAAGTTCATCACAAAGCAATGCTAATCCAGGCCATTTGACAGACCTGTTCTAAGCAAATATAAAAACAACTTTCCGCACTGAGCGATTCAATCTGAACGGCACATCAACATGCCACGGAATCGTCAGTAAAAGACCGCAGCATCTTCAAGAATCCGAAGAGTAAACAACCCCTCAGTCAACTACTTGAGCCGCCGCACCCTTCCGCGACAGTGCTAAACAAACAAACGTTAACAAACTCGGCCCTGCAAGCCAATGCTCTCCACACCGTCCACGTCAGCCCCCAGGCCGGGCCCGCGCCAGTGCCCGCCCCCGGGCCCGGGTCCCGCGCCAGTGCCCGCCCCCGGGCCCGTGTCCCGCACCAGTGCCCGCCCCCGGGCCCGGGCCCCGCACCAGTACTAGCCCCCGAGCCCAGGCCCGCGCCAGTGCCCGCCCCCGGGCCCCGGGTCCCGCGCCAGTGCCCGCCCCCGGGCCCGGGCCCCGCGCCAGTGCCCGCCCCCGGGCCCGGGCCCCGCACCAGTACTAGCCCCCGAGCCCGGGCCCCGCGCCAGTGCCCGCCCCCAGGCCGGGCCCCTCGCCAGTACTAGCCCCCGAGCCCGGGGCCCGCGCCAGTGCCCGTTCCCGAGCCGGGGCCCCGCGCCAGTACCCGCTCCGGGCCCGGGCCCCGCAGCCCCCCCCCCCCCCCACTGACGTGGGCGTCCACCATGTCGTCGCCGGTGGCCAGCCGAAGCAGGATCGCCTCGACGTTCTCGCCGGCGCGCTGCACGCTGCCCGCCGTGATCTGGCGCTCGTCGTCGTACGGCGTGTGGTAGACGTAGCCGTTCCGGATGAAGGCCGTGTCCAGGCCTGCGGCACGCGGCGGAGGTGGTGCGAGCGGCAGCGGGACCGGCCGCGCGGGTCAGCACAAAAGGTGCCGGGCTGGGGTCAGGGGGCGGGGGGAGGGGCACCGGGATCATAATCGGGCGGCTGGGATGACGTCTGCGAAGATATTGTCGGCTTGATTTAGGGTTTACATCCCGGGGCAGGCTGATGGCGCGGAAGCGATCTTTCGAACAATGTGCCTTAAAGTTAACCGCTCTCCATCAAAGTGAAAGAGCAGGGCAGGCGATATTTATATTTAATGCAGATATTCCACAGATATTTAAACGGATATGCAATAACAGCAGGCGCAGGCCTTTTGCTTTTCTCTGTTCAAAGGCCCAGTCACTTCGCCACACACAATATGCCCAAGTCATCAAGTCACACGCCAAATTCAAACACACGAACATGGGCAACGAAAAGTGTAAACACGCCGCTCAAAGCCGTGACCTGGACACCCATCACCCACTCCCGACTCATGTCGCGCACCTGGGATGTGGCCGTAGTCTCTGAAGATGCGGAAGTCCGTGTCGGAAGGAATGATGCCTGACTGGAACACCTCCTGACCGATGATGTGGGCGAACGGGTGCGGCACCGACTCTGCGTATGCCTGGACGCACACAGAACGAGTCACTCGCAGCCGCTCCACAGATGGGTATGGGGGCGTATGGATGGAGTTCTACCTACCCGAAATCTTGCCGAGCATTCGGCGAATAAGATCGCAACGCTGAACTTGGCCTGTCGGCGACCTCTGGCTGTGTGGCTCCAATTCACTGCTCAATCAGTGAAAGGTCAATGCGATCGACTGAAGGCAATAAGGGACTCGACCATGCAACAGCACTGTTGGAGAGAGATGCAAACAAGCAACATTCACTCGAGAACTTGAACAGAGCGCGTTCACCATGGGTCATCACGTGACATCCAATCGATCCAGTGAACAATTCCAGCCATTACCCTGAGCAGTCAGGGGCATGGCTGTATCAGGCCTCCTCATAGTCAGGGGTATCCAGGCCTCGCTTAGAAGCCTACCCATCGGCCCGTTTACCTTGACGAGCCAGGGATGCCCGGGCCCCGTCTGAAACACCAGCTCCCGGCCGCCAGCGCCGCACGCCTCAAGGTTGACGTGCGCGCGCACCGACCGTGCCCAGCGGTGCTGTGTGATGAAGCCGTGCGCCGCCTGCCGGCACAAGCCGCGGTCACAGCCTCCTCGTGGCGGCGACAGGCGGCGACGGCCGCGGGACGGTACGCAGGCACGGTCACAGCCTCCTTGTGGCGGCGACAAGGCGGCGACGGCCGCGGGACGGTACGCAGGCAACGGTCACAGCCTCCGTGTGGCGGCGACAGGCGGCGACGGGCCGCGGACGGTACGCAGGCACGGTCACAGCCTCCGTGTGGCGACGACAGGCGGCGACGGCCGCGGGACGGTACGCAGGACACGGTCACAACAGCCTCCTCGTGGCGGCGACAGGCGGCGACGGCCGCGGGACGGTACGCAGGCACGGCCACAGCCTCCTTGTGGCGGCGACAGGCGGCGACGGGCCGCGGGACGGTACGCAGGCACGGTCACAGCCTCCGTGTGGCGGCGACAGGCGGCGACGGCCGCGGGACGGTACGCAGGCACGGTCACAGCCTCCGTGTGGCGACGACAGGCGGCGACGGCCGCGGGACGGTACGCAAGCACGGTCACAGCCTCCGTGTGGCGGCGACAGGCGGCGACGGCCGCGGGACGGTACGCAGGCACGGGCCACAGCCTCCGTGTGGCGGCGACAGGCGGCGACGGTCGCGGGACGGTACGCAGGCACGGCCACAGCCTCCGTGTGGCGGCGACAGGCGCGACGGCCGCGGGACGGTACGCAAGCACGGTCACAGCCTCCGTGTGGCGGCGACAGGCGGCGACGGCCGCGGGACGGTACGCAGGCACGGTCACAGCCTCCGTGTGGCGGCGACAGGCGGCGACGGCCGCGGGACGGTACGCAGGCACGGTCACAGCCTCCGTGTGGCGGCGACAGGCGGCAACGGTCGCGGGACGGTACGCAGGCACGGTCACAGCCTCCGTGTGGCGGCGACAGGCGGCGACGGCCGCGGGACGGTACGCAGACGATACGTGCTGGGAGACGGTGGGACTCCCGGGTGCGATCGGCGCCAAGGGCGCGACGGCGGAAGCTGCGTGAGTTCGACCCCGATGTGATCGTCAGCGAGCCAGCGTGGTGCTCGGGGACGGCGGTGTACGTTGTCAGGACTGGCCGAAGCGCCTCTGTCAAACGTCCCCATTCCGCTGTCGCCACGTGAATCTATTGAGGACTGTACAGTTTCGAGTAGACACTTTGCACGGGCGGCTGAGCTCACTCCGATCACCGGAGGTGTGCCTCGGTATCAGACAAGCTATGAGACAAACCCACTCATCAGCGCTCGCATTCAGTACTACACCCGTTGCCTTAATCAATCGCGTTGTCTTAAGCCGCAGCAGAGAGACAGTCCGCGCAGCTCAGTCCACCTCAAGCCTCTGTGAGCTGACTGCCTGCCCCGGTCGCTCCACGGGGCTCGCCGCACCTGCAGCATGTTCTCCTCTGCGCCATTGAAGAGGAAGACGATGCTGTGGCGCAGCCGGACGCGACTCTGCGAGATCCGCCGCATCACCTCCATCATCACGGCGCAGCTGATGCCGTCATCGCTGGCACCTGAGGAGGCGGTCGACGGTCACGCGGCGATCGGCAGGCGAGTGCTGCTCGCCACAATCAGCCGCGACTCGACACTTGGAGAGGGGGCGGACGGGGGTTCTCACAGCGCGCGTTGCGCCCCGAGATAGGGTGGTTGAAATATTGCACAATCCAAGGCGCATCCCGTGTCTTCTGGGAGCAGCCGACTGCTCTCCCCCAATCAGAAGTGTTGAACTTAATTATGAAGTAAAATGCGAAATAACTTACGCGTTGACCGACATGTCTCTCGACGGATATTTGTTTCAGCCACACATGGTCTTGTATTTTGTTACCTTTGTCGAAAAAGCAAGCGTAACCAGTGATAACTCGGTGCAATGCACCCAAAAGGTGTCATGGGATCTTTGAAACCCGATGCTACATTCCAGCATACAACTTACAGTCACAAGCCAACATTTCTTACAGCGATCGACTGACATCTACCCAGAGATAAAAAATAGGAGAAGGTGGGCACTGGACTTGGACAAGAAGTCACATCCCATTACCTATCAAGCTCATTGCCTCTCAACTCCCACAACACTGCAACCAACGCGGGACACCCGTTGGGTGCCAAGTTGGGTACAGTATGCACCCACTCTAACGCTCGGAGGGCGCTGCCATCCACGGCCACCCTCCAACCGAGCCGGGCAGGCGGGCCGGGGCCGCCCGGGCGGCAGTCACCTGGGCTGCCGATGGCCGTGTCGAAGTGGCAGTTGACCAGCAGGCTGTGGTTGGAGCCGGCCGCCGGCCCCAGCCGCGCCACGATGTTCTGCACGTTGGCGTACTCGCTCGTCACGCCATCCAGGCTCCGCATCTTGAACGAGCCGGAAACCACCTGGCGGCGGGGGCGGCGCGTCAGCCGACCAGGCGGGGATACCGGGTCTGCGGCTGGTGGCCGGTCAGTGCGGCGCCGCCCGCACGACAGAGGCCATGGACCTCTGCAGCGGCGCCGACGCCAGGTCTGTGGCTGGTGGCCGGTCAGTGCGGCGCCGCCCGCACGACAGAGGCCATAGACCTCTGCAGCGGCGCCGACGCGTCACCGCTAGACCAGTTGCGACGCGCTGATACAGGGTGGGTATGAAAACTCTCGAACAGCACGTATTTGCTATGCAATAACATCGCAGCATGGCCACGTGCTTGTCATCTCTTGTAACGCTGTGCCCTGACACAACAAACTATCTGTCACTTAAATAAATGCAGAATGCATTCAGCAAAGATCACTTGAGCCTCCGGGGTCAGCGGCCACGTCATGGGTACTACGACGCTTCTATGCCTTCCCACCTGATGATCTATCTCTAGCTGGTGGTGGCTACGGACTGATTTCTTTATCTCTGCTAGATCCTCCAGCAGAATCTGTCAGCAGAGACCGAACAACTTAAAGTAGAATTCTGTGCAACTAAGCGAACAAGTTGGCACTAACGAATGACATGCGACAAAAGCAAAGCCACAGTAACCTACAAGGCCCACAAGTGAGGTCCAGTGTTACGGTTGGTCATGACAACGCAAGGAGCGGCGATCACAGAGGTGCCAGTCGCACGCGCTACATTTCCGAACAAATCTCACAAAATGAAGACAGGGCTAAAGGCCATCCATCATCTGTTTTGCATATCAGAAATCAGATCCGGGTAGACCACGCAAAATCTCCTTCGCCCTGATAACGACCGCCAAGCCCGTGCCTACATGGCCCACCGGTCGCTCTACCGCCCGTCCCTGGTGTACCCTGTCTCCACGACCAGCACGTCCCCATCATCATGACGTCCGTACCTGGACGGCCAGCCTGTCGTTCTCTCACACGTCCCTGGCGTACCGTTCCCTGTCTCCGTGACCAACACGTCACCATCACCACGCCACACCTTGACATCCGTACCTGAACGGCCAGCCGGTCGTTCTCGTCGGAGCCGCAGATACGCGGCCCCAGCGCCACCAGGCGGCGTAGGTAGCGGCGCGCGCTGGCCTCCAGCGGGCCGGCCGCCGGCAGCCGCACCTCCACCTGGTGCACGGCCAGGTAGAGCGCGGCGGCCAGCGCCACCAGCAGCAGCGGCAGTGACCAGCCGTACGGCCGCGCCGCCGCCACTGGCAGATGCTTGTCGGGCGCGGCGCCGGCGCGGCCGGCCCGCTCCGATGGCGGCCGCTGACGGCCGGCGCGTCGGCGCACCTCCGAGTCCTGAGGTCGGGAGCAGCTCAGAGGGTGGGAGACGGTGCACGCTCGGGAAGAGGGGCGGACGCGCGACGCAAGACCGTGCTGACCACGCCAAGAGGTGGCGGCTCTATGGTGGTGCTCCATTCGCCGCTCTAGAACGACGTGGAACGCTGGCGCCTTCGTGGGTGGGGGTCAAAGGCGAGGGGGAAGGGAGAGACGCTTCATGAATTGAATGTTGATAACTGTAACCTGAAGACGCGCTGCAGTCGAACTCGACCGCCAAATCATAACACTCTGGCTCAGGCATTGCACAGGTTCATCCCCATGTCAGTCACTAGCTTGACTGCTGGTGCAAAGAGTAATGTTACAATGAGCATGTTACACCTCAACTTGTTTACGATTACCAGTTATGGACGCTCGCACGTGAGCTAAGAACGTGGGCTCTCACCATTTGTTCAGACGTCTTCTGATGAAAGCCCAGTTTGAGATTCTACCTGTAAAATGGCCCATGGGCCAGCTTATTATTATAAGGCACACATGATTCCCACATGTCTGTTTTCAATGGGCTAGTAAAAGACGTGCGAAACGCATAGTTTGAACGTGAAGCATTCCCATTCCTCATGAGTAATGAAATTCCTTCTCTTAAAATACGAAATCGCCACTGAAAGGAAAAAGCTAGCAAACATTGCCTTCACCAGTACAACGTGTCACATTCACTGGCAGGCTACAAAACGACTCACGTACCTCAGGTAAAAGAGCACAGCCTTGCGTGGGCTCCGGCAATGCGAGCTGAACAACGCTGCAACAAAACAGCGGTTTTCACCCAGTCTCTCGGACAGCCCACAGTACCGCACTCGTGCGTGTGCTGACGCTACAGGCTCTTTCGGCGTCACAGAGCCGACCACCACCGCGGCGCCCGCACCACACCTTCGCTGACACAGGTGGCTCCCCGCCGCTCCCCGAGTCGACAGATGTCCGTCGGGATATTAGAGTGTTCCGCGATCGATTAAGGCGTCGTTAGCCGCGATCTAATCACACATTTAAGGGACCGTCGACGGCAGCGTGTCGCATGGGCCCGTCAACGGGCTGCCAAGCAAACAGCACACACAGTTGTCGCTATGAACCACTGGCTAGCCTGACATATGAACAGACTTTGGGGTGTGGGCTGACTTATATGTTGTACCAAGGCCTGAAATAGCAGGCCTTGACATAATGACCCCCTCCCCAAGGTTTTTCCAGAATGGTTTCCAAACGGCGCGGCGCGGATCGTTTGGCATCACAAATTTCCATGTACCTTGTAAGGTCGCTGACCTATGGCAGGTCAAAGTCAGGAAATGGTTTCAGGGAAGGCAATTTCTAGATCTACATTCTACATAGATCTAGATCTAGATTCTAGATCTACATTCTATAACCAGATCCAACAACGGAGCATTAGACGAAGCCATACATCTCTGAGATGCTTTCTTAGGCAACACAACAGTTGAATAAGCAAATTGCATTGACCTAAGGTCAGGTATGAAGGTCACAGCAAGGTCCAAGGCTCCTCAGTCTTAACCAACCTGTTTTGTTACTCTAGGGCTTGCTGCGTGGGATAGTTTCTGGTATTCATCTCGAGTTTACTGATAGCAGGAACTGCATTATACATCTTCCATGGACTCCTTAGATGTCAGAATAGGCCAATGACCTAAAATGACCCAGGTCAACATTTTGTTTTAGGAAGATATCACCTAGCTTAATCTTTGCTGCATAGTCAAATGCAAAACTCCAAGCAATCTCATATGATTTTGGTCACCTTAACCTTCAAGAGGTCAAACAAGGCCACTGACCTTGAATGAGAATATGACATTTTACTTAGAAATGGTTATCTAGGTTCTGGGGGCACTTTGGAGACCAACCTGGAACTTTAACTTGTTTGACCTTATTCGACCCAAATTTCATGACCTAGGAACCTGAAAATTTGACCTAAGTGAGTTCATGTACAGGTCAACACACCCTGTAAATTTGGTGCCTCTAGCTCTCTTAGTTCCCGAGATCTCAGGGGGTCAAAATGACCCCCACCCAGGCAAAGGGTATCTAGCCGGCCACCCCTGCGAGTGTTAATCTGGGAAAGTGTGTGCAGAATACCTGATAAGAAGAAACTACAGAACTAGCTGATGACAAAGTATGCACAATAAGAGTATGTGTGGCATAACACACAACAACAGACACACAAATCCAGACTAGCTGGTAGCCAGGTACCTACTGGTAAAAGTAAAGGTGAAAAAACTTAAAAATGTAACAACACATATTTTGCTGCATGAAAACATTACAATATGCAGAATGCAGTAGCGTACACAGATTCTATGCTGCACGGTGATGTCTTTATGGCACACTCACAAAACAAACCCTGACTGTGTTTTAACATATAAAAACTCTCATAGTTGACCCATAGACATGATAGAATTGCAAAATGCAGCCATGCATGAGTGCAAAATTGCATCAATGCACACACTTGAGCCACTACCTTCATGCTGTATACAAATATTTCAGTCACAAACATCTCAACATCTGCTGTCACAGATATTTATATGTACAATAGTGGGGCAGCAGCCAGCATGCAATAGGGTGGAATTTTGAAGTTACCTACCTATCATTGGGTAAAAGCTTTTCCAGTTCAACATCTTCACTCGTCTTTCTTTTCTAAACTACACTTCTCACCACAAAACCTACATAAATTTTAGCTTCAAAGTGAATCCAATGAAACCAGAGTGCATCTATGGCACACTGGGATCCAGGCTGCAAAAAATTGATCCATGCACCAGATACCCTCAAAACATTGTTACCCCAAGCATCTTGCTTGCATGTAGTAAGCTCACATCTGGCTAGCTGGCACTGAACTAACTAATGATTTCAGAACAATAAATTCACTCCAAGCATACTTGCCAAAAATTACATTTCTGATGTCATGATATCATAAACATTGGCCTTCTATACTACAGATTGGTGGTGACCAGGCACATAACTCTGAGTGCTTGGATTCACAGCATACACATGCTAAAACTTTTGTGGTGCTGCTACTACATCAGACATGTTCAACACATCAATCATTTGCTGTCTGGACTGTGACTGTAAAGCATGTTGCACCCACACATTGTTCTAAAGTTACCCTGCAACAAGCTAAGCCAGAAGAAGGAAAAGTAACAATGGTGCTCCATCCCAAATTTAATGAAGCTGACAAGTTACTCCGGAGTTTCTCAATTTTCTGCTCTTTTTAAAGGGGCAGCAACTGCTTTTAGCAGGCCAAACTAGAAACACATCCTACTCATACCACCAAATTGCCCACAACTAGTATAGCAGCAAGCTTTCAGTGATAATCATATAGCCACAGAGGTAAAAAAGCGACGATATTGAGGAATGCAGCTGTCTGGTAATTGCCAAATTATCCCCGGACCGGTGCCTGTCAAACCGCCCACATGCTAATGCATAAGCTGCACCAGGGAACGTTTTCTGCATTACCATTCTATTCAATGGGGTCACCTTTTATGTATCAAAAACGTGCTATCAGAAGCTTAGTGCACAAGACAAATCAATAATCACCTTCAGCTGAACCCGGCATCCGCCATACAACCTCCCCTGGCCCGCACCAGCTCAGAGATGTTCGACCGATTTCTTTATGAATGGAAATATAAACCGTACGAGAAAACAGCTGATCCAGTTTTAAGATCCATTTTTCAGCCCTTTTAAGCTTAACAACGTATGTTTGTGTTATGAAAATATGATAGATCTACCTCTCAAGTGTTTTCAAAGTTTTTAGCAGAATCAGTTAGGTCAAAATCCCAGAGTTACTTGCATTAATCATAGTTAGTTTAATGAACAATAGATGGCAGCACATCGCACGGCTCCCACTCATCTCTTATTTGTGTTCTGACTGTGGCACTGAGTGGCGAAAACGTGGATCAGGAACCCTTAGCACCAATAACTTGGTAAGTAGGCGTCATGTTTTGGACAACTGCTGTAGACTGAGTTTCCTCCGTGGTGTTTACATTTCCCTTGATCCCACTTGCTGTCTCGGTTAAGTAAAGCCTTCTGCTGAACGCTACTGCGCAGACTCCGTAAAAATGGTGCTGAGCCGCCATGACGCCAGGGGCGACGTTGGCTGTCGCGCAGCTCATGATGGTTTTGCGTGAATGCTTCCGCTTCTGATCACTGCAAAGAGCTCCACTAGTAACTTAAATGATGCCTGAATGTTGGTGGGACACAAACCAACGTTTTTGACGCTAAAATCGCAATGGTCTCTGGACCGCTCCCCGTAGCCGACTGAGCCAAATTGAGGACGGGACGCAGGTGCACACGCAGCCGTACACAGCCAAATTTCGCTGGGCATGCGTTCCTTCGCGAGTCGTTCTACGCATGTGGGGAACGGTGCCCAATGCCCCGGGCGTCGTCGGAGGGGGACCAGGCGTCAGTGGGTCCCGACGCCCTCTAGTCTGCGGATGGGGTTTGGAATGTCTGCTCCCATTTTATGATGGCCGAGAATAGCATGGGGACGGAGTCTTGCGCTGTGTTGTGACTGGGTTGTGAAAATTTCTTCCACGCACTTTTTTGTTGGTTGGGCGTAAAATGTGCCGACATTGAGTATTTATTTGAATGTATCAGCCCCGTTGCCGCATTTTAACCTGGAGGCAAAGCGAGCTGGTTGCAATTATTGATTTTCCGCACATCTCCGCCGCCAATCGTGGGCCGTTCCCGTCGTTCCCGTTTCCATGGTAACGGGTCGATGGAAAACTACCAACTTGAAGGAACATTTCTTGTGAATGGATGCTATGATTTTAAACTACGTGATGCAGCAAGTATCTGGCGTTTTTTATTTGCTATATGCCGTATGATATCTATGTAGTGACACGTACTGAAGTGAGGTTTTTCTGCGTCGAGCACATCCCATTTCCAGCCAGTATTGCTAAAGCAGGGATGCTGCCAGAACTTCGCGCATGGGGGCGATTTGGGGTGGAAATTTGGGGTACAAATTCGTCAGGGACCAATTGCTAGCCGATAATTTCGGGCTCTGAACCGGAGGAATGGTAGAATTATCGCTGCCACTAGGTACAGGGAATGGTCATGCGCTCCCGTCCTCTCCCCTAGGTGGCGGCGCCGTTGGCTGGAGCTGGAGTAAACGGAGTCTAGGTAAACGGAGAAGTGTCGGGTGAAAACGCTGAAACTGCTTTAAGCCTTCTTTATGTAAGACGGAACTTGAAAAAAGTTTTTCATTTGTTATGAATGCAACATAGCTGGCAAAACGTGCGAAATTTGTTATTGGTGGAGCAGGATACTTCAATCATGAAACTCTCCATCATCTCCTGGGGACACTCGGAAACTGTGCGTATCATACCATTTAATAGGAGTCCTCTGTACTCCACCTCTTCGGCCTTTTTAGTTGATGACTCACGTCGCTGCTAATTTCGACTGGAAACGAACACTTCAACCTCAGGAGCATCGTGGCGAACGGCGCATTCGAAAAGCACACCGTTTGTATCAAAACCGTAAGGCGCCAACCAATGGAGGTCAAACAGTGGATTAGGTGCGCTGGAAATGGCGACATGAAGTCATCACTTGACTTTGCAAAGGCCATAGGGGGCGGGGGGGGGGGGGAAGACATACACAATGCGTCAGAGGAGGGCGGCAAACGGGATGACTTTGAAATTTCTAGGTTTCACCTGGTGGTCTAAGTGCCTTTAGTTCTTGGTGACTTAGGTGCCCTTTTATCCCAAGCAATGAGTACAACTGAACGCGATGAGTACCATGAATGAGTCGGTTGGTACGATTTCTGTGATCATACATAAACGAGTATTTGTGGCTTTAGGGCTTGTTAACTGCTTGGACTATGAGGTGATTCACAAGGCCAACAATAATTTAATTTCATATAATTTTCGTTGTTAGCAACTGAGTCATGATTTCGTCATTTATTCCTCCGAGTTTCTGGTGGTTGTGCAGAAATATACCGTGCCGAATATGGGCTACCGCGTAATTTCGATGTTGGTCTAATGTGTGGTGGACTGAAGAAATTGGGTGACGAATTGATGTATGCATGACCTACATTACGATTGTTGATGGTTCAACTTTGAGCAGCGTTTGCTTCTTGACAGACTGTCGCGTTAGGGACGGTACCAATCCAGACCTCGTCGTAACCTGCGTTCGTTTTCAATTTACGCTTGGAACGGTAGTGGTCGTACCAGGGATGGTGTAATAGTGAGCTGCAACACGAGCTGCGAAAGCTTCAGATCAGGTCGCACAAGAAAGACCTCAGCCGCAGAGGCACCGCGTCAGTCTGGGCGACGCCCCCCGGCCGGGTGGCTGCGACACGCGACACCGTTGCCGCGCGTGGGGACGGCCTGCTGCATACGCCGCCGGCACGGGCCCGACCGCCTCCGCCTGGCGTGTCGTCTTACCGGCGGCCGGGCTCGTTGCAGGCGAGCGTCGCGGCCGTGACCGGCCGGCGAGCCGCCCCCTTCCCCCGCCGGCCCAGCATGAACTCGGACAACCCGCTCAACATCGCCGCCGAGACCATCCACCAGGACATCCGCATGGACTCGGAGGACGACGACGATGACGACATGCTGTCGTCGCCCGGCTCGTACGACGACGACGACGGCCTGATGACGGCGGGCATGACCACGGACGAGGTCACGGCCCAGCTGGCCGCCGCAGGTGGGTGGTGAAAAGAGCTCCGAAAGAAATCCAGTTGGAGGTGCAGGGTGTCAATATAAAGTCATGACAACTGTAACTCCCCGGCGGCCTCCGGACGTCTGGCAGCCTGGCAGTTCTTCGGCTGTCCATCCGTTGCCATTTGGCCACAAGCTGACCTGCCCGCCTGGTTTGCCTAGCCGGAGGTGCCGAGATGCTGGGTTGACCGCCAGCCGGATTAGCCAATGTTGAGCGAGGGTAGGGGCAACAGGAAGGGGCAGTGATGGCATTAGCAAATATCGGCATCCCTGCCACCCGAAGTGACCGAATGTATAAAAGCTGGTGGTGAAGTTACTGGTGGACGGCCAGGCGACAGGGGGCTTAAGAAAATGACTTGAGGTCTTTGGATTTTCGGATGATTGACGACTCTTTGTTCCAGTATAATACTCAAAAGTTGTGTACGCGAATGCACAAGCTTAACTTTTTGGGATGAAAATGATCTGTTCGATGTTTTATTAACGCAGAATGTGTAATACAAAATATATTAATCCGTTTCAATGTCAGAAACGGAATGGCGAATGCCCTTTCGGGTAAACTATTCGTTGTTTTGGAAAAAGCGTCCTCGGTATGCAAGATGTCGGAGATTAGGGAGGGAGGGTTCCGGAGGGCTACGCTTACATGACGTCGTAAGGCATGAACATGCCATGGAGCGCGTCTGGTATGTTAGTTCACGTCCTGTGGACAGAAAATGGTGGGGTCTGGCGCATGTTGTCGTTTTTTTATGTATCCGGTCGACCGCCGCGGATGACGGTGCGCCGGGTGCCCTGTCGGTCGCCTCGCTCCAGCCGGCACACGTCCGCGTCCGCGGACGACCCCCCGCACATGGCGGCACGTGCGACCCCCCTGCCGCGGCGCGGCGCCGACTTCTGCGCGCCCGTCCGCCGGGGCGGTCGGCCGGGCCGGGCTGGGCAGGAAGCGCGGCCTCCCGCCGGGCCGCGCGGGCCGCGCGGTGTCGGGCTACCGGCGCTGGCGGGCCGCCAATGACGTGATGCTCCGGCGCCGCAGGGCCCGTGGGCGTGGCGGCCGCCGCCGCCATCGCGTCGGCGAAGAAGCGCAAACGCCCGCACGCCTTCGAGACGAACCCATCCATCAGGAAGCGCCAGCAGACGCGCCTCATCAGGAAAATGAAGGTAGCGGGGACATGGGGAGCGGCGTCTGCGCTCGAGTTTGGTGACGCGCATTCAGTAAATGCGCCTTGTATGCTACATTTGGGCATGCGTGGGTCCCGCGCTTGAAGGAGTGCGGAGCGCGGAGCCTCGGTTGAATGGGAAAAGGGGAGGGCATGAGATCACACTGCCGCGGTTCCGTTTATTCCAGTTGTAAACAATGACATCCGATACGACGCGCATTTCCAGCGAAGCTCTAGCCAAAAACATAAACAGAAGAAGGCTAGTCCGCGAGGGCGGTTGTTCGACGACTTTCCGGAATATGCCCTAATTGGGAGCTTCCACGAGGTGACGTGCTTTTAATAGCGCCGTGTTTACCGTGCTAAAAGAACCTTTCACGGCGTAGAACAGGCGGCGAAGCTGCAGTTTCGCCGCTGTTGAGGAGCGCCTTCTGAATGGCTGGATGCGGCCTCAGTGCCCGTCCGTCAGGTCCGCCCACCAGGCAGCAGGCCGGGTGCGCGGATCCCCGAACACTCGCCCACTGTCTGCCCTCTCGTTGCAGCAAACGATCGACGAGTACACCACCCGCGTGGGGCAGCAGGCCGTCGTCATGTTCGTCACGCCGGGAAAGCCCAACAACAGTTACAAGGTGTTCGGCGCCAAGCCTCTCGAGGATGTGGTGAGTGAAGGCGGGCGGGCGACTTTGCTGGCCGTGTGACCGGCGGTGGAGCAGAATGGTTTTACTTGGTGGTGGTGGTTCGACTTGGTGGTGGTTACGTGTCAGGGCTTCAAGCTCTTTCCTCTCCCATCCCGGAATCTTGCTGTTTAGCAAGGTGTGCTCGCGCTATTCTAGCCCACCTCAATGCACATATATGACATTCCTGCGCTTCTAACTTCACGGAAGCGATTGATCTACGAAGCAGTTTTTAAAGTTAAAAGTGTGGGAATTTACGGCTTCTCCTCATGATACGTATGACTTCCGCCTTGGCTTGCTTTTTACATGTTGCTGCTTTGTTCGGCATGACAATTCTTCACGTTTTGGGGTCATGACATGGACAGTGGGAAGCGGGATCTAGTAATGGTAGATTCGTTATGCCGGCATCCTAGCTCATGGCGTTACGGCTGGAGACAAAGAAGGAAAATGTGAATATTCCCGATTTTTCCGGGGTTTAGGGTGCTCGGAAATTTGTTATAAAAGAATTGGTGTTCTAATCGTTTCAGGAATAATGCGTTATGAAGGCTTTAGCTATATCCGATCCTTTTGAATGGTGTTCTAGTATGCATTGTAGCAGACCTTCAGCAGCTAGAATGTTCCCGCACTTGGCCGTCACAGGTGTTTCCCGTTGCTACCGGGAGCTAAAGTCGTGCAGCAAGATCTCCTTGCGCCATGCCAATGTCCCGTGCCCCCCCCCCCCCGCCCCCCTCCTATGTCCCCCTTTCCGCTCGGGCTCCCCTCGGTATGCGCGTAGCTGTTTCGACCCGGCGTCGGGGCAGGTGTGTGGCCCGGTCCGTGCCTCCCCCCTCCCCCGTCACCACTCCCCGCCACCGAAAGTGGCCTTTGCCGCATCCGTGGGTCGAAGCGGGAGGAAACGCCCCAGTGGAGTAATGGCTTCCGCTGCGCCGAAGCGTGGCGGGGGCGGGGGTGCGGGGGGGGGGGGGAGGACGGTATAACGAGGGGCTGCAGGGTTCGGATTAAGGCCACTCCTCCCCTGGCTTCGGAGGGAGGTTGTCCGTTCATGCCCGGCGGCCACGTGGTCGATGGTAACTATTGATTTCAATGGGGGGGGGGGGGGGGGGGGGGGGGGCCGGCACGGTTGCGATAAGGTGATATCGAGCTAGGGCTGGCTCGTTGGCTTCTTTTAGGCGACGCATGAACTACGTCATAACTGTTTGTAGGATTACTTCACGACGTGCTTGATATCTTGAGTCACCAGCGCCGCCAGACTCTGGTGTTGACTGGCGGCTCGACTGAAGACGCTGCTGACCTCGAAGCGTGGCACCGAGCGCCGGAGCGCCTCGCGCTGCCTTGTACCGTGCCGTGGCTGGGCGCCTCTGATGCCGCCGCTCCCCGCCGTCCGGCCGGCAGATGCGCGCGCTGCGGGTGCCTGTGATGCAGGAGCTGGAGGCGGCGCTGTCGCGGCACGCGCCGCCGCCCGTGCAGGACGACCCGTCGCGACACGAGCTGCCGCCGCTCGTCATCGACGGCATCCCCACGCCGGTGGAGAAGATGACGCAGGCGCAGCTGCGCGCCTTCATCCCGCTCATGCTGAAGTATTCGACAGGTGGGCAAGCAGGGGGCATGGCCGCGTATGGGGCGAGCCGGCCCGTGGCCAAGGATGCTGGGACAAATCGGTTTTAGGCACGTCGGTGGGGCTGTCGGCTGTGGCATGTAAACAGACAGAAAGAAATGAGGGGGAGGGGGCTGGTTGGCCTCTTTGTTAATGGTTCAATGAATGGTTCGGATGAGTAACCTAAAGCTGGAAAAAGCGCGTAACTGGCCGACTGATCCGATGGCTAGAGGTGGGTTGGGACGAAAGAGAGGCAGTGCTTTGACCATGATCTCCTCCTGCGCATACCCCATAGCACTTGCACCGTTATCTGTGGGTTTATGGAAAAGCCTCCACTGTCCATTTGATAGCAGTGTTGAACATCACTAATGATACCTATTAAAAGGGAGTGCGGAAGCGTGTCGTGCTGCTGTGACGTATGGTTCATTTTTAATGTATTAGCTGTCTCCATCTGACATTAGTTATCCTCTGCGGTGAGTTGTGTCAGTGGTATGTCAGACAAGTCACAATAGATTTCCTGATTTAATTTCATTAAATGCCGACAAGAGAGTCCATGTGGGCACGCGCCTCCGTCATCAACCCTGAGCCAGTATGTCATCTCCGTCATCTGCGCTGTGTCAGTATATCACCTCTGTGATCTGTCCTATGTCAGTATGTCATCTCCGTCATCTGCCCCATGCCAGTGTGTCACCTCCGTCATCTGTCCTGTGTCGGTATGCCTTCCGTCATCCACCCTGTGCCAGTATGTCACCTCCGTCATCTGCCCTTATCAGTATGTCCTATATATAAACACCGCTACATATCAGTATGTCCTCTCAGTCATTTGCGCTACGTCAGTGTCACTTCTGTTCTCGTCCCTATGTCATTATGTCGTCTCCGTCATCTGGCCTATATCAGTATGCCCCCTAGGAACCCCATATCCTCCACATCCATCATGATATCCCATCGTCCGGGACATCCACGCAGCGGATTAAGGTCCATATCACCGTCCCATTCCAAGCAAATGCTCGAATGTGGTGTCTATGTATAACATGTGTAGGCGTGTTCGTTCTAGATGGAGGAAAAACTCTACCACACCTTACCTCAGTGTCAAAATATGAACGAAACTAGTTGTAGAATAACACAAAAGAAACCTTTTCGTAGCAATCTTTTCACATCCTCCAGTAGCAATGTGAGCAAGTTTGTACTACATTTTCTCACATTCAGCGAACAAGTAACCGGTTGGATGTGAACACAAGCAGGTCACACGACTGGAATTAACACATTATGTCTGTCTTTGCTGAACAGGACGTAAGAGCGTCATCTATGTGCAATATCTTCGACGGAACATGCCGTACAGTCCCGCACAACCACCATATGCATGCTTGCTTTTTGAATGCCTAGATATCCGTGAAATATCATGTTTCATCTACGGGCACAGTACAAAATACACTGTTCTGGAGGCGGTAGGTGCGGCGAAAGACCGCCGTTGGCGTATGCCGGCGGACGGCGGTGTTTACGCCGCCGCCGCCGCTGTATCGAGGTGAGGGTCGAGCGGGGCTGGCGGGCGGTGGCCGTGTTTGTGCTCTCGCGGTCTGGGCGGGCCTGGCCGACGAGGCTGGCGGCGGCGCCGGTGCGCCGCTGCTGCGGCTGACGAGCGGCGTCGCCGGCCGCTTGTGCCGCAGGCCGCGGTAAGCCCGGCTGGGGCAAGGACGCCACGCGGCCGCCCTGGTGGCCCAAGGACGTGCCCTGGGCTAATGTGCGCATGGACGCGCGCACTGACGAGCAGAAGCAGAAGGTGACGCCGGCGCCGGCCGCCCCTGTTGTCCGCCTGTCGTGAATGGTTGTGGCATCACTCACCCGCCGCCGCCGGCCGGCCGGCGCGGCGCACCGCGCATGGCTGCTCAGTGGCGTTCTGTACCGTGGCTTACGTTTGCATGTGTTCCCATTAGGTAAGGGTAAACCCGGCTGGGGCAAGAGCGCCGCCCGACCCGACTGGTGGCCCAAAAACGTCCCCTGGGCCAATGTCAGAATGGACAACCGGTCGGAAGAAGATAAAGCCAAAGTACGCACCCTTTTTTGTTTCTTTAGTTGCGCTGAAACGTTTTGTTTGTTTTAGCGTTGCTGTTGCAGTTGTGGATTAGCTGATTGTTGTGGTGTGCGCTGATGTTTGTTAGTGCGTTTGTTTCGCACACCTGCATGGCGAGAGATAGGTGTGCGACTGCATTTGCATCAATGCAACTAAAATAACTCAGCAACGCCTCATTCAACGCGTGTCCGTCTGCTCGATAGTGGCCGTGTTGCTTTCATTGTACAGTCACTGTAAGGCTAGCCATACGAGCGGCAGAATAGGGCTGTTCAATGAGCCTAGGCTCGGGCTACTAGCGTACGCTCATGCAGTGAATGCGTCTGTGAATGTGCTGGTGTCAGTCGGCCAGTGTTCGGATGGTGACGACCTCGCGGGCGGCCGGCAGGTCTCCTGGACGCACGCGCTCCGCCAGATCGTCATCAACTGCTACCGCTACCACGGCCGCGACGACTTGTTGCCGGCCTTCTCCGACGACGACGAGAAGTCGCTGCCGGGCAGCGGCACAGGCGGCTCTGGCGGCGGCGGCGGTGGCGGCCAGACGGGCGGCGTCATCCGCACGGCGCCGCCCAAACTCACGCACCACGGCCTGGTGCGTGTCGGCAGCGGCCGGGGGCGGCCGCCAGCGCCGGCACGGCCGCCGAGCTCGGGGCTAGCCGGCAGCGCCGGATGCTTGTCGCGGTGCAGAGGTCCCAGCGCGGCCTGGCACATGTGTGCAGATTGTGTCAGATCACCGGTGGCATCAGTTGACTGCTCTCCGTGTTTCCTCCCCGAACGCTCCTGTTAGTGTGGTCGGCCGCTTCGCTGGATCACGTTGGACGACACTTGGTGTCGGAGATCACCGAAGGCTTTGTGGTAAGCGCTGTGTAATTGCGCTTCCGTGTCAATGGGATGGCGCGACGCGGCGTCAGCGGGCGCGTGCCTGGATCGTGACCGTGTCGTGCTGATCAGTGAGACAGCCGGTCGTCCGCCCGCAGAACGTACCGTCCCAGTACTCGCACACGGTGGTGCAGACCATCAGCAACCCGGACGGCACAGTCAGCATCATCCACGTGGACCCCAATAACCCGGTCATCACGCTGCCGGACGGCACGCAGGCGCACGTGCAGGGCGTCACCACGGTGGGTGTCTGTCAGCCGTCGCTGGCCCGCCAGTGCTCCGGCGCCTGCTGAGGCGCGTGGCGCTCATCTGCTCCCGCGTCGTGGGTTGGAAGACAGGCGTTGTGTACGATCTCTGCTGAGTTTCAGAGGGTTTCTGAAGACGGCTTTCCTTGGGTTAAGCGGGTTTTCTCGCTTTCAGCTGTGGGTGCATTAACTTGATTTGGAACTTGCTGTTCACGACCATTTGCGCAAGACTCAGCGTTGTTGACGAGGTCACTGGCGTGCCCTGCCCCTGCCGCTGTTCGCCTACGGCCGGCGCCGGTCGCCAGAGGTGACCCCGACCTGGCCGTGCCGCAGGCGGACGGCCTGGACGGCGACGGCACGCACACGATGAACATCGACCTGAGCTCGGTGACCGAGGCCACCATCAACGCCGAGGGCCACCTGGTGTTGAACGGCGTCAGCGACGAAGGTGACCCGCTTGGGTCCGGCTCCGGTGGGCATGGGGCCCACGGCCCGAGGGCGGCGGCGCTGCTCCGCCGCCCCGCTCGTTGTCTCTGAGCTGTGTGCTGAGAGGGTATTCGGCGTCGAGCTGTCTTATCGCCGCTGGTCGCGTTGGAGTGTTTTCAGTCGCGTTGCAGCAGTTTGCGACGCTTGCGATTGTGCATTGATGTACTGAGGTCATTACCCGGTCAGCATGTTTCTTTCTTTCTACCCTCTTGTTTCTTCGAAAGCGAGGGTACAGTCGGCAGTCACTAGTGTTGTGCCGTGGTTTCTCTGTTTGACAGCCGTTTATAGCCGCTCCGCTGCCGTGTTTTGACTCGTGGTGGGGCAGTGCGTGGCCGCCACGAGCGGGTGTCGCTTCTCGGTCCGCCCTTGGCCGCCTGACGCGCCCGCCCCTGCCGCAGGTTTCTCCGCCGGCGGCATGGTGACCATCCCCATCAGCTCGTCCATGTACCACACGGTGGTGACCAACGTGCAGCACGTGCAGCACGTGCAGAGCGCCGACGGCCAGACGCTACAGGTAGGCGCGTGGTGGCCGGTCCGCCTCCCCGTGTTCGCCGCCCGGACGGCGCCCCCTAACCCCGCGCTTGTACTAACGGCCGGCCGGGCGTGCTGGGTCAATGCGGTGGTGGTGGTGGTGGTGGTGCTGCTGCTGCTGGAGGCTGGGGCAGGGGACTGGGGCCAGGGCGCGCGCCGCCGGCAGGGCGTCGGCTGACGCGCCCGCCGCCGCCCCGCTAGGTCGTCCACCCGGTCGTTCACATTCCAAAGATGGAGTCGGACGAGGCGGCCGAGGCCGACGAGGCCGAGCCGGAGCAGATCACCGTCGAGATGATCGGCGAGTCGGACGATATCGATGACATCAGCCAGGTGAGCGCCGTCGCCGCCGCCGCCGCCGGAGCGGAGCGGCCGCCCCAGCAGCGCCCGGACCCGCTGCAGGTGGAGTCGGGCGCCTCGGGGCCCGGCCGCGCGCTATGGCTGCACCGCACGGCTGTGCCGGCTGACGGCGCCGCGCTCGGCGGCCTTTGGTCTGGGAAGCGGACGGGGAGGGCAGTGTCGTGCCTGCGCATGCGGTAGGTGTCGCTGCCTGCGTGTTAATATTATTCTCACGCAGGGTGGCAGGGAGGCGTCGACACCTCTTTTGCGCTGTTACTGTTGGCACCACGGCCACGCTGTTATTGTTGGCACCACTGTTCCGTTGCTAGCCTGAATGCTGACGCTGGTGATTGTTATGGTTTGCTTTCGTTTGCGATGTCTCGGCAAGTGCGATGCGATCTTCATGTTCGGCTGTCATTTGCAGTGTCTTGATACATTTTGTCGTCGTATGCTTTCATTTGCGATGTTTGTTGATAAGTGTGGGTCTTTTGTTTGCAACGCTTGGTATTGCTCTATTTGGATGTTTGTTCGCTCTCGACTATCATCCAAGCACTCGCCCCTTATTTACGTATTTATCATCCAGCACGCGGAACCTGTTGGCCTTTGAGTGTCCGGGCGGAATGGTCAGATTCTTTGTCGTCCGATGGTTCTGAATTCAGTGTTTAGTCGTCCCATGGGTCTGGATTCAATGTTTGTCCCGGAAATCTGCGTTCAATGTCTGAGTCCCATAGGTTTGGTTTCAATGAATATGATCTGATTGTCACTTACAAATGCTGCAAACACCATTCGCGCCTGCACAGTTTTCCGAAACACAGACTAGTGTTCCTTGCGCCGGGTCTCCACGAGTGTCGCGGCCATATGCTGACGGATGCGGAGCTGCCATCACAGCGCCACCTGGCCGGCGCGTCGTCCCTAACGCCTGCGGCCGCTGTCGCCAGGTGTCCTCGGAGTGTTCGCCGCACCAGGTGGAGGAGGTGTGCTCTCAGGACATTAAGCCGATCGTCTCGGCGGCGAGCGATTGAGCGCTGGCCGCCCTAGTTCATCGTTTGTTAAGCGCGCGGCTGCGGCGGCGGCGGGCCGGCCCCGGCCAGCCGGGCGGCGCCGCCCGCCGGAGACGCCCCGCCTCACCGGACCAGGCCGGCCGCACTTCCAGACCGCTCGGCCGCCGGCGGCCGGCGCCGGGCCCGGGCCCGCCCGATGCTCACCGTGCTGACGCGGCGCGCTCCCCGAGGCGGCAAGCGGACGGACGGGGCTGTCAGACCGGCCCGCGCGAGCCCCGGCCCGCCGCCGCCGCCGCCGCCACTGCCGCTGCCGCTCTGTTCGCGCTCTGTGTGTTCTCGTCACTTCTGGCCGTTGTGACGCGGCGACGGCGGCGCCCAGGTGTCTCTAATCATGTTCATCGGGTCATTTTCGCGTCCCTCGTACATCTATGCATGCGGCGCGTGTTTTGTACGCCAGTGCTGTGGCGTGGTCGTCGGCGCGGCGGCCGGCCATCTCATCTTGGCACGCCGGGCCGGCAGAGCATGCACCGGCGCGCGTCATCTCGTCTTCACCGCACACCCATCCCCTCCAGTGTCATCTGTGTCCCATGCTCGTGGCATTGTTCTATTTTCGCTGTCATCACTTTGTACGGCGCCGCGCAGCGGGTGGCGGCCCGGCCGTTGACACAGCGTGCTAGCTTTCGGTGTTAGCGAGAGAGCGAGAGAGAGGCAGGTAGTCGTGCGCGTAGCTTTTCGTGTGCAATGTGACGCGCCGCCGGCCCTGGAGGCGTCCCAGGTCGGTGGCCGTCGCCCTGGCGCGCTGCTCAGTTCTGCCGAGGCGCCGGGTGTTACGTCATCCGACCGCCGGCGAGAAAGGCGCCGCGTTAGCAGAGTCGATTTCATTCGTGTATTTGTTGGGTGTCTGACTATTGTGTCGGTTTCGAAACTGCTTTGCCATATATTGCCGTCGTACTTAAATTAGGAGTGCTTTGAATTAACGAATATAAGTGGACGTCAGATGTGGTGTATTCCGCTGGCGACGCCGCGCGGCGCGACCGGCCAGCTATGTTGGGCTCTGTGCTGCGATTGTCACGAGCAGGGCTCACTGTAAGGTTTTGCTACAACAGTACAAACTACGTTGGCCGGTGTGCTTTCAAATTGGCGCTCATTTTGTCATTTTCAGTTTGCGGTTTTCATACACGTGCATCAGTCACCTTTTCGTTCACATTATTCCAGGTACTTTGTTTTTGTCACGGCGAGAGATTCGTCAATGGTGGTCATTTCCTCTGTGTAATTTGTGTTAAATACATGTGAAGGCTCGAATAAAGCAGAAACGTACAACGTACCGACAGGGCAGTTCTCCGTTCTCTGCAACCTCTCAGATCTTGATCCACTTTCTTTTCACCTCGAAAGTGTAAGGGTGGCACTAACCACCCAATGAATGCACCTGTACCCCCAATCAAGCCCAACTGGACTCCAGTTAACCCAACTGCGTCTCTATCCCAATTGCATTCCATCCCAATCAATTCGTCAGTTGACCGCATCTCCGTCTTGAGTGATCCCGTTTTTTTTTTTAATCTATCCCGCCAGCCTTGTTCAGGGGGGCGTTAAGACCCTCGGTCGGTTTCAGACTCCCATCGCGTAGGCACCGTAAATGTGAAACCGAGAGCGAAAAATGACAATTTCTTACCAGTTAGTGATACGGTATACGTTACGACCGGCGATTGCAAGCCTTTCTGCGTTATCGCCGAGCCAGTCGGCCACTTTGCCTCATTAAAGTCATGAACGGCATGCGTACTCGCGAGTCAGGTCAACAACCAGCATCGATCGATCATGCACGACGCATTTATTCATAGATACCAAAACATGGCTAATACAATGCACAGAGCTGTGCAAAAGCATTTCCAAACGCGTCGCATTAAAAGCGCACAACCGCTTTCCAACAGCACGTCACATATCAAAACGAGGAGGCGAAAATAAAGGGCTCGCCGCGCGGGACGCGGCGCGCCTTTGATGCTGTACACGCCAGACTGATACACTTGGCACACGTAACGAAATGCACGTACAAACATTATGCGGGGTCATGGATAGTCCGACGTTATCCATCACAAGCTGTGACTAGTTTAAACACTTAACGGATTCGACACCCGGCATGCGGGCAGCACGCGCTACAGCCGGACGGGGCAGCACGCGCTACAGCCGGACGGGGCAGCACGCGCTACAGCCGGACGGGGCAGCACGCGCTACAGCCGAACGGGGCAGCCCGGTCACTCGCGTCGGCACGCCCCTCTGTGGTCCCTTGTTCTCCATCACAGCGGCGCCCCTGGCCGGCTCTCCGCGCGGCCGGCCGTCTCTTGAGGCCGGGCCCGCGCACCGGCCCGGCGCCACGCCGAGCGACGCCGCCCCAGCAGTGCCGCGGCTACACCAGCGCTGCGGCTTCATCCGCGCCGCGGCTACATCCACGCCGCTGCTACATCAGTCACGTGGTCGCATCAGCGCCGCGGCTACATCAGCGCCGCGGTTACATCAGCGCCGCGGCTGCATCAACACCGTGGCTACATCAGCGCCGCGGCTACATCAGCGCCGCGCCTGGACCCCGGCAGCGGAATAAACACGGCACCGCTACGTTCCGTCCTGCCCAGCGCTGGTGCGGTCGGCGCCGCAGCTACGGCGCCACAGCGTGGTGGACCGATCACCTCTGGTGATATGGAAGTAGCGCAATGATGTCGTACAACCGAAACGACGTTGGTATTTGACGCTTTACGTCGTAGGGAAGAACTATTCGTCCGTGTCTTGAAACGAAGGCAAGCGTCCATGGACTCCATGGGTCTCACAAATTACACTGCGCGCCTCAGCTCCCGCTGTTGGGAGCCGGAGACGTAAGGTGCTCTCAGACATCCGCCATTTACCACACCAGCGGCTCCAGGGCGCGTGGCTACGGCATCACCACCGCGGCCGTCGTCACTGCGCGGTCAACAGCCCGTCGACGACACGCGTGACCGCGCGGCCGGCACGCTGTCCCAGTCCGCCCGGTCTGCGGTCACCCACCGCCGCCTCGCCGCGTCTCGTCTCGCCTCGCTCTCAGCTGGCGGTTGGCTCGAGGCCGACTTGGATGGGCTCGCCGTTGCTGCGCCGCTGCAGGAAGAAGTAGAGGATGCCGGCCTGCGCCATCACGTCGACCGTGCCGGCGGCCAGCAGGTCGGGCTGCACGGCGCCGTCCGCCTGCGGGCCTGGCCGCAGCAGCGTCGGCCCGAACACTGTCGCCAGGTTGTGCAGAGACATCTTGTTGAACATCTCGGCCCGGTTCACCCTGCAGGGGGTGGGGGACGGCGGTTAGCGCCCGGTTCACGCCGCGCGACGAAGTTTCCTTAAGTCGCTTGACAATGGCTGCACTCGGCGGTTCGGCCAAGTGCTGGAAGTTTGTAAACACACAGAAAACAATGTCAGTAAAAAACCGGCACGTCTATTGGCCTTCACAATTTACTTACTTTTGCTTAAGTGCAGTAAAAAGCCAGTACGTCTATTGGCCTTCATAACTGACTTGCTTTTGCTAAAATCAAACTCAATTTAAAAGCCCATACAGCCTGGGCCGATGACTCAGTGTCATGCATTCTTCCAATGACCGGTAAGGTAAGTGCCGCGTATCAAGACCGATACACCAGAAAAGAGCGCTATTTCTTAAATGAATCTGTTTTAATTTAATGGAGCTTCTCCAAACGCAAGGCTACAAACACAGCCATATCACCACTGAAATAATGAGATAAGTGTTTGAAAGGAATATCCCGATGCACTTATGAATCACTGCTGAAAACTGGTTAAAATAATCTCTTGGATTCGGGAATATAAACACCCTTACACCTGACTGAACCGGGAACCTGAATCACGCTGGACAACGGCAAAGCTCGCGCAAACATGCCGTAGGCCTAATCTCGTGACCATTTTTGGCTCCTGGGGCCGATCAGAACGGATCACCACCCATCTTTCCCACGCCAGTTCCATTCATCCCGACCGACCGCTTCGGCCGACGGCGCGGGCCGCCACGCCGCAGCAAGGCGTCACTGCAGCTGGCGCGACCTTCCCGCGCCATTCCCACGCCACGTGAAGCGTCTGCCTCCAGCGGGCAGGCGCCGCTCGGTTGAGCTAAGCCGCCGCGGCCGGGTGAGCTGCTGAACCGCCCGGCGCCCCACGGTCCGGGCACGCGACGGCCGGTCCCAGCCGGACGCTTCACACGGGGCGGTGACCTGCGTCCGGCTCTCGCCCTCCCCACACCGCCGACGAGACGCACCTGATCAGGTGTTCGATCAGATACACGATGATGCTCTGGTTGAGCTGTGGTAGCGCCGAGAACAGGTGCAGCAGGCGGCGTCGGCGCAGCTCGTGGTCGCCGCCGCCGAAAGCGTTGAAGAAGCGGCTGTATAGCTCGTCGGTGAAGAGCGCCTCTGGCAGCTCGCGCAGGTACAGCTTCAGCAGGCCCGTCACCGAGTGGATGTCCACCTCCTTGATCAGTTGCTCCGCCTCGTAGATGTCTGCCAGAGCAAGCTGAGATTGACCATTGGCACTTATAGGGGGGGGGGGGGGGGAGGGAGGGGGACACTCAATTGAAGTGGACGCGACAGACCTGCATGATATAAGGACAGGACAGCTTTCGGAGGTTTACTCCGGCGACGGCTACTATCACATAAGTTCTGCCATGGGCATCGGCTTCGATCAGTCTCACAGGATCAACGGTCACGATCTACCGAATGCATATCACACCGAGAGACAAACGTTGTTTTTGCCAGTTGCAGACCGACGCGATTGGCGTTGGCTTTGAGACAAACCGAGACCCGCGGTCGTACTGCCATCAATCTCCGCCGTGACCTGTTCCACGCACGTAAGTGTCCAAACATTACCAACGCCCAGCGTCACATTCTCCGTTACACGACACAGCACCCCGTAGCACACCAGACTGAAGGCCGGCCAGCACAGCGACACAGCGTCCCGTAGCACACCAGACTGAAGGCCGGCCAACACAGTAATACAGCGTCCCGTAGCACACCAGACTGAAGGCTGGCCAGCACCAGTCAGTCTGAAGGCCGCCCGTTCAGCGGCCCAACGGGCCCGCTACCGTCCGGGCCACTCACTGGTCTCGAAAAGCTTCTTGAGCCGGTTGATGTCGGTGGCGGAGCCGGAGACGCGGTAGACGCCCATCTCGTTGGTGCCGCGCCGTTCCACCTCTCGCAGACAGCTGGTGATGATGAACGGCACAGAACGGTCCTCCCGCCTGCCGCGAACACAAGGTCACCGCGGGTGAGACGGCCGGGCGCCACCGAAACCGCTCATGGCAATGTTGTGGATTTTCTCGCCCGGGCCCGGCTAGCGATAACAGGTAATCGTGACTGGACTATGAGAAACGCTATGGACAAAACTGAGGCTGCTTCTAAACCGACGCGTGGGAATCAAGACGATGTAATGTGACGTCAGACATTACTTGAAACGCAAGCTGTTAAAACGTAAGAGCGCCAAGCACGTTACCGGCAGAGCTACATACACACCTGCAGACGTCCTGTATTTTGCTGCCGAAGAGCCTGTTGCTCTTGCCGGGCGGGGGCCTGCGCTTGGTCATCTCGTAGGAGGCGTACTTAACGGAGAGCGTCAGCGTCAGGCCCTCCAGATTGACCGTGCGCTCCTGCATGGACGTGGTGAGCCAGCTGCGGCTCAGCTGGCGACAGACGCACGCCCCGGTCAGCGGCGGGCGCGGCGCACGTCTCGGTCAGCGGCGAACGTGGCGCACGTCTCGGTCAGCGGCGGGCGTGGCGCATGTCACGCTCAGAAGCGGACGTAGCGCATGGGCACGACAAACGGCGGGCAGCCAATCACGCGGTGGTGTTGAATGCTTGGTTCTTTTCGAAGGAGGTAATGCTCTAACCAGACACTCTAGGTCACGACGAGTGTTGTTGGATACAACACAAAATACGGACCAGTTTGAATCATGCATCCAGCCTACTGGGAGCCCCGCGGGCTGTTTTGAGACAAACGTGACTGTAGCTGGCGTTGCTGACGGAAGGTAAGACGCTCACCTCTGTCCGAGCACGACCCCGCAGAATCTGGCCCTCCTTGGCGTCGTTCTCGTAGCAGAGAATTCGCAGGCTGTGGGAGCCCTCCAGCTCTAGTATGAAGTCCTCGTTCCACTGAGGCGCGATGCTGCGGTTCGGCTTCGTTTTGGCCTTCCGGAAGAAGTGCCCGTACGAGTCCACCTCAAAGCAGATGAAGAGTTCTGAAACGAGGCGTCAACCCGGTCCTTTACACATAGACCGTGCCACACTATTTCGCGTGGCTCAAGAGCCCAAATATAACATTGGTAAGTTAACCTGTGGCATAGTCCTCCCTCTCTGTCAATCGGTGTCGGAATATCACCCCTCTCCGCTTGCCTCGTGACGTGCCGCACCATTATGTCCGCCACAACGTCCAATTACGCTAACCGCGGCTGTATACGCAGGTACACAGCAGCGGTTACTGTACGCAGCCCACTGTCGGCTGGACAGGCGATCCTGACTGACCTGCCTCCTCCTGCAGACCGGTGACCTGCTGCACCATCACGTGCAGGCCCGTAATATCGGCTGGAAGAGCCGACCTGACTGACCGGCCTCCTCCTACAGGCCGATGACCTGCTGCACCATCACATGCGGGCCCGTAATATCGGCTGGAAGAGCCGACCTGACTGACCTGCCCTTGCTGCAGACCGGTGACCTGCTACACCACCACGTATAGGCCCACACTATCGGCTGGGCAAGCCGACCTGACTGACCTGCCTCCTCCTGCAGACCGGTGACCTGCTAAGCCACTACGTATGGCCAACACTATCGGCTGGACAAGCCGACCTAACTGACCTGCCTCCTCCTGCAGACCGGTGACCTGCTGGACCATCACGTGCAGGTCGCCGACCAGCAGCGACTCGTCGCGTCCCGTGCGCATCAGGTACGAGCCCATGTTGGTCTGCAGGTCCTTGCGGTAGGTGGTGATCCACGCCTGCACCTCGTCAAACGCCACCGGCTGGGCCTGCAGGCTGGGCGGCGTGTTCGTCTGCGGAGGACGGCGCACGGTCAGCGTGAGCCATGACGTCAGTGGGTTGTGACGTCACCCACAGCTGCATTCCCAAAAGCGCCAGATTCGTATCTTGCAGTGGTGGAGTACGTGCAGACCTTACCGTCAGGAGAGTCGTGGTGCAGCGAGGACTAACTGAGGAAGTCCAAGTTTCAGAGGCAGTGAGCTCCTGTGAGCGCGCGCGGTCACGTGGCCCCACGCAGTAGCGTGCCGGGGCTCGTTGTGCCAACAAAGCGTCGCTCGATACATTTCATTCTGCTTCTTCAGACCAGGGAGCCCTCTTCCCAGCAGATAACATGCGTCAAGACACCAGTCCGTTTTAACAGTCTCAGTCATTTCAACTTGAGCGGGTACGTGACCTTGCGCAGTAAACCACAAAATATTGCGTTTCAAGCATCCTTACCAACTGTTTACAGCCAGTAGTAGACCGTGCCTGAGGGGCAATGACAAAGCGCCTTCAAGCGCACTAGAAACCACAGTACACTGAAATAATCGGCTCGGTTGCGAAAATTAAGTCTGAACTCAGGCCTTTTGCTCATAACATGCATCACACCATGTCAGATTGTCCGTCGTCACCAAACCGAATGCCTCACACATGAAGAATGACCCAATTTGGGATCTGAAGCTCAGCCATTACGCAATCTCATTACCAAGCGGAGCCTGTTATTGTCCATTACGCGGCACACGGCAGCCGGTTAACGAGATTGATATTCATGACGCTGGAAAGGAGCGGCGGCAGGCAATTAACCCCGAATAACGACGGCCCACCCGTAAACCCCGGGTCAAGTTAAGTGTGTGTTGCGGCCACTAAGTCAACACAGCGCTGGGCATTGTCTGAGGGCGTTTACAGGCGACCCTGACCCACGGACGGCCCCCGACCACATCGCAACATCCGACGGCGCCACGCTCCCACCCTGGACGGCGCCGTCCCGTCCGGCGCTGCTGTGGTCGCCAGACGCTCCACGGCGGCGGCGTGGCGGCGCTCGCGACGCTCCACGGCGGCGGCGGCCGCGGCCGCGGCCATGGCGGCGGATTAGCAGGGACGGCTCACGGCAGCTGCCAGACCTCTCAAAAAATTAGCATTGTCCCTATAGCGCTGTATGGAAGGGAGCCAGAATCACTTTCCCAAACTCCTTGGAGGATCCGGCTGCAGTGTCTGGCACCGGTGGGCGGCAGAAGGCGGCTTCAGCACCGGCACAACGAGTCACACCGGGCGTCGGGGCCGGCGCAGCGTACCTGTAGTACATGGATAGCCTCCGACCATTGGGTGCGGTCAAAATCGGACGACAGGAAGAAGAGCGCCTGGTGCTTTCCGTTCCGGCTGGAGACGCGGAAGGGCAGGTTGGGCGAGGCCAGCACCAACTGCGCCTCCAGGTCCGCCAGCTTCTTCCGCTGCTTCTCCGTCTTCTGGTCGGCCCGCTTGCACTGCAGCACGGACGGCAGACACGTCAGCAGTGCGGACCAGAACACAGCGGTGGCAGCGGTCCACTGGCGATGCGTCCAATGCGGCGCTCCCGAGCGTCAGCTGAGAGACGCGGCGGTCGAGAGCATCGCAACGGGTGCATTTACGCCGATGTGTTCACGGGGTTCTTTAGCAGCTGCACGGTTCACAGCGTGCGGCTGCGGCGACCAAGGAAAAGGACCCGCCAGCAAGGCGATAGTTTTCCCTCCAACAATCGCCCAGCCCTCGCTGTGCGCTTATTTGCTGCCAAGGACCTCACTGGTGGTTGACCTCACAAATTGGCGTCACATGTATATCCACGTACTTGAGATGGACGAAACAGCCTTAAACAACAGGATGGCTGGACACATGCGAAAACGCTCAAATATATGTAAAGCCGATCAATCAAACGCTTACACGATGGTGCTAGTGGCCATTCGTGCCGTTTGCCACCAATCGATAACAATGAGACATGCGATCAGGACAGACCCGCAAAGCCAGCACAAGTCCAAAACTGTGCGAAACCATTAAAACCCAGGCATACACCGACCTCCGCTAGCCTGTGTCTAAGCTAAGAACATCGTGAGATCTCGGGACGTCGACCACACGGAGCGAAACAGGTGTTAGCCCTGCCTAGTCGCATTGATCCCGATCGGTGCCCCCCGTCTGACCCCTGCCGGTGCAGTCCGGCCTGACCCCCGCCGGTGCCTACAGTCTGATCCCAGACAGCGTCCCCCGTCTGACTCCCACCAGTGCACCGGTGGGCACCGGCCTGACCCCAGCCGATGCCCACAGCCTGACCCCAGCCAGTGCGCCCCAGCCTGGCCCCGGCCGGAGCGGGGCGGCCTTCCACCCGCCAGGCCGACGTACCCCCTGCAGGCCGTAGTAGCGCTCCTGCGCGCGGATCTGGTCACGCACGGTTGACGCCTGAGACTTGAGCGTTACCAGACTGGAGGCGGACGTGTCGCGGTCCCGCGGCTCGGCCGGTAGGTCGTCACAGTTGGACACTATCTCGGCCAGCGGAGTCAGCCACTTGACCTCGAAAGTGAACTTGTCGTTGCGGCCGCTCGCCTGTAATGCAGGAGAAAGGTCAGCGGGCAGTGTGTAGCGGACGAGGGGTAGCAGTCTGCACACAGGACAGAAGGTTAACGGGGCAATGTGGGACGACGAGGTGGGGGGGGGGGGAGGAGGGGGGGGGGGGGGGCAGTCCGCACGCAGGACAGAAGGTTAGCGGGGCAATGTGGGACGACATGGGACTGGCGGTTCAGCTGCTGCCTAATGAAGGGGTGATAAATCAGAATGGTTTAATTTTGGCTTTTGGGCTCACGTAATTGTTCGTTGCCCAAATCAAAGATGCAAACGGGCAGCGAACAGGCACAAAATCCAATGCAAATACTTGTCCTATTTCGGAACTTAATCATTTGACTTGGACTTAGGCGCTACATTTTGTTCGAGACTACT
This sequence comes from Pollicipes pollicipes, assembly GCF_011947565.3. Lineage (NCBI taxonomy): Eukaryota > Metazoa > Arthropoda > Thecostraca > Pollicipedomorpha > Pollicipedidae > Pollicipes > Pollicipes pollicipes. Next base: position 15,620,488 of record NW_023597054.1, on the reverse strand, counting down.
TGCTGCAGTGCAAATGGGGTGGAACATGGGTGGGATAAATTAGCCCTAATAAAAGTAATCCAAGTCAAAATGCAAATCGACAGCGGCCTCCAAAAACCCGCGGACGTTAGCTCGCATTCAACACCTTCTGTTTGCAGCGCGTCATTCCTGCCAAATGTTTACACTACTGTTTACCGAAAGGGCGAAACCACGAATATGCCCGTGCTCTTGCAGACTCCATCGAGTCAACAGCCGGCGAACAGAGCCGGCCCAAGGCCCTGGGGAGCCCCACTCACAACACTCACCTTGTACTTGGCGCAGACCATGACGTCGTTGAAGAGGAACAGGTGCCGCAGCTTCCGGTGGCTGTCGCACATCTCGACGATGAACGAGTTCTTCACCACGTGCCGCTGCATCCTCTCCGAGCACTGCCAGGGACAGGCGCCGGTCAGGCCCCGCCCACAGCGCCAGCAACCTCACCTGGGAGCCTCTCCCCCACACTCACAGAATCACGGTGGGAGTGGCCTCCACTTGGCCTCCGAACTCCGCCAGCGCGCCACGCGTGACGTGGCCGCCCGAAACTGGGGGAGGGGAGGGGCGGGGGGCAGCGCTCACTCACCGGCAGTCGGGAGGCAGCGACGTTGTACTTGTTGATGAAGGACTGGGTCATTGTGAGCGCGTGCGCCAGACCCATCGTCCGGTGGTCCGGGTGGCTCTGAGGAAGGTACTTGAGCAAATCCTGCGCCAGCGCAGAACACAGCGTTAGTTTTGTCCCGGACAAACAACAGGGACAGTAAGCTGTCAAATGGATTTTACGTGCAGGCATAACCTCCTTTATCGCTGGCGAATAGCACTGCATTGAAACATATTTCAGTAATGCCTGGCTTGCCTCCTTGTCAAAACAAAATGCGTCTTTACACGACAGAAATGTCACAGAGAACATCCATAACACTGACAGCGACCGTCGCCACAGTCATCAACCCCACCTGCCTCCCTGCCATCGCGCCCTATGCAGCATGACTCACGCCCCCAGCACCCGACAACACCCTCCCCGCCCAGTCCGATCCGCTCCGATGCCCCCCCCCCCCCCGCGCCCCACTGGCCGCAGGTCACTCACATGCAGGACAGGCGCATTCTGCTGCACGCGTGCCACAGGCTTGTGCAGCAACTCCTCCAGCGAGAGTGTCTGGCCGTGCAGCGAGCGCAGCTTGATACAGCGCGTGATCTCGGCGAACTGGACGCTGCTGGCCGAGCAGCGGCGCACCGTCTCCAGCGCGTGCCGGTAGTTCTGCAGGTAGGCGCCGTACACGCCCATATTCTCCGCCTGCCAACAGCGAGGGGGCGGTGCTTAGTGTCCGCGCGGTGTCGGGGTGTCAAGCCAGCCCTGACAGGGGTCGGGCGCCGTGAGCGAGGTGCGGGCGCGTGACGAAGGCTCGGCCCCGCGCCGTGTGATGTCTGAAGTAGACCCCACAGCCCTTCAATGCAGTGCTACAACGGTGTCATGACAATCGTCAGATTTGTGGTTATCTGTGCACGTACATTTACACACCACAGCTGCGAGTAGTCGGCCGAGACGACGCAGAATGACTAGACGCCAAACAACTACGTTCAGAGCTATAAACCTCGCAACCGTGCAACCGATACACAATGCAAAACACATATTTCACGTCACCCACACCAAACAAACCGCGGACCGCCACACGCCCGTAGTCGCGCGGACGCCAGCCGTCGGGTCAGCCACATCCCATGGGTCGCTACGCGCCGCGCGCGGCCGTCACGGCGAATCCACACGCCAGCCGCGCTGCCCGCGTGAGTCAGCGGCCACCGGTTGGTGACGCGCGTCGCCCCAGGCGGCGATGGTCCCGAGTGGTGGTCGGTTACAGCGCCGTTTGCGTCCTCTCACCCCTCTCCTGAGCCATTGTTCTGTGACCGAAGAGGTGAGTCACGGAATTTACTGCCGTCCAGACTTGAGACCCCTGTGTTTCAGCTGGAATTATGCGTTTTTTGTACGCATTGTCACGGCCGTTGCTGCGTGTCTAATTGTTTTCGTGGGTCACAATGAGCGCGGACCCCTGCTTAGGGCGTAAACAGCTACAGCTGGAAACAGCGCCTTTAATGTGCCGACACTAATCGCCATGGTCCCCGTGCGGTTTGTTCCAAACAGCCTAAGCTGGTCTTATAAAGGTGTCAAGCGCAACAGACGAGAACAACCTTTCAGTTTCACCCGACCAATGCTCACGACAGATATAAACGATTGCGAGCATGTGTATCTGGACATGTCGGCTTTCCAAACAAGACAGCGCGTCAAGTGACGCAGCGCTGACAGCAGCGCGATGTCCGTGTAAATACCGCCGAGCAGTGTGACCGCTTGATCGGCTCCATCTGCAGCGCGATGCAGATGATTTGGTGCCCTCTCGTGCTGCCCGCATGCACCGGGAGAGATCACGGAAGATATATTCCGATGTTGAGGGGTGCCTGGAGTGCGACAGCCGGGAAGGGGGGGGGGGAGTACCGGGCGACAGCCTGCAGCACTCCGGCAGACGAGGAGACGCCGAGCGGCAGTCCGCAGTCATAAGCGCCGTGCCCTCGCTGAATAAGCGTCTCATATGACCAAACAAATCCCTTTGGCCTCGCCAACATCATGTCATCTCGGAAGCGCTGCCCTATCATCTCATCCGGCCGCGTCATGGCTTGCTCCGGCGCGCGCAGACCCCCGCCTTCAGCGGGCGGCCGGCGGTCGGCGGCCGGCGGCGCCGCTCGACCAGCCTCGCCGCCTCCCACCTGCAACGCCCCGCGGCGGCCGGCTGTTTTTGCGCGCGGGGACGCGGCGCGGTAGCGGCGGGAGTCGCGCCCTGGCCTCGTGCCAGGGCCGCTCACCGGGCGGCGCGGTGGCAGGCCCGGCCGGCCGTGCTTCGACTCCCAGCGTCTCCGGGCCCGCGCCACACCTCGGCCAGAGGAGCCAACCCCCCGGCCAGAGGAGCCAAACGCCGGCCAGCGGGGTCACACCCCGGCCAGAAGAGCCATACCCCGGGAGTCGCGCCCCGGCCAGAGAAGCCACACCCCGGCTAGGGGAATCATGCCCCGGCAAGAGGAGTCACACCCCAGCCAGAGGAGCCAAACCCCGGCCAGCGGAGTCACACCCCGGCCAGAGGAGCCACACCCCGGTCAGAGAAGCCACACACCGGCCGGAGGAATCACGCCCCGGCCAGAGCAGTCACGCCCCGACCAGGGGAGCCACGCCCAAGCCAGAGGAGCCATACCCCGGGAGTCGCGCCCCGGCCAGAGGAGCCACCATCCCGGCCAGAGAAAACACGCCCCGGCCAGAGGAACCATACCCCGGGAATCACGCCCCGGCCAGAGCAGTCACGCCCCGGCCAGAGGAGCCACACCCCGGCCAGAGGAGCGTCCCAGCGGCGTTCTTTTAGTGCCACGGCAAGAACTCCTACCGGTAGAAGTGCTACGACATCAGTTATACGCGACATTACCTTTACTCCAGCAATTTATACGGCTTTGGTCATACGCGACATTACTTCTCTTGTATAAACTTATGCAAGCAGTTACTTATGCGCGACATTACTTCTAATGCAAAAACGCATACACAATGCGAGTGTTACACGACAAAACCTATGCTACATAACCTTACTACCGGTCATTACCTTCCACTGCAAGGGCTTCATCACAAGTCTGTTATAGTAGTAATGCCGCGTATAAGTCTTTGCAGTGGAGGTAAAGCCATGCATATGCAATGACTGTATGAGTTTTTACGGTAGAGATAATGGCGGGTATAAGCTTTCGAAGCATCACTTTTGTTGTGTAGCACTCTAGTCGCGTAAAGGGTCTCTGTAGTAGAAGTAAAGTCCTGTATAAGTAATGGCTGTATGTGTTTTCAAAGGAGAAGTAATGACAAGTATGCATTTTGAGGTATAAATTTGGTCGTGTAGCACTAATGTGAACAATTACAAACAAGCCGCAGTAATGTCGTGGCCCTCATGTCGGTAAGAGTTTTTGTGGCGAAGCCGCTCCACAGCCCGCCGCCGTGCGCTGACCTCGAGAGACGTCGGCTCACACACCGGCTCTCCGCCCCCACCGAGTCCGCGTAGAGGCCTGAGCTCTCGCGCACGCCGGGCACGCGCATCCCGCTGACTTAGCCGCCACGTGACACGATAAACCGGTGCTTGCCCTCGTCCCCAGCTTGGCTGCAGCCTTTGTCCCGGAGCGCTGAGCGCGGCGGCGGTTTAAACGGACTGGAAGCGGACGCCGAGGCAAGGCGCTCGTATTTCGCGGTGAACGGGTCTCACGCCAGCACCTGCATATGACAGGAGATGGGCGCCAGCACGTCTGCGCTACAGACGACCAACTTGGACATGATTGCACGAGCGACGAATTCTCAAGTTCCGAAAGAAAATTACCAGCCGGCATTGGATTTCGCTCACGCTTTGCAAAGTTCTTCAGGGCAGGGAACGGTACGTGTGATGTTCTATATCGCTCCTTTGTTCAGTAACCTCTTCTATTTTAAAGATGGATAACATGGTAGAACATTTTGAAGAGTACCTTACACGGGACCAGTTTGGGTTCCAGTTACGCTCCTTGACTTCCTAACGCTACATACAATTTATCAGGCACCAACTGAACCCGCGCGCGCTTTATCTATGATTGCCTCCGCTCAAACGACAGTTCCCGCCGCCAAACATCCCTCACATTTTTAATGTCTCCGAGCTAGCCGCCTGCGGATAGCCATCTTGGGACGTGGCTGAGCGAACCGAGGCCGTCAGGCCAGCTGATAATCCGCCACGGAGCGCGCCGGCCAGGCGCCGCTTCGCCGCATGAAATGGCGGACCGATCGTATCGCTGTGTGCGCTAACCGGCCAGGGGACACGTGCGTGCGCCGCCCGGCTGGCGCCATTACCAGGAACTTGAAGCGGTGCCCGATGGGTGAGTAGCCGTCCCAGTCGGTGGTCGACTCGCGCAGGCCGCGCAGAAACTCGGCGTGCAAGCTGTGCAGCTCGGGGATCTTGAAGAAGATGGAGTTGAAGTCGTCTTGCGATATCACAGGCTGTGAGGTGGCGATCGTCGACTTGAGCACCTTCATGTACTGGAGCAGACGCAGGTGGGATGTCAGCAGCAAAGGAAAGGAGCGCACGTGAATTCAAATATGCAGTGGGCAAGGACTACACGATTTCTGCATTAAAGCGGACAACACGACTTCACGATATAGGAGAGAGAAAGAGACAGCGGATAATGTGACGCTCAATGTTAACATGGATAAGAGACGTCTCCGGAAAAAAACGGGAGACGTCTCAAGGCGGGAGTAAAAACACAGCACAACGGACACGTCACTTCCGAAAAAGGTGATAATCGGAAGAACCGATCTGAACAAAAAACCGGCATCTGTCTAGACGGGACGAAGACAACTAGCGCAGCTCGAGGGTCTAACGGGCCTGCGCGGGGTCACACCGGGTAAGCTCACCTGCAGCGTGACGCTCAGGCACTCGACATACATGTTCTCCGAGTCCAGCACGTTCTTCACCACGTGCTTGTAGGTGCTGATGCGCTGACTTTCCGTCTGCGAACAGCGACAGAACGGGGTCACGTGACTGGCGGTACTCCCCGGCTACCGGCGTGGAACCGACACATCTCAAAAGGAGCCGAACGTTTGCTGGACGATAAGTTACCCGTGAAAGAGGGCGTCACCACAGAGGTCCTGGAAGCAAAAAAAAAACCCAAAACAACCGCTAACTCTTTCCGACTTGGAGGCCGTGACCCAGATGCCCAGTAGACCCACCAGTGCCCTCGACTACAGCATGGTAAAAAGATACAATCAAAGTTCGGGTCAGGAACAGGTGTGCAAGAGGCTCCCAGCTATCGCAGCCGCCAGTGCACGCTGGACAGCGTATGGCCATGTGGCGCAGCACTAAAAAATATACAACACGTCACATGCAACGCCAACATCGGAGTGTGGATCTGCGACTAACGGGGCGCCTGGGGGTTTAAATAACACTCGGCAAACAGCAATCGCTCTTGCCGAGTCGGCTCCTTCGTTCCATACATATGCTGCACGTTGTAATCGTCTGATCTCAAACGTAACTGGCACTACTTACATTTGATTTGTGATCGTGACGACCTATTTTTAAAGTTAATGACGCCACAACCGATAGCTGTTCCCAGCGTGAGCAGATGGACCGATTACATGACCTGCTGACGGACGAATCGCTGATCACCGACGCACCGAGCCCATCTGTAATCCTTCAGTCGCACTCGTGACCCCCGGCTGATCGGCATAGGCCAGTGCTAGGACTTCGGCTGCCGTACATGTTCACGCCGCTGGCCGCGGCCGCCGGCTTATCGCCGCCGGACGTAAGGGCGTGAGCTTAGTGACTCACAGTGAGACGCGAGTGCAGGCACGACCGGGTGTCGCCCACGCCCCTCCATCCTCCTGACATCAGACGGGAGCGGCCGCCGCCGTGGGAGGGGCGCACTGATCCCTGGCGCCCGGTATTCAGGCCTGCACAGTGCAGCGGCCGCCGGCCGGCCGGCGAGCGGCCCTCCCTGCCGCCGCGGGACGGCGCGCAGCCGGCGGGGGCGCACGTGGCCACCTCACAGACGGTGCTTGCTCGGGGGGGGGGGGGCCGGACGCCGGATATTTGCGGGTGGCACCCGGCCGACGGTTCCTGCGGGCCGACTGGGGACCGCCGTCGGTCCGACCTTGAACTGCGCCACACCGGCCGGGACTTTCTAGCGGGCAAGCTGGCATGGGCTGTTTTTAGCACTCGCGCTGCCAGGCATGGACTGCTTTCTAACGCACGGACTCTCTTCCTGTTCTCCCTTGGACGTGCTGTGTGCTTGCGGGCATTTTTGGAGCGACAGATGAGACGATAAATTTTGGGTTCCTAGCTAATGATGTGCTCCGTCCGGGTGTTTTGGGGAGCGAAGGGGCAATGTAAACACGTGTCCCCACCGGCCGGCTTGTTTGTGCACGGAGCGCTTATCCTGCACCGGAAAACTCGCTTCAAGCCATGGTTGACAGCCGAGTTTACAACGGGGTGCTGTCTTGTCACTGAGAGACTAACGTTCCTTCTGGGTAGTGTCTGCATGCAAACTTTGGTGCGGAGGTTATTTGACAAGGAGCCAGCCCTTCAGTTGGCTCACTAAAATCCTTCAGAAGAGATAGCCCCGGAACTGAGGTCAGTGGGTCAACATATCCCGAATCTGAGGGCGGCTAATGAGATCACGAAGGAGGCAAATGTCGCCAAACGGCCGATGGGCACAAAAAGGTTTCTGGTCTGCTTTATGGAACTCATGAATGTGGTTTCGACATCGCAAGTGGATTCTAAGTCACCCACTGCCATCAAGCCCCCCGCCCTCCCCCAGCCAGACACATCCTAAACGATCAGAAATCCGCATTCGACCACACCAAGGCGACTAGACGGAAGCGCGCGTGAATGCGGTGAAAATCTATACTTGAATGGTTTCCGGAAAACGAGTTATCAACCGAATTGCAGAAAGGACCTCGCCGCCACCGGCCCGGACTCGGCGCGCCGCAGGCCGCAGCCGCCTTCTTCCGACCGCCGCGCCAACGCCGAAGCGCAATCCTCGGAGCGGCCGAGCAGCGGTATTGCAACACGGGTTGCGCCTGTTCCGGCCCCGACATCAGGTCAGGGCCGCGGATCACCCGCCCTGCCCGCCCGCCCCTCACCGACGCAATGCCGGCCTCGCCGAGGCGGCCGGCGCTGCGCCTCGCCAGCCGACCCGTGCCGCGGCCGGTTCCTGAGCACGGACCGGGCCGGTCACCGGACGGCAGGCACCGGATGAGAGGCACCGGACGGGGGGCACCGGGCGGAGAGGCACCGGACGGGAGGCACCGGACGAGAGGCACCGGACGATAGGCACCGGACGGTAGGCACCGGACCGGAGGCCGGACGAGAGGCACCGGACGGTAGGCACCGGACCGGAGGCACCGAACGGGAGGCACCGGACGATAGGCACCGGACGGTAGGCAACGGACGACAGGCACCGGGCGGGCCTGGGTTTGGTGCCGGGCGGGGATCAAGAGGCCCCCATCCAGAGCAGGCTTGCCTGACTTGCTCTACAAACGGATTCACCCTGGAAATGTCTTAGCGTCCTAGTTCTGCCAGCGGCTCGTTGTGATTGGGTAATCTGTACTTGAAGAAAGCTGCTCCCACCCTATTCCAAACAGCGCCTATTTGCCCGTCACTGATGCGTATCAGTTAATAAACGGGACCCTGGCCACGAGATGGGAGCCCAGGGAGGACGCCCGGCGGGGTCAGCGCGGGGTCGACGTGGGGTCAGCCAGTCAGCAGCCGCGCGGTCGGCGGCCCGAGCCCGGCGCGCCGCCCGGCCGCCCCTCTCCGGTTACCCACACCAGCCGCCGCTGGCTCCGCTGCAGAAGATGCTAGCCGCCGCTGGCCCCGCTGCAGAAGATGCCCGCCGTGCATCATCGCCGCGACACCCCAGCCGCGGTCGTATCCGCTTGCAGAACATGACCTCCGCTCAGTCGGGCCGGCCCGGCGGCGCCGGCGGCGGCCGCGCGCAGCGTGCGGAGAGGCTCACCTGTTCGGTGCCGGCGCCGGACTCGCGGCGCGACGGCGACGACGGCGCATGCGCGACCTGGCCCGCGTCCACCGAGCCGCCGTAGCCACCTGGCGAACAGAAATGGGGAACTGGGTCGGTGCGGGCGTAGTTCCTGATCGGCAGCTGCGGCCGTCGGCGGTCGTCAGCAGCACGAGCCAACAGCTGCTGCCTCACCACATGCACAGTGGAACACGGGCGCACGCGGTCAGGGTAACTGGGAGGGACTGAGCTGTGAAGGGGAGCCGTCGCCGCAACATCAGAGACGTTTGAACGTTTTTAACGACCCTGAAACCAGAACCCTAAAACAGGCCAGGGGTCGTTCAAAGGAGCACACAGTGCTAATACGGTTTCCTCTCTATGGAGCGAGCGGAAGCAGTCCCAGCGCAGGCCAAACAAATCAGCGAGGACAATCAGGCGCGTAAGCGACATAAGTGACGTCATTACAGCCCATTGTCAGCTCCGTGACGAGCAGCGGGAGGTTAAACGGCCGCCTGGGTGCCACTGACGGCGGCCGTCAGTGACGCTCCTTGCCAGCTGTCGTCGCGCATCCTCCTCCACGCGACGCATAAACAAGGTCAGAGCGCCGCTGGCGGGCGCCGGCTGTAGGGCGCCGGCCCGTATCCGCGACGCTCATTCGGTATGCAGAGCGCATCTGCCAGCGCTGGGGCGTCAGCTGGCCGCGTGGCGCCGGCCCACCGAGCCGTCCGCGGCCGCCGTTCGACCGGACCCGCTCAGCCCCGCAGAAGCGTGCTCGCGCCTCCACCCCTCGCCGCGGCAGGTGCGGCGGAGCGCCCGGACGGAGGTAACATCACGGAGAGCGGCGCCGACGACTGGATGCTCCGGTCGTCCACTCGTCTCCCACCTCGCTGACCTTGATGGCGCCCTCCGTCACGAGGTGGCCTGGGGTCGGTGCTCGCAGGGAGGCTCGCCGCGGCTGGCGCGGCGGGCGCACGCCGGCCGTTTACAAACACGTCGGAAGGGCGCGGCGCGGCGCCCCGCGGCGTCAGCGATGACTTCGCTGGCGCGGCTCGGTGAACGAGCGCCGCGCCCCGAGAGATAACCAAATCACCCCGCTGAGACCCCCGCCGAGGGCGACTGACAATAGCGCCGGGCTGGGGAGTGCCCCCTCGAGCTTGGTTGGGCCGCCGGCGCCGGATGCGGGGAGCTGGCGAGAGCCCGCAGCCGCGGCGTGCGGGCCCCGCCGCTGGCGCCGGTCGATACTGCACGGACAATGCGGCCCTGTGCGGGGCTCCGGGCCGACACGTGCCGCGTGCAGCGGGACTGCCAGAGCCGCCGCCGACGTCAGCGTCCCGTCCTGCCGCCCAACCGGAGCAGCCAGCGGCCCCCAGCGGCCCCCAGCGGCCCCAGCGGCCCCCAGCGCCGGCGGCCGCTGGCGCCGCCCAGCAGCGTGTGTGACAGAGCAGAGCCGGCACCCGCCACGCACGCTGGCCAGCCCATCAGCGGAGAAGGGTCCGGCTTATCGGGCGTCCATCGCGGATCGCTTGAGTGCTCCGACCACTTTGTAGGACGTCTTCCGAACGGGCCGGACTGACCGAGACTCCACGGATCCGGGCGCGGTGCCAGGCGGTGCCAGATCGGTGAAGTACTAGCCCTAAACTGCGCGCTGACCGTAGACCACTACAACACGACCCACTTACCAGCACCCGGAGGATATTGTCTCAGATCAAAGGTGCATCACGCTCCACCAATTCTACACCAGTGAGCTGTACGACAGGGTCCGGGCCTACAGTGCCGGTGTTATCTCGCGCGTGTACCGCACCGTCACACCCGGCCGACACAACGCCACAATCCATCACGGCAGCTAACGAGCCTTTTTGTGATGTCCCGAGCGTGGTGTGCCACCCGGGCGTGTATTCTCGTCTCCTCCGCGGCGAGATAAACATCAACAGCCAGCTGCCGGCCTGGAGATCGGCTCTGCCGGCTGAGCGTCCCACACCGTACACGCAGCAGCGCGGACAGCGACGCATTCGGCCGCACCGCGCCCTGCGGCGATTCCGCGAAGGCCACAGCGAGCCGGAGCTCCCCTCCAAACACCGGCCAGCGGAGGTCCTACGCCGGCCAGGTCCAGCCCGCTGCTGAACCGGTTCGTGGCTCTGCAGCGGTCGGAGCGGCCGGGCCGGGCTGGGGACGCGGCGCCGGGCCGGTCTGGACAGGTTCACGACCGGCCGACCACCGGACGGACACGCGCTCGCTGCCCAGTCGGGGCGACGCGGCGCGGTCGGCGGCGGCACGGCGCTCCAAGTCACAGGCAACCGCCGACGGACGCAGACGTAAGCGGAAACAACCTAGCAACCTGCAAGGATGGGCGAACGTTCCGCTTCCGAAATCATGGCACTGATAAGGTCACCGGGTCACATCGGTGAGGGGTTCTGCGGCCCACGCAGCTGTCCGAGGCAGGGGACCGGAACTCGACCTCGAGACGTAGGACACGCCACGCCCTACCCGCTCGTTCCCGTCGGACGCGTCGCACCAGTTCCCATCGGGGCCAGAGGAGGCGGCGGTGCCGTCGCCGTCACGGCCGGGGGCGATTACGGCAGGCGCCGGCGCTAGCGCCACCCGGTCACCAGTCGTCCGCCACAGCCGTGGGCCGTCACGCAGAAAGGCGCCAGCGCCACCTGGTCACCAGTCGTCCGTCGCGGCCGGGGGCGGTCATGACAGGCGCCAGCGCCAGCGCCGCCCGGTCACCAGTCGTTCGTCGCGGCCGGGGGCGGTCACGGCAGGCGCCAGCGTCAGTGCCGCCCGGTCACCAGTCGTCCGTCGCGGCCGGGGGCGGATATGACAGGCGCCAGCGCCAGCGCCAGCCGGTCACCAGTCGTCCGTCGCGGCCGGGGGCGGTCACGGCAGGTGCCAGCGCCAGCGCCAGCCGGTCACCAGTCGTCCGTCGCGGCCGGGGGCGGTCACGGCAGGCGCCAGCGCCAGCGCCGCCCGGTCACCAGTCGTCCGTCGCGGCCGAGGGCGGTCAAGGCAGGCGCCAGCGCTGCCCGGTCACCAGTCGTCCGTCGCGGCCGAGGGCGGTCACGGCAGGCGCCAGCGCTGCCCGGTCACCAGTCGTCGGTCGCGGCCAGGCGGCTGATGAGAGCGAGCCCGCTCATTAGCATGGAATGGCGCGGCGGCGGCCGACCGGTCCGCGGCCGCGCTGCGTGCCGCCGGCTCACGGCGCCCGCCAGCACCCAGCGCCGCACAAAGGCGGGGCAACGGTACCGAGCCGAGCACGGACGGCTTTTTGCCGACGCCGCCGCCGCGGCAGTGGTGCGCGGCGAACGCTCGCGCTCTGGGCTCTCATGAAAGTCGAATCGCCGCGGAGGGACGTGGCCGACAGGACCGGTCGGTCGGCGAGCGCGCCGCCGATCGGTCGGCAATCAGTCTCGCCGCCCCGTCAGCCGAGGCTGAACACCGACCGCGGCGTCTAGTCCAGCGCACAAGTACATGTTCAGGGCGGTGTGTTCAGGCGCAGCCGATCTAAAGTGTTCCGGCACGTGGCGGACGCGCACAGCTTTCTAGCAGCGACGCGTTCGCGTGATAGAAAGGACACCACTTTCGTTCGGGTCTCGACGGCGGACGCGCAGATCCATCCCCCGGAAAGATTCACATTGCTGTCCACGAGCGAGACGCCGGACGTCGAGAACGTGCCGCCCGTCGCTCCGTTATCGAGGCGAGGCGCTGTGGCAGTACGCTGTAGACATCCTGTTGTCGGCACAACCCGCAGCGTTCGCAACGCCTATGCATGACGCTCATTATATACGCAACGCAGGCCTCTGTTGACAGCGATCCCTTTCTCTTGTTCTACAACACCGGTAATTGCTGCGAACATTTACAGCCGCAGCCTCATCAAACTCCGATTGCAGCGCGGGAGCTGAAATCTAGCCGTTACTGAGTTCTCAGCGAGAGATCTTTCAAAGACAGGAGACAAGAGACCGGCGTGACCCCGGCGACCCCGGAGACAAGAGACCGGCACCCACGTTGCCGTGATACCGCCATTACGATGCAATTATTGAATGGTCACATGTGCGCTACTGCGAGGGGATCGCTGTCGGGGTTTCCATGTTCAGGCTGCCAACGGCCGCTTCTCCACCGTGGGCTCTGAAACGCACCGCACGTAAAGCCACCAGCCCGCTCTGAGGTGGGGCGGTGTCACCGCCAGAGCACAGGCAGCTGCGCGCCGGTCCTGCCGCAGCTGCGGCCGCCCCAGCACCAAAGCCGGGCAGCCAGCTGACCCGGCGTGACCCCGGCGACCCCCCGGCGCCGCTGGTGATGTCACAGCGCCGCCTAACAAGAGGAAAGTGGGATACCGTCCACCGCAGCACCCGTAATGGCGCCATGAACGGCGCACTAATTGCGACGAATCTGGCGCAGGGTTCCGGCGGGCTTGGCGCCCGAGGGATAGAGAGGCGCCAGCCGGGCCTGGAGGCTGGGTGCCGCCGGCACTCTTGCGTCGTTTTCATTGAGCTCACACACTAGCGCAACTGTCATCCCAAAACGAGCGCTCATCCACACGCTCACCTCGTCCGTAACGAGCACTCGAGGGCGCGCCGTGCGACACCAGCGCGCATTGGGAACAGCGTGACGGCCGGGAGGTGACAGACGGCGGCGGTGTCGCAGCGGCGGGCCTCACGCGCCGTCACCCGCCCCTCATCGGTCACGGCGGCGTTCCCTTCGGCCGCACGCGCAGCGCAGGGACGCGGCCCCGTTACCGATCTAACCCGCGGTCCACGGCCCGGAGCGGCCAGAGCCGCCGGCCCGCTGCCGGCCGCGGCGCAGGCAGAAGCGCAGCGCCGGCGCCGTTGAGTGACGGTCGCCGGCGACAGCGTCACAGTGCGGCGGAACTGCCAGGCCAGGCCAGACTAGACTAGACTAGACTAGACTAGACTAGACTAGACTAGACTAGACTAGACTAGACTAGACTAGACCAGACCAGACCAGACCAGACAAACCCAGACCAGACCGGACCAGACCAGACCAGACCAGACCAGACCAGCCGGCCAGTGTGGCGGCTGCGGTTTCCGGCAGTCCCAGGTAACGACCTCCAGAGATCATCCTCCACTGAAGAGGCCGACAGGATAATGCTTTCTTCTACAGGAGAAGACATTATCCCCTAGGAGGAACCGGGCACCAACGCGACCACACGCCCTCCCAGGACGCTGGCGAATCTGCTTGCTTTCCTCAAGGGACCAACGTGATCAGCTCATCTCGGAGGAAACTAGCGGAATTTCTGATATGAGCCAAGGACAAACAAGATTACTGTTCGTCTCCTGAGGCCAAGGAACGCCGTAACAGCCACATGAAGCCAGCATCATCGCTGTTCACCGTATGGCTCAGGCTCCGCAGCTGGACCGACGGCCATGCACCCCCCACCACCCGATCAGCAGAAGCCGGCCTGGTGGGCCGCGCGGGCGGCGCCGGCACCTCGCCCACGGCCCCGCCGTCAGCCGGCGCGCCTACATCGGTGTCATCGATTGTCGGCCCGATCGGGAGCGCAGATAGCGCTGAGACGGCGCCGGTACACGCCGGCCGGGGTGGCCGGGCGGAAAATCGCGGGCGGCGCGGGCGGCCACGCGTGGTGGCGCATTCACATCGCCGCCCAGCCGGAGGTACAACGGACGGCGCCCACTCCCGGCGCATGACGCGGCGCGTTCCCTGCGGACGGCAGCACGGCCAGCGATGAAAAGAAGTGTGATTGATCACGTCGGCAGCAAACAGATCGCGCAAACGGCACGGAGATCGCGGCAGCGATCCGCCCGCTCCACCGACAGCATGCTACCCAGCCCCATTGCTTGCGCGAAGTATACCTGGGAGACTTCATCATGACTTCGCCTCGCCATCGACCAAACTTCCTCGCACGCCTGGGAGCCGTGGCGTCAGAGCCGACAGCCGTCCGGCGGCGAGCCGATCTCCGAGGCCGCGCGCGACAGCGCCGGCTGGCCCCGACAGCGACACCTCAGTCACGCGGCGTCCATCACCAGCCGCGCCTCGGCCACCCGGCCACGGCCGTCCGGCCGGCGGCCGGCGCCGCCCTGAGACACGCCGCGCCCGCGTTCCCAGCGGCGGCGCGTCGCCGACTGATCACGTGACAGCCGGCGGCACGAGCAACGCTTCGCCGCCCGCACCGGCCGCCGGAACGGACGAGCCCGGCCGGCGTCGGTCGCCGGCGCGGCCGATTGGAACCGATCACCGGCGGCCGCGGGCGGTGGCCGGCCCGTGGACCGGCACCGGCGCGTCGCGAGGCCGACAGCCGCCACGCCTCACGGGAACGCGATGTCACGCGGAAAGGCCGAGGGACGCACGGTGGGCGCCGGACAGAACATGCTGTGTATTGAGCAGTATATGCTCGACTGTCGAACGCCCGACGGCGAGTGGCTAATGATGAATACCAGATGATGGTTATGAATGGCAGGTGATGGTCAGCCATCAAGAGTAAATAATGAGAGGTCATTTGTGGACGATGATTGATCAACAGTGCATGCCGGATGACCTTCGGTAGGAAGCCGACAATTAACAGTGGACAATGAATGCATCGTCAACAGCGGACCATAGGCAACAGGCATCAGATTCTTCAGAGGCTTGCTGCCAGCCCGCGGTCGAGCCGCGCCCGCAGCGGCGTCGGCCTCGGCGCTGACAGCGCGCACCGCGGCGGGGGAGTGGCCCCGCAGCGCTCCGCGCGGCGTGGCGAGGCACACGTTCGACCGGTGCCCACCGGCTGTCGCGCATGTCCCGGATTTTCCTCTGCGGCCTTATCCTCGAGCGGCAGCAGCGGCGGCGCGGCGCGGCCGGTGCCAGCGTCGCGGTGCCGAGCCGACCAGCCCGGCGACACGTCCGCAGCGAAGACAGCACTGGCCGGCGGCGCGGGCCCGCAGTTGCCCTCCCAAGCCAATCTTTACCGCCGCAAAAACCGGGCGGGCCTCGCAAAAACGACAGGTCCGGCGCCCCAAAAACGCGCCGTGTGACGCTTCGGAGCGGCCCGGGGCGCGCCGCAGCCGCCGGCGGCCCGGACGGAGCGGCGAGGGGCGGAGACGGGGCGGCGCGGGCACCAGACACCTCCGGAGGTCCCAGCGGCCCCCGGCGGCCGTCCCCCGGCGCTGTGTTGACGCCCCGGCCCGAGATGAGGGGCTGTCGACGCCCGGGGCGCCAGCCCACACAGCCGGCGACACTTGACACCACGGCCACCGGTGCGTCTGGCAATTACGGCCGCGCGCCGCCGGAACCGGGCTCCGATGGCACCAGGACAGCTGGCGCCCCCTCCCCGGCCCAGCGCCGCGCGCGCTGCCCCGGCCAGCTGGTGAGGCCCGTAAAGTGCTGCAGCGGCCCCGGCCCCACCGGCTGACGTGGCAGCAAGCCCTAATTGGACAATCATGGAGAGCCGTACGTGGCGCGCGCGCGTCAAATTGCACCGGACGGTCACGGCAGGTGCACGGGCATGGCGGGGCGGGCACTGCATGGCGGATGCTGCGCACACGTTATACTGGGCAGATGTCCGAGCGGGTGAACTCCTGTTACATTTCCCCCATCTCGCCTTCCAGGGTGAGCTTGTGCAGCGTACAGATCGAAGCAGCGAGCTGTGGTCCTTGAACTAGAGCCGCACAGTGCTGCATGCATGACACAACACAGACAACCGGCTGTGGTGGAGCGCATCATACCTCGCTCACACCAGCTCGTAGCAGATTATCTGCACGGAAAATGTGACGGTGTTTGTTTATTACAGTCAACGCCCTTCCAATGCCAGACGCCACAACCGAGACGTTAAATGAGCCCACTACCAGTCAAACGAACCTCACCTCTAGAAAGCTTCGAAAGAGAGCGGAAAAACTGACAGCTTTCGCTAGCAGTCATGAGAAGAAAAAAAGGGATTCCTCTCACTGACAGAGCCCTTTTAGGACCGGACGGCAGCTAAAATACAATGGATCGGCCAGCGCCAAAAGGACTGAGTTGCGAGCAAAAAACTGTAAGTTACAGAGCCGTGTGTTGAATGTCACAGCCTTGGTACAACGCAGACAGAAAGCATGAAAACCTTGTCAAATGGCGGCGACTTTGAATAAGTCAATGTTGGCATCTCGTCCGTGTTATGTCCTCGTCTATCAAGCGCGATGTATGCCATGGAGGTCTGCTCTCTCCAGCATTGTTCTTATTCACTCAAGCCCGGAGAATAATAGTCTGACTCGAAATCTGAAAGACGTTTGATGAGGTGTACACTATGCCCCATGACCGTGACCGTGACCAAGGCATGTCCAGTCCAGCTCTTCAATCAGCCACCAAACAATGCACCCATGCATGTAAAGCGCAAGACTCGTCCCAACAGATCGGCCTCGCCTATCCAATAATCCCCACCCGAAATTGCTTGGCTGTCTTTTGGAGGCCCAACACCCAGCTAAACGAGAAAATTCCATAGACATGCCATTGCCTTCCGTCCACGACAAAGAAACATACATATGAGAAAGGAAGAGACCGAGACGCTGCCCCAGATAGCAAAGAAGAAGAAGAAGAAGAATAGAGGTCAAAGAAATTAACCCAAATTCGTATTTCGTAACGACCATCTGAATAGAGTCAGAGGGAAAGAGACGTGGCGTGCGTGTGCGAGAGAGAGAGGGAAGCCTGCAGAAAGACAATGACGACGAAGGCCGACAGGCAGATCGCAAAAAGACCATGAGCCGACTCACAGCGCCGGTCAGAGACAGCAGCCAGCGCGTCTGGACTACGTGATCTGGCTGGGGCTGTAGCCGAGCCAGCGCCTCTGTCGCCGGCCGCGGACGGCCGCCGGCGCCGATGCAGTCAGGGCGGCAGCACAGCCGGCGTGGCGGCGAGCTGTCGGGCTGTCCGTCCAGCCGGGCCAGCCCCGCCACCGGCGCCAGGGCACCGTCGGCTGGCCGGGCCGGACGGCGCCTTATCGGCCGCCGGCTGCAGCGCCGCCAGTCCGGTCGGTGAGGCGTCGAGCTGGACCGTGCGGCGCGCTGGGCAACTGACTGCCGGTCGCCGCACCGAGGGGCGGCCGGCCATCGTGCAACGTTGGTCCGACACAGTAGCGCTGGTCCGACACGGCAGCGCTGGTCTGGCAAAGCAGTGCTGGTCTGGCAAAGCAGCCCTGGTCTGATACAACGGCGCCTCCTCTGACACAGCAGTGCTGATCGGACGCAGCAGGGCTGGTCTGGCAAAACAGTGCTGATCTGACGCAGCAGCGCTGGTCTGACCCACCAGTGCTGATCTGACGCAGCAGCGCTGATCTGACACAGCAGCGCTGGTCTGACGCAGCAGCGCCACCGCTGTCACCACGCGCCGCTCTGGCGACGCCGAGCGGCGCCCCATCTGCAGACCGGCAGCCGGATCCAATCGGAGCTGTGGCGACACTCCCATCTGATGAGCGGCAGCCCGGCCTGCAACTGGGTCACTGTCGAGCGGCGTGACCGGCCGCGCCTAATGCGGACCCACGGCAATGCCGCCCTGCACGGCCGGCCGGCCGACGGGTTTCGCAAGGCGCGCACGGGCCGGGAGGTCGGCTTGCCAGCGCCGCTCGGTCCGATGCTGCAGCCGTCCGGCACCGGGCGCAATATCATGAATGGCGCGCCTGAGAGACGGCCGTTCATCGCGGCGACGTGAGAGCGTGGAGGCGACACTGACGCAATTCGCCGGTTTGCGGCGGCAGCGCCGCTCCCACGGCTCTGCCGTCCACGCCTGGCCGACTCACAGGTCCCGTAACACCCGACGATAGCTCCGTGCCGACCGACATCCCGAAAAACCCGCCAGCCACCGCAAAACCCGGCACGGAAGCACGCACCCGACCACCGGTCGGCCTCTCCTGTCGCCAAGGTCTGGCGGCACGCCACTGCGCCGAGCGTCGAGGGAGCCAAACTCGTACTGGCCCATCCCTGCCGCTGCAGAGCTCTAGTGACTGGTGTACGACCTCGAGGGCATACCCAGCCCATTCACACTGATGATAGTGAGGCGGTCAGGTTAGTGCGTGTCGGCTGTCTGTCGCCGCGGCCCCATGATTCGGTCAGACCGATCGGCCGCGTCTTCTACCCACATCCTAACTATTGCCAGACAGAAAAAAGATAATTGCGTACATGATCATCGCATTTAGATAATCTAAAACGTCAAACAAGACGGGAGGCTCTCGGCCTCAGGCCAACAAACACGGGGCCACGGACCATCAGCGATGAGTGGCATGCGTATGACCATCGTCTCCTAATATTATAAAACAACCTGTCAGAAGTCCTTTGAAAGCCCAAAACAGTGACGGCATACCGATTTTTGTTTGCCCAGCTACCACAGTCTGGCCGGCCTGGTTTGGTGTCCGAGCTTTGCCGTCCAATCCCAGGGATTTGGCCGTCCAATCTCGGGGATCCATCGTCCAATGCCGCAGAGCTGGACGCGCGATCCCCGCCAGCGGCCGGGCGCATATCCTGGAGCGGGTCGACTAAGTCCCTAGATCTGCATGTCTAATACCGCTGCACCTGCCTCGGCTGGGCGCTGCGGTGGGCTGGAGACCGTAGCACCTCTGCGAACGGCAGCAAACCCACAGGCCCAGCTGGCCGGCTCGGTGCCGAGACCACGATTGTATCAGCTGGCGCCAAATGGCAACACGATCTCCAATCGCCGTGCGGATATGTGAGCGTTAAAGGTGGGGAAAGGGCTATATATTTCAATTTGTAGACTTGCACGTTTTGACATATACGTGGCCGGATTGCATGCGAAGATACCAAGTCCCAAGGGACCCCTAAACACATTTCTAAGACAGATCCCGGGTCTAGAATATCGCCCGGCAAAATGCAACGGTGATCAAAGATCCCAGGGCATTCCTAATCAAATTTCAAAATTCATACGCGAAGACTCCACATCCACTGCGCCCAAATCCGATCCTGGGATCCATTTCTGGAAGCTGGGCACACCTTCGAATGTATTCTGCGGACGGTTTTTATTTATTGAAGAGGTCGACGTGCTGATTTATTGATTATCGGACTTTTCGCTCGCATCGACTGCTGGAGTCATTTTGCACCCATAACGACGTCCTTACCTAATAAGTCAGGTGTGTATATGACCTTAAAGTCGGTATCTTTAAGACCCGACAAGCTTGTCTAAGACGCTGCTCGACCGCAGCTGACGACAGGGACGCCGTGGAAGCGGGGAGCAGGGGAGGGAGACGCGAACACACCAGATGGCGCACCGACTGTTGACTGCCACCGGCTGCGTTTACCAGGCCGATAACGGCCTCAGATAGCCGCACATGAGGTCCCCACTACACAGACACGCTGCGGCGCCCGGCCAGCTACGGGAGCGGAGGCGAGTTGCGCCAGCCCCCTGTGCACATACGCAGGTGCGGGCATGTGACCGCGCAACACACGCAGCGGCGCACGTGACCACGCAACGCATGCGGCCAGCGCCCGCTCACACGGGCGACCGCCACCACACCCCCACTCGTTCGGCACGGCCGGGTCACGTGACAGTGCGGCTGCCTGCAGGGCTTCCGGCCAGCGGACATCAGCAGGGACGGCCGGCGTCACGTGACGACGTGGCCCCCACCGGCCGGGCCGGGCGCGCCGGCCTCATGCGGTCGCTTTTGACACGACACGGCCGCGCTTGATTGTAATCACGCGATAACGTGGCGGTCCGAGCGGCCGGCACGGCCCGGCGACACGTGATAGCCGTGCCGCGGCGTGAGGCGCGCTCGACCCGACCCGGGTCGCCTGCGACCGCCGGCGTCACGGACCGCGGGCCGCCTGACCCGGCCCGACCGCGGCCGCCGGCGTCACGGGCCGCGGGCCGCCTGACCCGGCCCGACCGCGGCCGCCGACGTCACGGGCCGCGGGCCGCCTGACCCGGCCCGCCCGCGGCCGCCGGCGTCACGGGCGCGGCGGGGCCGCTGCTGGCGCGTGACTCGCCGCCGCCGTGCGCGCCGCGCTCTCGGCGCCGTCAGATAGGCCGCCCGATACACCGACGCCGGCAGACATGGGCGGAGATTAGCCCGGCGCTTATCGCGGCCGGCTGTAGGTACAGCACGTCTGTCCGCAGCGGAGACCGGAGGCTCGCAAACAGGACGGTCAGCGTCTGCCTGTACGCGGAGGCGTGACCGGAGCAGGCACGCGGTAGGGCGGTGTACTGCGGCAGATAGCCGGGGCGGGGAGCCGGCGCCCTCGCCACGGGGCTGGTCGTGATGCGGCCCACCGAGCGGCTACGCAAACAGAGAGGTACCCGGAACAACAGGAAGCCGGAGAGACAAGCGACGACAGTCTCCGGGAATGGCCGAGTATTTGCAGATCTGGCTTTGTGTTGTCGGTGAGCCAGCCCGTCCAAGGCCATCTGGATGGACTGCGCAGCGTGCAGTGTTGGTGTGCAGGCCAGGTGTGGGCGTGTGCTGACGTGGCGTCTCGTTGGACGTCAGCAAATGCATGCAGATAAAAAGCTTACGAACAGGGGATTGCTGGGAAAATAAAGTAGCCGGAGAGATAACGATAATAAGCCCCTTAGGCTCGTAAGCTCTTGAGTGAAGTGTCATCAAGTTGATCAGGCTGCGGAAATGTCGCACATTTCTGTCGGAAATTTTGCCGAGCCGGTTAGTCGTGCGGTGGGGATTTGCCTCAATGTCGTCTGTGTTTTGCTAGGCTTGCATAAATAAACAGTGGGGTCGTTAGCCTGACTCGACATTCAAGCCGCATGCCGTATGCCACCCAGAGGTAACTGACCGACGTCGGAAACATCTGAAAACGGGGAGGGAATGCGAGAATGCGATGAGAGACGGCAGCTGAGGGAGAGGCGCCGCAGGGCTGTCGCAGAGGTCAGCAGCTGACCTCTGCCGGCGCGCGGCCCGCCGGCACGGAAGCGGCGGCGGCGGCGGCGGCGGCGGCGGCGGCAGCTTCCAGGGCAAAGCGGTGACGTGAGTCATTCCACACCCGTACCGCACACGCGCTGAGTCATCCCGCCGCCGGATCCCCAGAGTAGTGTGACCCGGAAACCTAGCTGGACTCCGACCCCCCTGCTCAGGGGACTCCCAAAACTCAATCGCCGGTCGGCTGTTGGGCCCAGTCTCACTTGGGCTCAGTGGCGACGCAACTTGGGATTTGTTCAGGGCACCTTCGGCATCGCACGGGACTTGAGCAGGAACAAAGGACGCCGACCCCACACCCCACAGCCTCTTCTGGCTAACAGCTGGAAGACAAAGACGCTCCCGAAATCGATCACCTGACTTGAAGACCAGGAAAATAAGACCATAGGTAAAGAACAAAAGCGAGCGCGCGACAGCGAGAGAGAGAGAGAGAGAGAGAGAGAGAGAGAGAGAGAGAGAGAGAGAGAGAGAGAGAGAGAGAGAGAGAGAGAGAGAGAGAGAGAGAGAGAGAGAGAGAGAGAGAGAGAGAGAGAGAGAGAGAGAGAGAGAGAGAGAGAGAGAGAGAGAGAGAGAGAGAGAGAGAGAGAGAGAGAGAGAGAGAGAGAGAGAGAGAGAGAGAGAGAGAGAGAGAGAGAGAGAGAGAGAGAGAGAGAGAGAGAGAGAGAGAGAGAGAGAGAGAGAGAGAGAGAGAGAGAGAGAGAGAGAGAGAGAGAGAGAGAGAGAGAGAGAGAGAGAGAGAGAGAGAGAGAGAGAGAGAGAGAGAGAGAGAGAGAGAGAGAGAGAGAGAGAGAGAGAGAGAGAGAGAGAGAGAGAGAGAGAGAGAGAGAGAGAGAGAGAGAGAGAGAGAGAGAGAGAGAGAGAGAGAGAGAGAGAGAGAGAGAGAGAGAGAGAGAGAGAGAGAGAGAGAGAGTCTGCGCGATGCACCGTCCAAGTTCGAGCCATTCACCATGCCCACCACGGCTCCCACTGACAGCCGGCAGAGCAGCGCGTGGCGACGCGTCAGATTACCCGAGCCAGCCCACCAACGACACAACACGGGCGCCATGAGTCAGAACACCGTTGGCCTGTCAAAGTTTGAGCTGTCATCGCTCCATCTCGGGACCGCCTGCACGGCCCCCGCGCTCTGCCGCCAGAATTCATTAGCCGCCCGGCTCGTTCCCCGCTGGGACCCCGCCGGGACGGGCAGGCCACGGCCAAAATCTGCGGCCAGCTCCGTCCGTAGCGCACTGACGTATTCCGACGTGGGTATTAATGGCCTCGTTCGAAACTGCGCTCGCCTGTCCCGAAACGCTCAGAGCGAAACGGATCGCGTACAATTATAAACTCGACATGTCGGCGGGGTGGCTGCATCTGGCACCCGCGGAAGTACAGGTGGACGGATCGCCAGCGGTGGTGTTAACTGGTGACGAAAAACATCATGGGACGCAACGGGACTCCAAAGCTTTCGAACCATGTAGGGTAGGCGACGTACCGGTGACCAGCGACTTCCCGCAGACTTCAGCGACTTCTCACACGTAGCTTGTGAGAAGCGGCGGTGAAAACCCTTTGATCTGCGATGTGCACGGCAAAATGGTTTTGCTGAAAACCGGGCTGGTCGCAGAAAAATAAGCGAACGTGGGGTGCTATGAAGCCATCAAATATCATTTAAATCCGCCTGCAAAGCTTCTCAGCCTGCTGAGCTGCAGCCAATGCGAATGCATCGGCTGCGGCAGGCAACACCGACCATTACCCCTCGTTTGTCTAGCACTCTCATCCGTTTCAGTTCGGGTAAAACCTCGCTCCAGTCTACGGTTTCGGTTCCTTAGACAAAACGTAGAGTTCGACACGCCGCTGGGTTGGACTGGCCCACCGCACACTTCCTGTGTGGTTCACGAATTCACACGGAACTTGACGATTTATGGACGGAAGGTGCTGACGAAACTGCAGACGGTTCGCCGCCCAAACGTGGCCGACAAATGCCTCTGGTTTCGGACCTTTAAGGGGGGAGGGGGAGGAGGGAGGGGAGCTACCAAGCCCATCACGCCGCGCAACTGCACAATGCTATGTCGATATCCAGTCTCAAGTCTGAGAGCACGCCAGGGTCGTTAAGCCGCGTATCTAATATACATGAAATTTGGGTAAGGTAAGACGCGGGTCAGTTCTCGCCACGGTTCACCATGTTTCATCTTTACCAGACAAGTCTCAACACCGCTCCTATGCCCAGGAATCCCAAAAATGTTGCAAATAGCGCCTAGACGCCCACGCCATCATGATCTGCATCTCAAATGTATAACTCCACAGCTTAGGCCACTGTCTTTGCTACTGCAATATCCGCGAAATCGCTGAAATACCTTTGTTTTCCTCAATCCGCAGTATAACACTGCCACGCCAGGCCGCCTACAATGAAACACCGCCGTGGGAAATACCACAAGCCTTCATTAGCCGCGGACACCAGACGGTGCATGGGCTAGTGCCCGCCGTCCCGGGCCCGGCGCGCGACGCCCGAGGCCATGCGCGCAGTTACGCCGTGCCGGTCGGCAAGGTCACGCCCCATGACCTCGCGACATTTACCACCGCCCTGAGGGCGTGGCCCGGCCGTCGTCGGACGGCACCGAACGACGGGCGACGAGCAGCCGCGCCAGATCCGTCATCATCGCGTCCGAGCTGACGTTCAGCCGCAGAATACAGCCGAGCCCGCCGCGCTCTGTCCGGCGCTGCTCGTTTGATCCGCCGTTATCTTCAGCTCTGTGGCGCCGCTGCTCTTCGGCTGGGCGGCGGGCCTCACAGCACTCGTCAGAGCTCGCCGACCATCACAAACATCCCGGCATTTCCATCCCATCATCAAGGCAAATCCCCAAACCAAACAGACCACCGCGGCCGTTTAGCATACGCCAAGGATGGCGCCGGAGGGACAAAAAGTGCAGCGAGGCCGACACGTCCTGGCACCGCCTGCAGCGGCCGCCGGCGCCAGGGGACGGGCAGCACGAGACGCCGCGCAGCCGATGCCCCGGTCTAATTCATACCCTGCTGGGCGCTATTTTGGGCACAATGATTTTGCTATTTTCGTCGAAATGATCGCTGATTGGTTCAGCGGAATAAATCGATCCCACGCTGAACAATGTGTTTCAGCCAACCCTTCAGTGAATATCAGCAATGAGAAGCGCAAAACCAGGGCGGTGGCCAACTCCCGCACGTCGCTGTGAGCCGGATCAGAGTGGTGGCCAACTCACGCACGTCGCTGTGAGCCGGACCTCGGTAAATAAGAGCGGTGGCCAACTCCCGCACGTCGCTGCGAGCCGGACCTCGGTAAATCAGAGCGATGGCCAACTCCCGCACGCCGCTGTGAGCCGGATCAGAGCGGTGGCCAACTCACGCACGTCGCTGTGAGCCGGACCTCGGTAAATCAGAGCGGTGGCTAACTCCCGTACGCCGCTGTGAGCCAGACGCCGGTCCCCTTTCAATGCAGACTGGTTATGGACGCTATCTGCGGGTGCGTGAGCACCGACACATCGCACGGGTCTCCCTGGGTTTCCTAAAAGCGCTGGCACAGGCAGCGTCGACTTGCCAAGAGGGTTTTTTCCCCTACCGCTAGCCCTACGCCCTCCCGAGGCCCCCGACTCCGGGCCAACGGGACACGACGCCGGCTGGTGTGACCCTGTGAAGGAAGACCGCTAGCCCCCCTCCCGCCCCCACCCCGGGACACTGACAAAGCGCCGGCTGGTGTGACCCTGTGACGGACGACGCGCCGTCGCGCCGGCCGGGCGGAGAGAGAGCCGCGGTCGACGATCTCTCCCGAACTCTGTCGCGACCGAGCGTGACCGCGGCTATTAGGGTCCTGTGACGGACACGGCGCCGTGCGCCGGCGCCCGTCCGGCCCGCCCCGCCGGCAAAACCCGGAGAAACTGGAGCCCAGATGAAAGTAAAACAGGATCACTGGTAGCGCCCTCTCCCGCTCGCCGATCGACAACGTGAATACGATTCTTTCACTTTCAGATAATTCGGATTGCTTCACGTTTTTTTAGAGGCGTTGGCCATTGGAGAAAGGTGCAGGCAGGACAGGAAGCCCAAAGACATGCCTCTGAATAACTTCGGGAGCTCTCGACGGATGTTCAATGGCTGTCACCGTGATAAACGAGATACAGGATGTTCACAAGCTTGTGAGTAGGGAGAGCCGGCCGGTCTTACTGCGCACAGGGCAGCAGCCGATCCTGGATCGCTTCACGAATCAGTGCGTTGTGAAAATTGCTTCTATTATGAACACAGCGGCACGGAGGCCATTCGGATACGTGATGTGAATCTTGGCAACTCGCAACAGTGTCGTTTATTGTTTACTGTGACACGCTCCGCGACAAATACGATTAATAAGAAATGTGTCGTTTCCGACCGTTTTCCATCGACTAACGTCGCTCGTCACAAGTCAATACCAAAACAGCTTGGTGATTGAAGAGACTTTCTTAAGTATTTCCCTTGGAGCTTTTATGCTTGCTACTTTATGCATACGGGGTGAAGGCCAAGTGAAGGAACAGCAGTCAGTGGCCATTTTGCTAAAATGATGGCCCAAGCCCATGGCCCTATCCCAAGCCCATGGCCCTATCGCCGGATACATGAGCGACTTCCTGGGACTTCAGAAGTTTTGTTAAATGCTTCCAACATGCGAGCACACATTTTGACAGCAGCGTCTTCTTCCAGAGGCCGTGTGACATTTCAAGCTTTTCCCAGGAAAACAGACCAACGTCATAACTCCCGCAACCGCATGCAATATCTATTTCAGAATAGATCGATCCCGTTGTCACGCTGACGGATCTCGCCAAACGGGGCCTCACACCACGCTGACGGATCTCATCGAGCCTCAAATCTGGCCGCCCGACGTGAACGAACGCGCAGCTGCAGCAGACATCAGAACGCACCCCTGTACAAGAGCATTGTGTGAGTTAGTCCGTGGGCGGGCAGCCGAGGCGATAAGCGGCTCCGGGGGCGTCGGAAGCGAGCTCGGCAGAGGCTCGCCGGGCGACCGCACCGACCTCGTGCGGGGTGGACTGGACAGCCGACGACGACTTGTTAGCGGACCGTGACGAAATCAAACCGAACGAGGAAAAGCGCTGATCAACGCGCGGCTCCGGGTGAGACAGCGAGGAGTTGGACTGGAGTGACGCAACGGGGCGCGACGGCGGCCGGAGACAGCGGCGGTGAAGGTGTCCACGCTCAGCGCGGGCTGCGGCCAGTACAAACACCTCGCGAGCGCGGCCTTTCCCAACTCGGCCGCCCTCGGAAATGGGTCGCGCGCCGCTCCGGACCGGCACGACCTGCGGTAAAGCGATTCCGAAGTAGACGGTCGCCGCCATTAAAAGAACATCTCCATCAGGTGCCGACCATTACAGCGTCGGACTGCAGTAACGGCATGCGAGAGCGGTGACTAGCGCCACACTCAGCAGTGCTGCGAACGACCCTCAGCAGCAGCGCCGGCGCCAGCTGTGAGAGGCGCACGCCGGGGTCAGCTCGCCGGAGAACCCGCAGACAGTGCGCCGTGAGCTGTGCGCAGCGCTCCGTGAGAGCGACAGGCGCCGGACGCTCCCGCTCAGGCCTCGCGGCCCGCGGCCTCTCGCCGCCGCTGCCGCCGGCTCCCGCTCACACTCATTTGCTGTGAAATTACTGTTTTCGCCGGGGTCCCGGCCGGCCGGGTCAGTGGGTGCCGCGGACGAACCGAACGTGCTCCGTAAGCACTGGGACCGATGGTCCCGGACGCGCTCTGAGGCGTCACACGCTCTGAGAGACCGGCAGAACGGTTCATGATCCAGAGAGCCGATCGTGACAATGATTCCAAGAAGCGGGCGGGCCAGGTGCAACACCGGATGCAATCCACGTGCCAACAAATCGTTCCGCACGACCTTTGCACTAATGCTGCGCAATGCACCTTCAGTTGGCAACTGGAGCTGGGGGGCAAAAGAGCCCAGGGTCCGCCGTCATAGGGCGGGACCACGAGGCTTCAGGCTCGGGGACGAGGACGGTTCCCAGGGCTGTCGTGCTGGTCCCTACCCCCAAGCCGATTCCCGGGGGACGGGACGGCTCAGAAACAGCAACGCAAACGTCACAGCCAACGTCGATCCCTCTGCTAATGTCCTGGCACCGATCCCGGCAGACAGGGATGAACACACGGGCCGCTTCTGATGCGGCTTGTCGTCTGCCACCGATCACCGGGGAGCGGTCGGTGAACATCCACAGTATGAACAGCTTCAGGTCCTGATCAAGACATCCCAGGACAGCCGCAGGCTCTATCGAGACAGCTGCAGACACTGTAGGGACATCCCGGGACAGCTACAGGCCCTATCTGGACATCCTGAGACAGCTGCAGGTCCTGATCAGGACACTCCGGGGCAGCCGCAGGCCCTGATCAGGACACTCCGGGACAGCCGCAGGCCCTGATCAGGACACTCCGGGGCAGCCGCAGGCCCTGATCAGGACACTCCGGGGCAGCCGCAGACCCTGATCAGGACACTCCGGGACAGCCGCAGGCCCTGATCAGGACACTCCGGGACAGCCGCAGGCCCTGATCAGGACACTCCGGGACAGCCGCAGGCCCTGATCAGGACACTCCGGGACAGCCGCAGGCCCTGATCAGGACACTCCGGGACAGCCGCAGGCCCTGATCAGGACACTCCGGGACAGCCGCAGGCCCGCAGGCCCTGATCAGGACACTCCGGGACAGCCGCAGGCCCTGATCAGGACACTCCGGGACAGCCGCAGGCCCTGATCAGGACACTCCGGGACAGCCGCAGGCCCTGATCAGGACACTCCGGGACAGCCGCAGGCCCTGATCAGGACACTCCGGGACAGCCGCAGGCCCTGATCAGGACACTCCGGGACAGCCGCAGGCCCCATCGGGACCCCTCCCCGTGACCACCGCGCGGCGATCCGTCTGCCGGCCGTCGGAAACACTCGGCGTGAGGAAGGGATACCGAGCGGCGGCCACCACAACAGATCACTCACCGGCGCCGGACACGCGAGCGCGGCTGTTGACTGGCCCGCTGCCGCGCCAGGATGACCGGGGGCGGGGGAGGCGGCCGGGCGCGGACGGAGTGGGTGTTTGTTCGCCCGCCGCCGCCCCTCCTCCGACACCGCCCCTCCTCCGTCACCTCGCGTCGGCCACTCGGCCGGCAGACGGTGGCCGGTGGCCTGGAGGGCAGGGCGCCTCCGCCCGCTATGTTGCAGGAATGCGCCAGTAATGCAGGATAACAGGACCCAGACCCGCTGCAGAGCAGCCGCGCCGTCACCACCGTGCAGCCGCGAGACCACCGCCGCCAGCGGATGCCAGCGATGGGGAAAGGGCTGGCTGTCCTCAGCCGGCCATATCCGAGGCGTCGGAACGTGCCGACTCCCGGCAGACACGCCCTCCTCGGTACCAGTCACGAGCGCCCTGGGCGTTGGCCGGCGCCACCCAAAACACGTTGTTTACGCGGACATTCCACGGTCGAGATTCCGCCGGACGTCGTAGCGGAGACCGCGGCGCCTGACGGACTGCCAGACGCGGACAGGGCGGGGTGTCGGCAGGCTCGCGCCCGGCCTGTCGTCCCCGGCCGGTGTCCACCGGAGGCCGGGCGCGTCCGTGGCTCACGCCGACACACGCAGAGGCGCGCGCTCCTGATGCCGTCCAGCTCGGACCGCTCGGAGTCGGACTGGCCTCGCCAGTCGGAGATCGCAACCGCATACTGAGCACGAGAGGCGGCTAGAGTGGCACGGAAGTTGTTTATCCCCACAAAGATTGTACGCCATGTTTCGTTGACGGGCGCTAGCCACCATCCGGCCGAGGCTTCAGAGCGGCTGCTCGGTCCCAAGCAGAGAGCATGTAAGGACCGAGGTTCAGGATGCTTCTGAACTATGACAACTATTGCACGCACGGCGACACTGCGCGCTTCCCGACGCGACTGCAAAGCAGCGAAAGCGAGGAATCGGTGAAGCGTGAGGGTCCTTGCAGCTGAATTCGCTGACGACTCAACGCGTTGCTCACTGCCCGGATAACAGAACAAAAGTGAGAGCTTGCGTCACCATTTCAGCCAAACGTGTCGCAGCCTATCTCCAGGTCCTTAATTCTTCCCTGCATTCAATAGGTGATAATGCGTGCCGTCGAAAATGAGAGGGAAAGCACAATGGTGACGCCACTTCCCTACCTTGATGTTGCAACTGTTTGCCTTTGTTACGCACGGCTGACTGGTCGTCACAGTCTGCAACACAAAGCGCAGACATTGCAATCCTCTGAATAACTTTCATGCATAGCTGAACGTTCGGACGTCGACACCGATTTGGTGGTTTCGTAATTAAATAGGGTAACGATAGGACACACTTTAAATCCGTTCAATAAATTCTAGATGCGAGGATACGCAACTATGATAAATAACGTGCTCTCTTGGCCTCTGAAAACTTGCAGCATCAGAGTTATTGTGCGTCCCAGTCTTTAAGTATTTACAAATAAATAAAAAGTTGGCAAAGCTGTATAACGTATTCCCGACTTTTTTGATGTGCACGATTCATATCACGCATGTACACACCCAGGGTTCCTTGCACATCCGTTTCATTATTGGTGCAAGGGAACCCGATTTCTTTAAAATCCATTCATATGTATTGGGTCATGAACCGACATCTTGCATCTTGAACAAGCCTTAAGCAGCCCATTCTTCTCGATCTTTTTGCCACTGTTTCAATGGACGCTAGTCTTTCACTCAGGAAGTGAAAGGTGCTAAACCACCTCACCTGAAACTAGAACACGTGACCGGCGTAAAAATCACCCGCCCTCTCCCGATCCCGCCGAAACAACGAAAACCACTGCATTATTCACAGGAGGGGAGTCGGTGGGTAACAACAGCCAGAGCAGTGTCGCACCTCACCAGAGACTTCCAGCGTTCTGTTTTGGTTCCAGGCTGCGTCATCACTTGCAAAGAACGTCGCGTTTACGCGGTATCTTCACCAGCGTCCGGCCACCCCGGCCTTACGGGCCGGCGTTGTGAGCTGGCGGGCACATGCCACTGAGGCCGGTCCGCCATCTCCGCCGTGACGCGGCGCACAGCGGCCGCTTACCGGCGCGCCAATCTGGCCGTGGCGCGCGCCAAGGTCACGGACGGTGACCCGGCCGGCGACGAGCGGCCAGAGCGATGTGAAAGTACGGCCTGGGCCGCCGCGGCGCGGTCCAATTGAGCAAGGCGGCGAACACGGAGCGGGCCGGGCCGGAGCCAAGGTCTGCCGGACCAGCGGACGCCGGCCGGCTGCGCGCGCGTGCCGCACGGACCGCGCGGCAGGGAGCAGCTGCAGCGTGCCGACGAACACCTGGAGCCGGCCTGACAGTCGGCTGGCATGTGAAGGCCGTCACTGGGAGGCAGGGCGGCGGGTGTGGTCACGAAGGCTGTGCAGCTATGCGGTCCACACCAGTCTCTGACGAGGAACGCGACTGGGCCGCTTTTATTTACGGACCAAAAGGAGAAGTAAGCGGAAAACTGAGTGGTCCCACCACGGAAAGCTGAGTGGTTTCACCACGGAAAGCTGAGCGAACGAACCACCGGGAGAAACAAACCGGCTCCGGCAATACGGCCTGCTGGCCGACCCTATCGCAACATCAGCGCCCTTTATTAGCCGTGTTATCAATCTGCCGGAGCCGCGATCCAATCTAGCTCCCAGAAAAATTGCCAGCTGCGCGGAAACCCTTCCACTGTGCAAGCCTGCCGCTGCAGGGGCGCCACCGCACGCAGGCGGGCTAGCGCCCGCGACCAAGCCGTGACTGGTGGTCGGGGAAACACGGGGCGGCGGCGACCCGCGCTGCGCCGGGCGTACGCCGTGCGACACCGCCGCGCCGTGAAGCAACAATGTTTGCAGCGCCCGACACGACGGTGCTGCAGCTCTGGCGCCTCTCCGCGCTCCACTAATCATGGGGAAGGAGTGCACTTTCACGCAATTTGATACCGAAACTCAAGGCTGCACGTGCTTAGAGTTCGCGCTGGCACCGCGAGTTGATTTAAGGCAGCAGTTCTGCTCGCCCTGACGCCTGGCACGGTTCGGAACATGACGACTAAGGCTCTGTGTGGATCGTGAGACGGCGATGGTTGTGGCAGCGTATGCACCGGCCCGTCTCCCGCGGGCCCATCATGCTGCCGTTGCGAACATTCACCACATTAGCTGCTGTATGTGGACCGAGTGGCGTTCCCATATTTCCAGCCAGCTCAGTGACGAACACCATGTGAAGGCACACCTGGGTCCAGCTTCGTGAGACGAAACTTAAGACCAACGCCTTCGATGACTGTTCGTTGACTGGGGCTTTCGAATCGTGCCGCGTGAGATCACGGGTCGGGAATATCCCGAAGTCCCCTCAGCGTTCGATCGGTAAGCTGTCCTTGGACAGGATGCGTCGTTTATTCAGATGCGCCTGTGGTACACACTCCCGTGCCGACCCCAACACGTTTCCAGCGTCGTTATCCCGGTTAGCTGCGTACCGAACCCCGAGCTAGCTTCGGCGAGACGCCGGCGGTGGCTGCCCTACAGTGACGTCACATCGCCGCGGGCAGATGCCGCTCTATCTAATCAGGCCGTGACGCGGGAGACGATGCCACAGACCGGAGGGCCGACACCATGGTCAATAGCCGCAGGACAGCTCCGTCCGCACCTCGTGCTGACGCCCGGCTGCGCGGTTATCCGATCTACGTTAGTTCGGGTGATGACTCGTTCAATGGCTGGTCCGATAGCTGTTCTTTGATGATGTAATCAGATGCAAGTGAGGTGATCCTGTAGAGATGACGTGCACGTTTCCATGGAGTAACCAGCGACTAGCTCACATCAATGACTCATCTGCGGCTGAGCTCAGCACCTTACACGAAAGTCGACACTCGTTTCCTCTGTACCATGTGAGCGCGGGACGTCCGACAGCCAGTCACACCTCAATCGCGGGGGTAAGTGACCATCAGAGTGGGAGGGACCATCACGGGATCAGGTTGGATGGCACTGCTTCTCGGACGGCGCGCCACCCATCGCCAGCGCAGCCGCGGGCAATCGAAGCCGCGTCACGGGCGCAAGAAGCGGCGATACGAGTGGGCGGCGCGGATGTTTGCTCTGACAGCTCACCCAAGCGATCGCCACCGTTACCGTGGTAACGGGCGCTGTACGAATGCAGGCCAGGCGATTCACCATTAGCGCGACATAGAAAGCCTCCGTCCGGATTTCTCTCACAGACATTAGCATCAATATCCAGTCGTTCCCAAGATTCCCAGCGGCGCGGTCGGCTGGCTTCGGGAGGACACCCATGACTGGGCTCAGACGGAGCACGGCCGGTCCGCTGGCTTCGGGAGGACACCCATGACTGGGCTCAGACGGAGCACGGCCGGTCGGCTGGCTTCGGGAGGACACCCATGACTGGGCTCAGACGGAGCACGGCCGGTCCGCTGGCTTCGGGAGGACACCCATGACTGGGCTCAGACGGAGCACGGCCGGTCCGCTGGCTTCGGGAGGACACCCATGACTGGGCTCAGACGGAGCACGGCCCAGCGAAGGCACTCTGGGCGCGCCGGCACGCACGGAAGGGCCGCCGCCGTGACGCAGGGGAATGGAATGAATGCTTGAATGCTTGAATGCTTGAATGGCACTTCTGACCCGAGTCCAGTAGACACAATACCAACGGAATGCAACTAAACGGAGAAATTGTGTTATCTGGGTGGATACATGCTTTGAGAGAGTCTTTCGAGTTACATACGCGATCAAATGGCACATTACCAACCAGGCTTCGTCAATGACATGCGTAGCAAACCGACGGAAAACAACATCAGTGCCTGGCCGTTACACAGCTTTTGCCATACCAGATAAACTAAGCCAAGTCGGTCCTTGACACCACGGCCTACCTCTATCCAGCATGCCACAGCCCATCTAGGTAAACCATGGCTAGGCCTAACACGGCCGGGGCGGGCACGTGCAGAGCTGTGCCACTGACCTGGGCTGGCGGTGAACACCTCGTCGGGGCCCTGGCTGCCGGCGCGGCCCCGCCGGCCCTCCTCGCGCTCTGCGTCGGTGTCGTCGACGGATATGGTGCGCAGCAGCGGTACCACATCCTCGTCGGAGTCGCCGCCAGACGCCGTGCGCGCCTTCTCACGGGTCTTCCGTCTGCGGAAACGAGCACAGGTCAGCTGCTGGGGTGAGGAGGCGGCGGCGGTCGACGAAGGGTGAGACAGACGTGGGAGATCAGGCGTGGGAAACACGCCAGAAATGGAGGACGTTGGGGCGGTGAGCAGACCACTGACAGCGAAATAAATCGCAGACAATGTGGAGTAGCGCAGTAAGAGGGTTACACAACGTGATTTCATCGTTCGATAATTAGATGTCGGGTCATGGCGCAACACAAAAACTCGAAAGCGCTCGGGACTGTAGCGTGACAGATCAAACCAAATCACAAAACAATCAGCATTATTCTCACTTTCTGTGGCGGCGCGGATCGGAACAATGGAACGTCAAGATCGAGGGCCGCCGTCCGGTCTCTCCGGAAGCTAAGTATGGGAGATTACGCGTCGGTTCATAAGAGACCCGATTCGGCGTGACGGGGGCCCATAAGAGGCCCCGATTCGGTGTGACGGGGTGATCCGTCATGACGCAGCAGAGTGGAGGGACAAGGGCCGCCGTGATAGCCGGCCACCGTGGGAGAGTGGGACAAAACCAGGCATAGCGGGAGGTGGCCGGATAACGGACAGGCTGGCAGACGTCCACAGCCAGCTTTATTGTGGGAGAAGCGGGGATGCTCCAGCACAGATGCCCGGTCTGTCGCACGTCGGCTGTGCACATCCGGCGGCCCGTACCACAGTGCCAGAACTAAAACAGCTTCTCCTTCATATTGGGGTTCTGAAATGCTGATCAACGCTTTCAGCGAATGCTGCCCTGTTCAGTCCATGCTCTGGTACCAGCCTCAACAATGGTTTACGCACAGCCAGTGACGATTCCGGTAAAACTGCTTCGTCGACACTGACGCTGATTGTGTAACGATGACGTGGCGCTGCGTAGAGAAGCCGAACATTTGCGTTCTCTGTTCATTGGCGTTCTCCGTCCCTTTTCAGCCACTAAACAGATTTAACCTTCACCGTTCCACAAACAAACTTCCGCAATTCTTCGGAACGAGACAGGTGACTGAGCGCATGCGATGAGCGTCGTAAACAGTTCGCGAAACGACCGTACACACGTCACCGTCCGCGTCGGGCAAACCAAAGATAACTACTGCGGACGAAACGGCGGCGCCACGCCCTCAAACCGACCACTCCCGTATCGCTCGTCGCTTCCGGTCAGGCCAGTCCAATCCAAGCGATGACGCCGCTCGTCGAGTGTCAGGAAACAGCCCCAGACGGCGTCGGAGGTCTGACTTCTGGCCCGTCCGGCGAACGGCGGCCACGGGGTGGGTTTATGGCCCGCAGCGTCCAGCGGAGACGGAGGCGACCTTGCCCATCACAGCGGGGGCACGGGATGAAGCCGGCCCACGAACTAGGAAGAGGGGAAGGACAGCGATTGCCGGAGGCGCGGGCCTCAGGCGGACGTGGCCCAGACTTCGCGGTGAGTCAAGCGGCGACGATCGCGGACAGTTTCGTGACGCACGGAGCGGCGCGGCCGCACGCAGGGAATTCTGGGCCCGAACGGGACGTCGCGGGGAACACGTCACCTCTCTCCGCATGGCCGACTGCATCGCTTCAGAGAAAGGAATCAAAACATCCGCGGCATTCAGTCGGCGCCGGCCGACACGTCGGGCAGCTGTTCGAGTGCCTGAGTGTCTCAGCGTCTGAGTGTATGAGTGCATCAGCAGCGCCCGGCGGAGTTTGGGAGCCCGCTCGGGCCGCAGACAATCGACCGGCGCCGGCGTCCGGCCGCCGCCGACGGCTCCAGAACTGGGCCAGCGCCCGGGATTCCAACGAAGGCCAGCGCGGTCGTTGGCAGAAGCGGCGTGACCCCGGTCGCCGAGCTGACCGCAACGCAAAGTGAGCGTGGGAGCGCTGGCCCGTCAGTGGCAAGGA
Source organism: Pollicipes pollicipes (assembly GCF_011947565.3). Lineage (NCBI taxonomy): Eukaryota > Metazoa > Arthropoda > Thecostraca > Pollicipedomorpha > Pollicipedidae > Pollicipes > Pollicipes pollicipes. The sequence goes on along the minus strand of NW_023597054.1, from coordinate 15,585,109 downwards.
AGTCCGGCTCGGGAGGAAGAGAAACTGCGGCGCAGTGCTGCGTTCGGCGCAGCCTCAGCTATGTGAGAGCGGCACCTCCACTGTCGGCTAGCGATGCGCTGAGGCAGCCAGTGCAAACGCCCAACAAAGTCATGCGCAAACTAGCCGTGAGTCATTACTTGGAGAAAAGACGCGCTTTCCTGGTGTGTGTGGCACGACATTGCACTGCTCCTGAAGGAAAGCGGTCGTCAGCGAAAGCGGTCGTACGTTAAAAGTACACATATTTGCGCTGCGGCCTGTTCAACGGGTTCACGCACTGCTGCGAAGTCCGTTCAGGCCCCGTTGGAGCAGGACAAAAGGAGGTGATCCCGATTGACCACTGGCGACACGGAACGCTGGGCGGTATTCCGCGTGCCCCGCCCTCGACGCGTGGAAAGTCCCTTGTAGCAAGCGCTGTTAGCGATTCTGTTCGTGTATTCCGCATGCCCCGCCCTCGACGCGTGGAAAGTCCCTTGTAGCAAGCGCTGTTAGCGATTCTGTTCGTGTATTTCGCGGTGCGCTATGCTACTTGGTCGTAATGAAACAGAGCCTCTCACACCGAACACATGTAAAGCGGCCGGACCCGCGAGCGCCGTGGTGGACGGACCCACGAGACACGCAGCCACCGACGCCTCCCGAAAGGCCGCTGAATTAAACATAACCTGCCCCAAAACAATGGGGGCGTTCAGCTGGCCTCGCCGCGGCTGCGGGTCGACGGCGGCCGGCGGCGGCGCTGGCCCGGCGCGCGCCGCCCGCCAGCCCCACCTCTAATTGAAAGAGGAGCCGGTAAACAATGCCAGCCAGGTGCGGCCATGGACGCCGGCTGCGGCCGCGGGCACGGCGGATCAGCCGCACCCGTGGAATGCCGAACAATTAGCGTTAATTGTGCCTGATTGGCAGCAGGCGCGGCAGGACGGCCGGATTATACGAGGAAACCGCCGAGGAAAGCAAGAGGGTAGCCGACAGATCTGGAGATGAGCACGAGTTCGGAGGAGAGAGGGCCGAGGTTGGGCTGAGGTGGACATGACAAACATCGCGTGGCGCACTCGCACGAGGCTGAGCGTATGTTCCACTCCGCAGGGCTCTATCTCAGTCAGCGCCGGCTGAACAAACGCAGCTCCAGATGCCCGTCTCAAACAGCTGGGGTGACAGTCGGACAGCGAGTAACATCCCGATTTCCGCTGCTCGGAGACAGCTGGGTCATTCGTCAGTCTCCAGTTAGCCTCGGCTGGCAGGCGGCTCACCCGCGGCCGATACCCCCCCCCCCCCTTTCTCCCGGCCATTTGTCGCAGCCCGCTGCACCGGCAGCTGGCTCCCGCCGCCGGGGCGTCACCCTTGCCGCCGTCGCGCCAGGAACGCACACATCTGCTCCCGCCTGATTTATGAGCCGTAGGGGAGGGGGTGGAGGCACGCGCCTTCGTCTGAGTCAGAGGTGGCGCGCCGGTGTCACCTCCGGCGCAGATCGTGGAACGGACGCCGCAGCCGCCAGCTGTCGCCAGCTAATGCCACGCGCCGATGAATGGGTCGGCAAACACGGAGCACGCGTTCACCAGCGTCGGGAGGCGGCAGAGGCGGGCGGTGCTCCGAGGCAAGCACGGTGTTTTTAAGATCACTACTGCTTCACGCTCGCCTCCGCAGCCATCTCCGATCTCGAAAACGACCGTACCATTTTTTACATCGTAAATGCCAACGATGTATGAGCCGTTGTGAATCAAATGACCGAAGGTCACCATGGTGTTTTCGGGTCACTATAGTGACCTTCGCCTCAAAGGGCAGCGATGATACAATGTTTCTTTACTTGTTGCCGTATCCGATTTCACCAGTCAAATTTGAAAGTATTCACAATTCGACTTGCAGCACACGTTTTCTTTACCTGTCGTGAGTCTGGTGACATTAGGTCACCTTATGGACTTTCAAGAGGGCTGAATAGCTGGACGGGTGTCAATGTCAGGCCTCAGAATTTCATGGTCTAATTTAAAAACAACTTTCCCCATCATGCTCGCAGCATGTTTTCGGAAAATATCGATGGGGTCAGGTTTCTTTTGGAAGTACTGGTTAACATTTTCAAGCAAGCCATTTCCAAGGTTGCGACGTCATTTTTAATGGTCAATTCGCGCGATAATACAGCGGTCCAAATCCAAACTCACAGGCTGTATATCTCAGCGCAAGGGCTTTGTGCGGCTTGCAATACTGCTCATAAGTTGGCAGCGTCTTTGTTCATGCAATTAATACGCTTGTTGCCATAAGTCATGCCAATGATGTCGCCGCCTGCTAGGTTGTGTACAGAATAAATGCTTCAACATCCTTTCTCCAAATCGTAAACTGAACGATGGAATTCCCCTAGCGACGGAGCAAGAATGTTGATCACGAATTCGCGCCAGAAGGCCAAGAAAGCACGCACAGCACTGTTCGGCGTCGGGTCACCAGGGCGTCGCCCTTCGGTTGGATAGCCGCCACATCACGCTGCAGCCGTCTCCGATGTTGGCTACAAGTGGTCCTCTTCAAACCTTTGCCATCCGAATCCCAGCGTGACATTTACTGAGACATAGTGCATCTGTCGGACTAAAGTCACCATGGCGACTCTGACTCGGCCACGGCCACAATGGCCATGGCCATGGTTACCCCGTCTCAGATCAAAGCCACTGATGCAATGCCATTTCATCGCTACACTCCAGAATCCGTTCGCCAGGGTGACCTGAGGTCACCAGGTTTACAACGGATGATGTATTTTTGTGCTATCTTTTTCGAGAGATAAATGATTTCTGAAAGTCCAATTAGTCTGGCAAGATTGAAGACCACTGCAGAGACGGCGTTTAAGTCGTGTTGTGCCTGCTTTCGGACGCCTGACGCAAATTCGTGATAATCACCATTCAGGTAGTCAAACATGACCTCAACCAGCCACACATATTGTATTTTTCCGCAATGTTGGCTTTAAAAGGAATGTTTCTTTGACCATTCACTAATAAAGAGCTTCACTCCATGATAATAATGCCGCCAACCATGCTCTGGTCTTGTATTCCCCACCCGTGTTACACCGCCCGGATAACCCTATTGCTCGTTCCACGATTAAGATTCATATGCTTTAATATTCCGACTACGCGACCAAACAGGTAGTTACGCCATTAAAGACACCGGCCACGACACTAGCATTCATTGTATGAACGCAGATTGACGTAATCCCAAAGCGATTTTGCAAGCCGCACAAAGCATGCACGTTCAAAACGTGCACAGTTTCACCACCAAACACCACCGCATTACTACGCAAGTTGGTCGTCCAAAAAAGACGGCGTCACCTTGACAGTAGTTCCTGGACGGCTCCTGCACCTGCATGTGCGGGGGCCATTCACGGAACGTGGTCTGGCAATAGCTGGCGACAGACCAAGCATTCACTTAACGACGATTAGACCACAACACCACGAGTTGATGGCTACACCAAGCACAGTTCACTGTTGTGGGAACCAGTCGAGAATTTAAGGCTGGATAACGGAAGTTCCTCTCTTTCCATATCGTGAATTGTGAACTTTCCATCTCTTGGGATCAAAGCTCGAGCAGCCCCCTAGTTCTCACTCAAGCAGTCCCTGTGCCTTGTGCGAGCAACACATTAACCCAATTGGTTCCATTATTTATCGTCTCTCGTGCCGATTCAGCAGCAACAATTGGTGGCAATCGGCGTCGGCGGCTGGGAGCCCGGCAAGTGGCACGCCAACCGGGCTCCTCAGCCGCGTGGAGCTCGGTCCAGTCGCCGTACAGACTCAGCAATCACTGCAATCGACGCTTTGGCTTCTGCCTCCAGCCCTCCGTCGCCGTCTCCGTTTTGAACAGCCTACACGGCGAAGCGGACTAACAGACGCAGTACAGGCCGGCGGCGGTTCCGCGACCCGGCCGCTGGCTGCGCGGCGGCGGCGCGCGGCCGTCAGCTCGCGGCTTCCGTCAGCACCAGCGCCAAACACGGACCGGACACAGACCACATCCGGTGGCCCGGCGCCGGCCCGCGCCGCGCCGCCGGTAGTGGAGTCCGGTCCGGCCGGCCGCCGGCGGCCCCGCCAGCCAAGGCGTCGACACCCACCGACCGGGCGGCAGGAGCGGAGAGGCGCTGGGTGACGGGACGAGCCGGGAGGAGCTGGGAGGTGAAACCAGCTAGGAGGTGCCGGGGAGAGAACGAGCTGAGAGATGCTCGGACGACGGGACGAGCTAGGAGGTGCAGGGAACGGGACGAGCTGGGGGTGCCGAAGAGGCAGGACGGGCTTAAAGTGCAAGGAACAGGACGCGCCGGGAATGCCAACGAGGCGAGACGAGCTGGGAGATGCAGGGAACGGGACGGTTGGGAGTGCCGACGGGACGAGACAAGCTGGGAAGTGCTAACCGCTGGCGGACGGAGTGCTGAAAAGTGCCGCCTGCCAGGGAGACGTCAAGCTAGCAGGGGAAGCCACCCGCTCGGCGCGAGGGGTAACACTGGCGAGACCGACACCGTGTGGGGGACAAACCATCCGCGCAGAGGAAACTCCGGTCGATCTAAGCGTCAGCGACTGGTGAAGAGTCGCGACAAACACCGTGGGAGGAGTGAAAACCGGAAGATGGGTGGGAGGAGCATAGCAAAAACCCACTCGAGTCGCACATCACGCCCGGGGTGTGAGCGCTGCTTGAGACGCCCGGCGGCCGCCGCGGCGCTGTGACGGCGCTGTGACGGCTGACCGGGCGACCAGCCGGCGGCCGCCGCGACGCTGTGACGGCTACCAGGCGACCAGCCGGCGGCCGCCGCGACGCTGTGACGGCTGACCGGGCGACCAGCCGGCGGCCGCCGCGACGCTGTGACGGCTAACCAGGCGACCAGCCGGCGGCCGCCGCGACGCTGTGACGGCTAACCAGGCGACCAGCCGGCGGCCGCCGCGACGCTGTGACGGCTGACCGGGCGACCAGCCGGCAACCGCCGCGGCGCTGTGACGGCTGACCGGGCGACCAGCCGGCGGCCGCCGCGACGCTGTGACGGCTGACCGGGCGACCAGCCGGCAACCGCCGCGGCGCTGTGACGGGCTGACCGGGCGACCAGCCGGCGGCCGCCGCGACGCTGTGACGGCTGACCGGGCGACCAGCCGGCGGCCGCCGCGACGCTGTGACGGCTGACCGGGCGACCAGCCGGCAACCGCCGCGGCGCTGTGACGGCTGACCGGGCGACCAGCCGGCGGCCGCCGCGACGCTGTGACGGCTGACCGGGCGACCAGCCGGCGGCCGCCGCGACGCTGTGACGGCTGACCGGGCGACCAGCCGGCGGCCGCCGCGACGCTGTGACGGCTAACCAGGCGACCAGCCGCAGGTCAGGCGATCGGCCCCGGCCCGATCGCCCACCTGCGGGGACCGGTCTGCGACGGCGCACGACACCACAGAACCTGTCCGCGGTCTGCCACGGATAGGCAGCTGAGACATGAGACCAGGCTGGGCTGGGACAGAGTACGTGGACGGCGCTGGACGGGCGACTCTAGACTCCGTGGGTCGGATGGGTCTGAAATAGCGCTGGTTGGATCTTGGGAACGGAGCGGTCAAGCTGATGTCCAGAAGGGCCGTTTCCTGACGTTTCCCATTCGAGCTAAGATGACATTTCCCGGGTCATTTCCGGCTGCTAACGTGACTGAAGTTCATGTGTCTTCGATCCTTACAGCCGTTTGTTTGCCACAGACCTCGCCCACGCACTCCCCTCCCGTCTCGGGTTTCACAAACTTAGACCATGCTACCATCTGTTCTCCAAAGTTTGCGGCCTTGCAAAACAGCTGGTCATCTTTTTCTTCCATTCCAATACGATGGTTTGACTTCGCGCCCTTTGGTGCGCCGCCACTGGTCCCCGGGGACCCAGCCAACACAAGCACACGGCTGCGCGGCAGGCCCGGTTCTCGGTACCCAGTGCGTGTCCGTGTGGGGCCCACCGGGACCTGGGCGCCGTCCTCCCCGCCACTGGAGCAGTGGCAGGCGTGTTTATGCGGGCCCGCGGGAGCCGCAGTGTCCGGGCCAGTCTGCATGGCAGGCGCCACGGCCGCCCGCCTCCGAGCATTGTCTGCAGGGCGGCAGGGGCGCGCCCAGGCTGTCTCCCCCGGGGAGTATTACGCATCCGCCCGGAGGCTCTACCGGCACCAGCACCGTCCGTCGCAACACACCGCAGTCTGCCAGCTCTGTGCGAGCCCGCTCAGAAATCTCCGCCGCCCGCCGGGCTGGCTCGAAGGACGGCCGAGACCGATCAGCCCTCGGACCGCCCTACCGCTGCCCGTGCGGCCGTGATACGGCGTGGCGGGTGCCGGCGCTTGGGCGGCGGAGGCGGCGCGCTGCAGGCAACAGGCGCTGCAAACACGACGCCAATTGCGACACGGGTTCGCAAAGTGAGCCGTGCCGGCCGGCCGCCGCGCTGATTGAAGGGGGACAGGGGCGAGCCAGCCCCTGCGTGTCCACACGTCATCGGGTGCCGGTGAGGGAGGCGGAGGAGGAGCGGCGCAGCAGCGTCAGTCGGCCAGCTCTGGTCGGCTGGCTAGGGTGGCGAGGCAGGCGTCCGGTCAGTGCCGGCGATCCGCCGATAGCCTTCAATGCGCCTGCACGAGCCCAAACCGGGTCGTGGAACCGACCGCGGCTGATCACGGATGGAGGAGGAGGGGAGGGGAGGGGCACGTCTGCAGCCCGTCTCCGAGCTGCTGTCTCCCGGTCGGTCGTCGGCAGGAAGCGGCGGCGCCGCGGCGTGCGCCGTCCGCACTGACCAGCGCCGAGCCGGCGCGCCAGCCCGACACTCGGCGCCTGCACGGAGGGCCGCGGCTTCCGGACGTGCCGACGCTGCCCTCCAGGTAGCATGGGAGGAGTGGTGTCTTCCAGGTAAAATGACGAGGGGCTAGTCGTGCCACAGAGCGATGCTGAGAGGCGAGAGAGCAGGTGACAAATTGTTCGGCTCCTCTGAAGCACCCCTAATACTGTGCAGCCGATGTTCAGCGCACGGCCTGCAACATCGTATTGCGTCCCGACGGACGGTGAAGTCCCCGAGGATTCATCGCCGATGGCTCGGCGACCACGTCAAGGTCACGTTCACCCTGATAACGAGCGCCATGCGGTTGAGAACAAGTCCGCCAGCACGGGCCTCGTACAACCTCGGCAGACGGCGCCAGCCGAGCCCAGCCCTCCCGCCTGGCCGCGCCGCGCGATCCCACCACGGCGATGATGATGATGATGATGATGATGCTGATGATGATGATGATTGGAGTTATAGAGCACGCCGAAGCCAGAGGCCATTTCTCGCCGATCTCACAGCGGTGGAAGATCAGTCCCGATAACCCCGCACCGGCGGAGCATCAGGCCCGATAGCCACGCACCGATGAGGGATCAGGCCCTATCACCCGACCCGCCGGCGGCTGAGGGGAGTCACATCACGCGTCCGCGCGCCGCCGCAGATGGCCGTCCGGTGCCTGCCCGGCCGGCCATTCGTCCCGGCGCGTGTAGCGGACCTGCGCGGCCGCGAGACGCCGCGTCAGTTCCGGTGGCATATGCGGCGCGCGGCCGGCCGCGGCGTCGGATCGCCTTCCTCCCACTGAGGTGTGTCGGGGTAACGGCTCGGAGAGGAGGCGGCGACGGACGGCGGCGGCGACACACCCCGACAGGCGGCGCACACCACAGACGACGGTCGTGCCAGATAACCACACGGCTAACGAAAGCGAATGAAGTGGAAAGAAATATGCATCCGCTGGCAATGCGTTCTCGCGAAACACTGCCAGCGCCGACGCAACGTTCGGTGAACAAACAAGGACATTAAGGGCTGCCACTGCCAGGGCTACTCAGACTGGAAAGCGATGAAGACCGTCAGCCAAGAGCAAGGCCACCACCGGGGCCAGCAACACCAGCCGGTCGCACAGCTGATGAACCGGGCGGCTGCCGGCGCGACCCGCAGCGGCGCTACCTGCTGGTGGGACTGATGATGGCGTCGAGCCACTCGGCCACTGTCTCCGACTCCTGCTCCAGTGACGTCTGGCTGGCCCAGAAGACGGGCCGCACCGCGGTGTCCACCACTGAGCTGACCGAGTGGCGCAGCTGCGGATCCGCCGAGTCGGACATCTCTTGTGTCGATGGGCGGGAGCACAAGGCCACGGCGACCGCGGTGAGCACAGGACCACCGGGAGCCCACACGGCCAGGGAGCACAGGCGATGCTTAGCAGACGAAGCCTTCGAGCGCGAGGAAACTTGAAGCACTGGAACTTCCGGACACAAAATCCTGCGTGAAGGGAGACGAACGGAACACACGGCACCTCAGAGCACCGGCGACACTGGCGAGAGAACACAGTGACACTGCAGCGTTGGCGCCGCCGCAGACAACCAACTGGCCTGGGACGGCGGGAGGTTTCCTGCCGCCGCGGCGGATACGGGGTATCGCTGATTCACACCGGATCCTGGAGCGGCCCGGGCCGCCGCGTGGCGCACTAACCGCAGCTCGTCGAGAAAGCCGGCTGGCGCGCCGTGCCGCCCGGTGACGCCCCGGTGACGCGCGTCACCGCCCGGCGTCATCGGCGCGGCGGCGGCGGCACTGAGTCAGCGCGACCAACATGGCCGCCCAGCCGGCCCAGGCGCCAGCACGACTGGACCCTTGGACGGCAATCACTGACGGCAGGGGCGGCCACAGCGCGCCGCCGGCGGGGGGCTCCGGCAGCGGCACGGCCGGACGGGCCATCCCGTGGAAGGTGAGCAGTGCCGCGGCGGCGGCATGACGACGGCGACGGCGGCGGTACCGGCCAGGCGCACACGACGAAAACGGGGGACGTGATGAACGTGTTCGAACCGACAACTGGACCGCTGATAGGGAGGACGGCGTGAGGCACGACCGAGGCACCCCGCCGGCAGATGCGCGGCGCCGCGAGCCTGCGCCACCCGCCGCTCCCGCGTAGTTTGCGAAACTCACTATGCCGACTGCTCGCTGCGCGCGCCCAGCCCGAGCGAACACGGAGAAGACGCGTCCGCCGCCCTGCACTGCAGCACCGCTGCGCGCGCCCAGCCCGAGCGAACACGGGGAAAACGCGCCGGCCGCCCCGCACTGCAGCACCGCTGCGCGCCACGCTAACCGGCCCGGTCGGTGCCGCGTGCGGCCCGTGACGCACCGGTCGCCAGCCGGTCCCCAGGCCGCGCTGACAGCTCGGCTCGGCTGCACTCTCCGGCTGACTAATTGGCCGAACTCGCGGCGGAGTTGCGAAAGGCGGCGGTCAGTCGGCATCCTCTCCGGCGCGGCTCCGCTCTCCGAAGACCGCAGCCGACGGGCGCACGGGCCGTTACGTCACGCCGCGAGTCGACCCGTGTCGGGACATGGCTGGAGGCGGCACCGCGGCGTGCCGACATTACCGACATAGCTGCATGCAAAAACAATGGCGGCGTTTATTTATCCAGCGCGGCCGCAGCCAAACACGACGCCGGCGCTGATGGACGCGCCGCGTCCCCGGCGGCCGCCCCTGGAGTTCGGAATAGCCGCGGCGTCGGGAAAGGGGTGGGATCGAACCGGGCACCCCCGGCCCGCGAGCCCGTGTACCCGACGGCAACCGCCGCGCTCACACCGGGCTGCCGACCTAGGATCCTGCCGCAGGAGAACCTCTGAGAATGCTGCGGCGGGAGCAATAGACATCAAGTACTTGCTGGGGCGGGGTAAGTGGACGTTAAGTACAGCTAGGGCGGGGACAGTGGACATCAAGTACATCAAGTATTGCTGGGGCGGGGACAATCGACATTAAATACTGCTGAGGCGGGGACAGTGGACATCAAGTACTGCTGGGGCGGGGGACAGTGGTCGTCAAATGCACATCCTAGGATGCCAAATACACTGGTTTGGCCAAATGCAACTTGGTTTGGAACGGAGCACACAGTTCGGTGTTGCAAGACGTTCCGCTCGCACCGAAATCACACGTTCGAAATGGATAACACAAACTGAGCCGTGTCTGGTGGTGAAAGGAACGCCGATTACTTCGGTCGACGACTGAACAAAGTCGTGACCTTCACCAAAGTCACGAGCCATCAGCTGACAAGGTCATAACACTAGGTAAATTGATTGAGCTTCACAGACCAATGGCCGCCATGCTCTGCGCTCCGATCCTGTTCAAAAGGCATCCCGGCTATCCTTGAACTGAACGCGTGATCGGCGATCGCCGCCCCGCGCCACATCTAGCCCCGAGAGTGAGCTGACGCCGAATGGCGCGGTGTTCACGGTTCACCGCTGCGCTAATCAGCTGAGTCACTCCTCGCCCCAAATAACACCGCACAACAACGCGAGCAACGAGCTGACCGTGCCAGCCGCTGACGGCTGGCAGGCCGGCAGCCCCTGCCCGTGTAGGTCGCGCACGACCCCGACCGGAGCGGCCCGTTAGCCGTGTGTGCTGAGTTTATGCACCGGTGGCTGCACGCGCGCCGCTCGGAGCGCGGCGTGAAAAGTAGGCCCCGCGCGGAGCGCAGCCCGTAATAATACCCCGCGATTGAGTGTGAATGTCGGCGTATTTATAAACCGCGTCACGTACCGTTTAGCAGCCGCCGGGACCATATGCCAGGCGGCCATCCGGGGCCAGTGAATGGGAATCTGTTAGCCGTATCATGCGTCGTCCAGTGCGCCGTTAGCGGCGGCCAATCCGTTCCTCAGCCGACGATCGCCGCGGGCTGTCATTGGTCTGTTACTGGTGTGGATGACAGACGGCACTTCCATTGTGAAGACGCTGCTCCGGCGCCACCCGACGCGACGGATCGAGATTACTGAATCGGAACGGCGCGGGATTGCTGCTCGCTGCTGCCAGCCCGGGCCGGCACAGAACGGTACAGTAGAAGTCACGATATGATTCGCACGTATGCTGCCACCAAAATAAACAGCACACTGTTGCCGACGAATGTGGCCCGTCGGAGGTTGTGTCCCTTGTGGGCTGGCCACCGTGGAGTCGCTGAAACTGGGTGATATGTTGCCGGCGTGCAGTTGTGCACAAGTCTCGAGTTCCACATTTGTGCATCGGATGGCTGCCATCACTGGCGCGGGAGATCGCGTTCCGGAGACCAGAACGGCAGGCGCATGTGAGGGGAACAATGCGCGTCTGAAGTAACGGTCGGTGACAATAACATACCGCACATCATGCTGTTTGTATAAGACTCCTAACGGCACCGGTGAGTCCGCGACTTCTTCACCCTGGTTCCGGGACGCACCACTAAGCGGCAATCTCGACTCACATCAGCTGGCGGCCCATCACGCCCCGCACGGCACACAAGAGCGCTTAGCTCGCGATAGACGGACCAGCCGCACCTGGCAGCGGCGGCGGCGGCGGCGGCTGCGCAGAGAGCCGCCGAGCGACCTCGGTACCCGCCCACGTCCTGTCACGCGGCCCGAGCGGCTGAGAGCCGGCCCACGGAGCGCCCCACGCGCCGGCTCGCTGGGAGTGGGACAAAGCGCGGCCCAGGCGACCTCGACCCGAGCCCGCGACCCGGCCAACGCTCCCAGCATGGCGTCGGGGTGGGTCTGAAATGACTCCTTAGCTGAACTGGGGAGTAAAACGGTCCTGGTGACAGGCGACCCGAGCCGACCTGCTCCAGAAGCCCGACGATGGTGCTGTGCTACAGTAGCCGACGCGATCTTTAACCTAACATCGTCATCGTCATCAGGTTTCATGTAGTCATCGCCCTGGGATTAGGCGTGGAACAGTTGACGACGATCAGCAGGGTTTGAAAAGTCCCGGTCCGCTCCCCTAACAATGAAATTCCCCCCTGCGGTTGCGAGGCCTCTGTCAGAAAGCTCCAGCTCCAGAGAGCTCCATCCGGACGGGACGGCGCTGCTCCGGCCGTGTGGGTGGCTTGGGCAGGCTCTGCTACCGGTCCGTGTTCGCGTGAGGGTACCGACCACCACCACACACCACGTGACTTGTATTCGTCACGCCAACAGGGCAGGCCGACCCGTCCCTCGCGTCACACTCCACACTCTTTGTGCGGCTGGTTGTGGTGAGACGTGCTGACGGTCTTCCCAGTTCTTCTCCGCCCGTCCTGCGACGTCGGCGCCGCGGGCTGACGCAGGCAGGCCGCATGGATGCGGGACGCCACAGACCGACAGCTTCCGGGGTGACCGCGCACAGCGCAGGATGCAGGGCATGGATGCCACGCAAGTAGAGCGATTTCGCGTCCCCGTTTACCAGGCTGCACCGTTCCACTGAAGTCACATGGCAAGACCTCTATCTGTCTGACATCTGTCCACGCAGCAGCTGGGGCCGACTTTAAACTCAAGTCTCTCGAGATGATACTTAGAGATACACACCGCCGCTTCTGGGAAAGACTTGCAGGACAAGGATGGGATCCGTTCTCTCAAGGGACAACTAAGGCCTCTGGTTACCATGGAACGCACTGGTTTCAGCGCAATGGCGTCGAGACTGACCACGTGAATGCTGCCTCGCGCAGCCTCCGAGACCCCCCAATTTTGTAACCAAGAACTTCACTCTCCGAGCCGTTAGCCACACCGAGTGTATCGAGGGCCGAAATGGGCGTGACCCTCGTGAAATATCGCCGCCCAAACCATCGGCAAAAACTCCAGAAGACCACTGACCTCCGCCGCTGCAGCCTGCGCGCCCTCCGCCGGCCCAGGAATGCCGCACGCACCTCCCACGGGCGGGCGCGGGGCTGGCCCATTGTAATTCACGAGTCGTGGTCACGCACGGCGCCCGCTGGGCCGCCGCCCGCCGGCCGGCCGGCCGTCCCCGCGCCTGGTATGGCCGCCTCCGCCCTCGGCCCACTCGGAGCCAGACGGGCCGCTCACCTGATGAAGAAGTCGATGTTGACGTAGTTGGGCGGCGTGCGGCCAGCCGGCTGCGGCCGCGGGGGCTTGCCGCCTTCCGAGCTGGTCGTGTCCGCCGAGGCCGCCGAGGCCGCCGACGCCGCCGACGCGACGGACGCCACGGACATCTGCGAGGCCAGCGATGCCTCAGGAGCGGATGGTGTCGTTCGCCGCCGGCGACTTGAGCTCGAGCTCACCCGAGCTGGCCGACTTGAGCGTGTCGCCGTTGTACTCGGAGGCAGAGCTGAGGTCGGGCTCAGGCTCGGCTTCGGCCTCAGGGCTCAGGGTCCGGGTCGGCCGCCACCGTGTCGTATAGCGGCTCCTCGATACCCTCCATGTAGTCGCGGTGCGGTGCGCTGGCCGCCGGAAGCGAGCCCGAGGAGCTCTGCGACGCAGAGCGGCTCACCTTCGGCTCGAAGAACTTGGGGCTGGCGTTGCGCGGGCTCGACGTGCCCGAGTCCTTCAGGCTCTCCTTGGACGCGTACTTGCCGAGCGTCTCCCGCGTCGGGAAGCTGGTCAGGCTCTCCCGTGACGGAAACTTGCCCAGGCTGTCCTTGGCCGCGAAGCGGTCCAGGCTCTCACGCGAGTACGACTTCTGTACGCCCAGGCTCTCGCGGGAGAATGACTTCTGCACGGGCACGACGGGCGGCTCGATTTTGACCGGCTGCCGCTGTCGGCGCTCGCTCGCCGTCCTCGGCCGATCCTTGCTGCCGTAACCGTCATCGCGCACGGCGTCGATGTCTGTGCCGTCGTCGTCGCCACCGCCACCCTCAGCCGCGGCCTCGGCCGGCGGCGCCGACGGCTCGATCGGCGCCTCGACGGGCGGCGTCGGCTCCGGCGCGGCGTCAGGCGAGCTCCCGTCTCCGTCCGCCGGCGGCAGCTTCTGGTGGGGTCGCTCGGACGCCTCTATGGCCTCCACGAGCGAGGCGGCACGCCAGTACTTGGGCACCTGCGGCGCGGTGCGCGCCACGCGCTCCGGCTTCTCGACGATCAGCTCGGGCCGCGCCGGGCCCGCGTCGAAGCTCTGCGATTTGGCGACGCCGGTGCGCGGCCCGGCCACCGGCTCCGGTTGGAACGAGTTCGGCCGCCGAAACGTCTTCGGCGGCGGTTTGGGCGGCACCTTCTTCCGCACAGTCGGCGACCCGTCGGCTGCCTCCGGCGCCTCGCCGTTCTGCTTCTCGCCGTCGGCTGGGGCCGTCGTCGCCGGAGCGGTAATCGCCGCGTCGGGGTTCTGGGTGCCCGACCCCGCCTTGTTCATGCCACTCACGGCGATGACCGTCACGAAGCCGGTCTTGTCGGCGGCCGGCGGCTTCTTCGCCGTCTCGGGCGATCCCGACGGCGTCGACTCGTCGGCGCTGCTGCTGCTGCTGTCCGCCTCCGGGCCCAGCTCGGCCACGGCGGCGGCCTCCTCCTCAGCTCCTGTCTCCTCCAGCACGAACTCGGGCCTCAGCTCCTGACTCGCGTGCCGTTTCCTGGCGTCGGCCAGCAGGCGTTCCAGCGACTGCACGTACGCCGTCTCTTTGTTCAGCTGCGTCTTCAGCACCTGGATTCGGTCGCGATGCTTGGTAATGTTGGCCTCCAGGTCCTCCTCCCAGGCCTCCGGCAGCTCGCCCGCCGGGTGACTCTGCTCCAGCGCGGAGCTCGGGTCAGATGAGTCGCCCATGGTGTCCTAACACGTCACACGCTGTTCGCTAGGTCATGGCACGCCCACTCGTGTCGCGCACCGCAGGTCAAGGACTTTCCGCAGCGCCGACCGCAAAATTGTCCGGACCACTCTTGGTGCGGGCAGCACCGCTGACCGCCGGCAGCCCGCTCCGCTCCCAGCACCTGTTTCACCTTGAACCGCTGTCAGTCCGACCGGACCGGCCGTCTGCCTGCTCACTCGCACCGACACGTTACACCGGCACCGACCGCGCACGCCTCGCTCACTGCACCACCCACCCGCCTCCGAGGGCCGACCGTCTCACACTGCCGCGCCGTCTCCCGGCTACCACCGCGCGCCGTCCCGACTCGCTCCCACGGCCCGAGCGCACGCGGGGGCCGCCGAGTCACCGCAGCTCCTGCCGACCGCCGCTCGTGCCGCGCGCCGCGCCGCCGCCGCGATGCCTGCTGGGCACAGGTGGGACGCCGGGCAGTTAGTGCTGTCACCTAGCGATCAAATTTGCAGTTCAGCTGCGCAAAAATGCTGCCCATGGTCTGAGCGCTGGTGTCGTTAGACGCGATAGGTGGCGCGGATGATAGTGTGCACGCGGCTAGCACGCAATGCTGCGCGAAGGCCTCATTGAACTCGCGGGCACGCTGGCGAAATGTTGAAATTTGGTTGGAATTGGGTTAGGAATCATACAACACTAACTGATTCTCTATTGGACGTGATGTGCAACAACATAAGATAAATGACCTTACGTAAAGGTGGGCAGGGGATAGTGGGCTTGATGGAGCGTAACCAAAGCGTAACAAATACGGGGGGGGGGGGGGCAGGTTTTGAGCTTGCGCAACGACAGGTTTTGATGGTTCGCTTGCCACAACGTAACTAGAGGGGAGGGGACTTCACCTAGCACAAGTGCGTAGCCCTTGAGGGTAATATGGCCAAAACACCTGACGCCAACATAGATGACTCCTTTTGCATGGAACGTAATGCAATCCTCACCGCGACGGCAGTGACGCATGTCCCTTGCACCCAGACCCGTTAAATGTCCTACGCTCTAGGCTTGCAGAGCTCTGATAATTGCCGCCATCATTCATGCCTCAGAGGACCCGGATCTCTTTGATGGCCGCAGTTCAGACGGTTTGTCGCGGCGCAGGCCGCATGGGTGGGATCAGGCCCGCTCCCAGTGCAGCCCATTCATGGACGACAGTCATCCGGAGGTAGTCCCGTCTGGCACCGGCGGCGTGCCGCACGCACCACACCACAAATGACGCGGAGACTGTGTTCTCACTCCGCGACTCTTCTTATCACAGTGTGAGCTGTAGAACGTCACACGCTGGGCTCGTCGAGCGACTTCTCCCCTCCCCCGTCGTGCGCCGCCCTGAGTGCGCCCATGACCGGCCGGGTCGCCGAGCTGAGCCAGCCGGGCCGCCGTGTCATGACGCCAGCTGCCGGTCGCGGATCTGGGTAGCGATGCCGGCCGCCGGCGGCTCGGTCTGAGCCGATCGGTGCGCCGGATCTCCGGCTCTGTACACCACACGGGTTTCACTCGGTGGCGGCCGAACCAAAACATGTGGCGGTAAAGAGGCAAGCATACGGAGAGACACAACATTCAGCTGATTAAAAGCATGCACCGCGAGGCCTCGGCACACCGGCTCGATACCGATGACAAGATGTGCCGTTGCTCCAGCGCGCTGCGTCGGCTGCACACCACCCCTTGGAATCTGGCATGATGATTTGGTTTTGCCGGCAGCGCGTGAGTGCATGGCTCGCATTCCGATCTTGTCGATTTGCTGAACAGACCCTGGAGCCTTGGGTTTTCAGGGAATTGAAGCTTGCGGAAAGAATGCATTTAAGCACACCGTCGTTTTAGCCCGTTGTTGCTGTGCTGTAAATGTCATTAGCGTGAGATGCGTTGGCGGCAATGCCTGATGTCACCTTCCGCCGGCTTTTCAGCAGCCTAATTCTCCTCGGCGGCAGCAGTTCGCCCTGTCCGCCATAGCCGTGTTGATGTGCACCATGGCCGTGCTGATGTCCACCATAACCGTGCTGATGTCCACCATAGCCGTGCTGATGTCCACCATAGCCGTGCTGATGTCCACCATGGCCGTGCTGATGTGCACCATGGCCGTACTGATGTCCGCAGCATCGCTCGTTTTGGTGCAGGCATGGAGGAGGTTGTGCGCATATGAACAACGTTACAAAATGTAACTCGTAGCTCCAGAGATCAGTGAGTGATGTAAAGAAATGTGTTTCACTTAGACGTCCAAAACAGTTGTGTGCGAGCATGTACACATGATTCCCATGTGAAAAAATACCCATCGCCCGTATTGTTTATAGAAAAAAGATACCGAATGTTTCCTACAATACGCAACACATGCTTGTGAACGTCAACTGTGAACGCAGCATTCCGCTCTGAAAACTGTAACGTATAGCATATTATATATATATATATATATATATATATATATATATATATATATATATATATATATATATATATATATATATATATATATATTACCATGTACTGTGCTATGTCCTAATTTGTGTCAAAACAGGCTGAGCATAGCTGCTGTGTACGAAAACGTAGGAACTGGTACTAGTAGGATATGTTGAAGAAGGATGACTGTTTTCGAAAAACGGTGCGAGATACAGCACACCGAGCACACTATGTAGCTTAAGACAGGGCTGTCGTGTATTAACAACAGAATATGCCGTAAACCAACCCTCACATCTTCGAAGAAATGAAGGCGTGAAGTGATTTTGGTGCAATGTTTCGCAGTGGAATTTCCCAGCTGCCAAATGCTAGCGCATCAGTAACAGAGCTTGGAGGCCATGGTCGGCTACTGTCCTCATCTCGGCGTTGGTGACTTCCATCAGCCGTTGGCATGCCTTTGCCGGGACCTTACAGTTCAGCGCGCACACGCTGCATGGAGCCTGGCTCCTTTGGCGCGACGCCGCCGCCCGCGCATGAAGCCTGGCTTCCTTGGCGCTACGCAGCCGCCCGCGCAGACTGGACCTTTGAGCAAAGTGCTTGATTGTCATAGCCGGAGGAAGAGGCTTGCGACCAGAATTGCAACTCCCTATAACTGGTTGGAGAAACTCTTCCCTGGGCGGATCAGCCTAAGATATCCAAAATTGCGCCACATGAAGATGATGTGAACATTTTGTTGTAATTCGTTTCTGTTCCTCTTGTGTGATTGATATTTTCACGATGTCATATTATATCATATTTTCACGATGATATTTATCACGATGTCTAAGGTGAGAAACTGGTCTGCCAAGTTCCGAGGAAGGGCTTAGAGGTGAGCTGGGGTGGGTGTTCGAGCCCTTTCCACAGAGTACGGTCTTAAATCCCTGCTTATTGGTGGGTTGCTGTTCTCCACCGAGGGTAGTTCTAGTTTCTGCAACTCATTTTGGAACTCAACTCGACCCGTCTGCCTTCCACATAATTAACGCTTGCTAGTTCTGGCCAAAATATAAGACCCTCGTTAATGTCCGCTTCAGACGTAAGAAGGCCTTTTCCCTTGGGAAATAACTGCCATTTTTTCGCAGATGTGTTGGTTCAGTGCGCCAGCTTCATGAAGGATATTCCACCCAATTCCACATTCGAAAATCGCTGTCCACATCATGAATTTCAGTGTAATCACGGCACGATAATTGTCCTCGTGGCCATACTTCACTGACGGATCAGCATGCCATGCCTCGCCATTGTTCAGACCCTTGTTCTTACGCATGTATTCCTTTTGTGCCTAAGATAGCTTTCATTGTCTGTGACAATGCATGTGCTTTTATGGGTATGTTTGGGTTCTGCTGAGCCCTTTGCTGTCTGCTATACCTGCAATTTCGGACTATCAATGACAGAAGTCGTTTCGCTGGTCAGTTTTTTTCGTATGCAGTTGCTTGTGGATAGCTTAGGTAATTTTTTAAACTCTTTGGCATGCTAGAATTTACAGACAGTCTTCTTGCGAGTTTCCAACTTTCTCTCTTATGTGCCTTTCAAGGTGAAACTAGTTCAAAGAGCGATCTTCTCGGCCTTTCCTCCGCTGCTGACTCATTCTTTGTATCAAATTCCCTCCGCACAGTTTATTGTTAGACGGCACGGTAGCGTATGGCCCAAGTCAACCATTTTGAGAGTTGCCCCACATGGAAACTTCCCAAATCATAAACGTTTTTCGTTGGGTTTTGCGATGAATCGCCATTGGACCTCATGGTTAGAGTCGTATCACCGAGTACACCCAAATAAGTTTCACGCTAAAGAAACCCAAATAAAGATTTAGGCAATTAGCTTTCATACAACAAGACCATTTAACACATGTTGAATGAACAAGCAACAGACATTTGGGTGCCTGAACTTTCGAGACTTTGGCGAAATCCGTTGTTAAGTGCGCAGTGCTCACCGGTTATGTGTCACCTGAGCTAAAACGACCCGGTCTCCGCGAGGACGTTTCAGTGCCATCATTTGGGGAGAGCACTGGCAGGCCGCTCTTTACGCCGGCCGACTTGGGCATGCGCGTATTGCAGTCACCACGACGCGCATGCGTAACCAAGCAGCCAAACCAGACCAGTGGGAACTGCTGAGCATTCCTGCTCCCAACTGAGCCTCCCTACCCGAGCTTCAACGCATGCCAGGCACGTTTGGTGACCAACTTAGCTGTCTTTTCCGGTGAACGGCAGCAATGCGAACGTTCTTCATGTGACCTTCAGCTGCGACCATGACAACATTTACCGCATTGTGGGCATTGCTAATCGGCTTCATACTTGTTCACCTCCACCACAGCTGGAGTCGCACAGCTGTGACATTGTTCTGCCGCCTCTGCGACGACACTGCCCGGGAGCCAGACAGGGTGATGATGTTGCGGCCTAGTCCGGCGCGGCATGACACGCGACAGGCTCACGGCCGCGCTCGCTCGACAAGCACGGGTTTTAGCTGTTTCTGCCGACGGCAAGCCGTCGTAGCTGATAAGGTCTTTGTTCGAAGGCTTGTGTGCTACAGCTTACCACCTGCATGTTGTCCTCGGTTTCGTTGAATCCGGGAAAGCACGGTTGGTAGCGATTGGGAACATGTTTGTTGAAGGTGTCTGGCATTCTTGCACAATGTGACAATGGGTGAACACACTGCCCAACCTTCTTGGTGACCGGCACGGGCAGACTTTCTGCGCATCTAGAGGGGGTTTGAGCGACCTCCCATTTTTCGGAAGCTTGGAAATGACCTCATGTGCGGTGTGTCGAAATAACTGGCTTAAATCCTCGTGTGTTCCACAATTATCATGGCAGTTCCAGCTCTCTGCCTGATGCAGTACTAAACAAGGCGAGAAAGACCCGCAACCCATTTAAGCGAGCCCAACGGCTTCTAAGATCTAGGATTTGTCTCGAAGTACTAGGCAAATTAGGACGTATATTCCAGCCCCGTCGTGTCGCCTGACCGGCTACACGCCTTGGCAAAGACCCAATTAGGACATCGCGAAATGCAATCATCGCATTAGCGCACGTCATCATCGGGCCCGTCCGGCCTGAGCTCTCCTCACGACTCTGACCGCCTCTTGCTCGGCCCACCCTGGAAAGCCCCCGATTCCACCGCGCCCTGCGGCGCCTGGCCTCGCCACGTGGGCGCGCCCCAGCCGACCTCAGACATGACCTCTCACCTCGCGCGTCTCCACACACGCGCCGCGGGCGTCGCACGGACGACGATCGAACACCCCTGCGCGCGGCGCGCTCCGACAGCGCGATCGAACGCCCCTGCGCGCGGCGCGCTCCGACAGCGCGGTCGAACGCCCCTGCGCGCGGTGCGCTCCGACAGCGCGGTCGAACGCCCCTGCGCGCGGTGCGCTCCGACAGCGCGGTCGAACGCTCCTGCTCGCGACGCGCTCCGATAGCACGATCGAACGCCCGGGGCGACCGGGAGAGGCGGGTGATGTCGGCCCAATGTTCGACCGGTCCGGCATGAGGTTTGATGTCGGTGCCGGGGTCCGGCGCTCCTTCATCCGAGCACCCGGGTGATTCCACTTGCGGCGAAGCGGGGTCCGGCGCTCCTTCATCCGAGCACCCGGGTGATTCTACTGGCGGCGAAGCGGGGTCCGGTGCTCCTTCATCCGAGCACCCGGGTGATTCCACTTGCGGCGAAGCGGGGTCCGGCACTCCTTCATCCGAGCACCCGGGTGATTCCACTGGTGGCGAAGCGGGGTCCGGCGCTCCTTCATCCGAGCACCCGGGTGATTCCACTGGCGGCGAAGCGGGGTCCGGTGCTCCTTCATCCGAGCACCCGGGTGATTCCACTTGCGACGAGGCGGGGTCCGGTGCTCCTTCATCCGAGCACCCGGGTGATTCCACTTGCGGCGAAGCTGTGACCACTGGCCGGGCATCTCGGAGGGCGGAACGCCCGGTACCCACAGAACTCTGAGCGGGTTGTTCAGCCGAAGACAGAAAACAACGCAGTGCGGGAGGTTTCAGAGTCTGGGCTCGGTTCCTACTTCAGAGGCCTTTAGTTCTTTGGCGAATAGAACGCACTATGAAACCTTTGGTTCTCTGACAAAAACAAAACCTGCATGGAGATCCAGAGAAGAATATCCGACGAATTTAATAATTACAGCGCAAAAATATCATGTTCCAAGTGGCTAGAGCCTCCGGCTCCCACGTATAGGGCCCGGGATCGCACCATAGTTGCACCCTGGTCTTCGAGCGCTGCTGTGGCCAGTGCAGTAGCTCATGTTCATTAGAAGGGTGCGTGACACGCGGCAGGTTCCCTAAAAAACTTGCATGAGCTGCGGCGACAGTGTCGTCAAACAGATCCCACCCAGTCTGCACTGAGCGGTACATCTTACAACCCAGTCACCCAGACTAAGAGTGGAGCGTCAAATCGAAGGAGTTTGGATGATAAGAAGGCTCTTTGGCACAACTTTGGGCCAAAGGAAATCAGGTGCGAACAGGAAGCATACATTTGCGAGCAAACATATGCGAGGAAAGATGGTAAACACATACCGGCGTTAGTTCCGGACAGAACAGGCGCCCCAAGGCCGCTGCTGCCTCGCTGGGAAGGCTGCACAGGGCTGCCGGCTCGCCAGGAAGGCTAACAAGGGCTGCCGGCTGCGGTCCTCAGTCGCGTCCTAAGAGGGCTGTCAATTCTAGGGTCGCACCAAACCTTGAATATCAGGTCTGATGTGGGCTTAGTGGCGGTGATTGAATATGCAAAGAAACCATCAATTCAGCTGCATTGCAACTCGCTGCAATGCCGTGAAAGGAGCTGCAGTACAGAGCGTGCCGTTGCAAGATAGCAATGCCCGTAGCGCGCGCCCATAAAATTGGTGGACCCCACGAAACTGCACCTCCATTCCGACCGTGCCGTTGTGGGAATCCGGGAGTCACGAGCGGCATACGCCATGGCACGTGGCACCCCGCCGTCACAGCCGCACACGGGTCCAGCTCCGGAGAACCTCCGTCCAGCCGGGGCCCCCACCGGCGGCCATATCATTACTGCGAGCGAGCAAAGAGGCCTTAGAGAGGCTCCAGCCTTTTCCACACGTCCCGGCCAGCCGTTTGGGTTGCTGCCGACTGCGAACCAGGTCAAGCCCGCGTGGAATCCAGTTTCGGATCAGTTTTGAAGAAAGCTTTAGTCATATGCGCTGGCTGAGTCAGCGAAGCATCACCGGTGGCTCGTGGCGCGGTGGCTCGGCCGGTCTGCCGGTGTCGGGTCACTGTGGGCATGCTAAGGTCAGCAGAGACGTGTCGGGGTCAGAGGTGCTGACCCCGGGAATGTGACGGACACGCGGCTGTGGTCAGACTGGGCCATGATCTGACCGACCTGAATGCGTGGGCGGGTGGGGATGACGTCAGATGCGACGGATACCTCCTGTGGTCACCTTCATAAAGCGAACTGACATGTGGGCCATTTTCGGATTGCACCGTGATAATGCGTGAGCAGGAGACATGCCAAGCTTGTTGAGATTTTGACGTTTTTGTCGTTGACGCATGGTGAAGGTAAGTGGAACAAAGTAGCCCTTGATTGGTGGGTCGGGATGGAACCGATGAAAGGGCGGAGGCCATAGGCCTATGACGGTATAAAGCTAACCACTAAGCGATATCAATGTGCATGTGGCCGGGTGTCCTGGAACAGGGTCTTACTCGAGTGAAAAGTGATGACAGTATGCTCAGAAAGTGGTGGAAAAGCTGCATGCCTGTGGTAATTTATAGCGCAACAAACCACGTTTATTTATTTTCAAATTATCCATGATTCGAGATTCCATTTTGAGCCCCCTCCCCTGGTTGCGCACTAGGTGAAAACTCCCCTTGATTTCTCCCTGACTGACCCCGATGGCTTAAATTATAAAGCGCACAAGTATGTGGATATGTTTTAGCTGAAAGGACTCGAAAGCACATCGCGTGGACCCGGATCCGTGCACCATGATGGCAGATAGCCCAAGTGTAAGAAGAAGCACTTCCCGCGACAAAAAGTCGCCCCGGGAACGAGCATGCAACCGCTGTGTCGTCGCGTCCTGGCAGTCACGCGACCGCGTGGTAAAACGGGGCCAGACGTGGCCAGGCCGCTGTCGGCCAATCAGCAACATGGAAGATGCCACATACCTTGCCATATATGTTTCCAAACACGCACTTTTATGTTCCGAGGTGATGGCAGACTGTCGAGGACATTTTTAGAGGTCTTTGACTGATGTGATACCAAATCAATTGGGCACACAATTGGCGGCTGAGAATGCAGACAGTTTCATGTCTGCCCAAATCAGCCATCTACGTGATGCACAAAACGTTCACTTGGCGGCTTCATTTGTGAATCATCAAGGTTAGAAGTTGTATCTAACGTATGTGCCCTTATTTGAAATGTAGCTGACTACTTGTCCTTGAGTTTTGTATACATGAAGTTGAAGCTGCCCAGCCTGACTTTATCAATCTAATCGTCCAAGGCGTTCATTTGCGAGGAGTTTTATAGCGATCGATCCAATCCTGGACGATTCTTTTTTGTTTTCCACTTTGTGTAGGCTTTTAAGAGCTAACTGATGTCTCGGCACACAGGGTCCGCTGAGTACAAGATTAACCGTTACGCGGCCCTGGCGTATTCTGCACAACCTGTACTAAGACCATTCATTGAGCACCTTTTCAAGCCTGATCTGTCAGATCTAGTCCACCAGTACACTGTGTCTGATTTTTACCATAAATTGATATATCCGGTTCTATCTTTGATACGTCCACACCGGGATGTTTTGTGGCAGCCACCATGCTCGTCACGATGACACAGGAGGTAATCTTGTGGCATCCTCTAACGTAAGGTTTACAAACTTGGGTCCCTATCGTACTATTCCATGGGCGGGTTTCCGCTAAACTAACGGAAGATACCTGTGTCCTGTGAATACACAGGTAAAGTGTAGTATATATATATATATATATATATATATATATATATATATATATATATATATATATATACCTGTAACAGTGCAGGCAGGGGAGGGGCACAGCGGACACGTGCTCTGCCCCTTAGGTTTTGAGGGGCTCTTCGGGCCTCTCGGTCCCAAGGTCGTATATAGGTCGGGCGGGGGTTGATCTAAACACAGTCAAGGTCGGCTTTGATCAAATTGATCAAAGACCCGATCGGGCTCGTGCCCGCCCGCCCCCCCCCCCCTCCATGGTGCCATGGTTTGAAATATCATTCAGGTGGCTCCTATGAGTGCCCTCTTATTAGGGCTCTCTATCCCTATTATATAGGGCCTCGGGACGAAGCCAGATAGCCAGCTCCATGTTCGTCGGAGCCCTTCGGGCCTTTTCACAAGCAGGAACGAGGCCTGGCCCGAATTTTGCAATGTTCAAAGGCCCTGACACAATAAGAAGGACCTGTGTCGGTCAGGGGCCACAATATCTAACAGGGGCCTTGTGGTGGCAAGGGGCCCCGAGTCGGTCAGGAGCAGCGTTTGAGAGGGCCCGAAGAGGGGCCGGAGTGCCTCTCGAAACCAAACATTAAGAGCACATTTGGAAGGCTGAAGGACCCGAAGGGGTGGCTGTAGGTCACATTAAGGACCCCGTCCGTAGGGTCGTGATCTCAAAGGTCAGTTAGAGGGCGTCTTATACCGATCGGGGGCTGCTGAGACAGAGCGTTCCTCTGTCTCGGCCAGAGATCACTAGCACCGAACAGTCCGCTCCGTGTTGGCCTAAGCTCTGTGAGCCCATTTCTCAAGCAGGGACAGGGCTGGGCCCGTGATTTGTATTGGTTGGGGCCCATGCAACAATGCAGGGCTCCTGTATCGGTGAGAGGCCCACGGTGCCTAACAGGACGTCATGTGCCAACAAGGGGCCTCGAGTCGGTCGGGGAAACATTTGGTCAACAGGGATGGAGATGGAACCCTGAAAGGCAGATTATCGCTTGCGGTGGTCGGAGCCCTGTAACAATGAAAGGAAACGTAATGACTCATGATGAGTGTTTACATCGAGGCAATGGATGGGTCTTGTGACGATCAGGGCCGCCCAGTATCGAACGGCAAGCCCTCCAGCCCGATTCCAGCATGGGCCCGTTGAGTCGAACTGTGAACTGGCGGACGTCGTGCGCGCGAGAACGACCGTGGTGCAATAATGATTCCGAATGTGTTTGGAAATCAATTCGTACCGTTTAAAGATAAGACTGGGCGTATCTTTTAGCAACTAAGTTTACCCTTGGGACAGATTAACGGTTACAGCAGCACGAGAAATAGAGATTCTACCTTCATTATTCCAGTTCTACCACCAGATTCCACCACCATTTGGCTGTGGTGTAAGACCCAGGCCCTTTTTGCCATCAATCTAAAAAGCGCACTGCTGAGACATACGCCCTGACCTTTTTTCTATGTACGATTTGATGTCCGAAAGCGTTCAGCGGTACTTTTTCAAATGCGTCATCATTTTTGTCCACCCTTTTGTCCACCGTTGGCCACAGTCTAATGTAAGTCGCATGGCCAACACCGCGCGGCCCATGGAGACTGCAACGCCTGGCGTCGAGGCTCCTTTCATGAAGATTTGCGAGCACACATGTTCGAAACTAAGTTACATAATTTGTATCGCTCACCGATTCTAACTGAACATTTTCAGACAAGCATGGCTTGGCCACGTTAATCAAATTGTTGACTCACTTCAATCCACCATCTACATTCACGGGGTCTCTAATATGTGTAGAACCCAGATAAAAACTCTGACGAAGCCTCCAAGCTCTATCGGTTTAGAAAGATTTATGATGCATGTCATGGTTTATGATTTAAGCCGGTAATTTATGCCATGCAATCGCTTAGCACTTGATTTCTTAAGTTTATCGACTATAAAATTCAGACAGAGTCCGTCTCGCGGTGGCTTCTGGCTTATATCCCAAAAAAGAGGGAAACAAATGAAAAAGTTATTAAGAAAAGCATGCCTTCACTTACAACTGAGCCATGTCGAAATATTTTTACAGGGGACCCTTTCACTACCAGGGGGCCGGTTGTCAACCCTACGCCCTCCCTGCCAAGGTTCTGGCTGGGCGTCTGCCTGTGTCTCTGTCGCACTACAACAGGAACTGGTTTTCGTCGTATCACAACTTACTTGGATTTCCGTAGTGTTATAACACGCACCAGTCTCCGTCGCACTTGAACATTGGCCTGTCTCTTCGTCGCACCTGGACGTTGGCCTGTCCCTCCGTCGCACTTGAACATTGGCCTATCCCTCCGTCGCACTTGAACATGAACAGTTTTTCATTTTGCGTTCCAGCAGCTCTTGACTCTCTCAATGTCTCAAGAAATTCTCATTAGGATGCCCTATGTGTCACTTGGGTTTAATGACGTACACAGCTGCTGAGGCGCTATATGGCGTCACCTGCCTCTCACCCTGGGCGGAAGAGCGGACACCACGAAGAAAAGAACTCCCTACCTCTGGTTTCCAGACGCGCATTATAACCACTACGCCAGCGAAACCCTGTGTGGGATGCCCTACTCAGTGTGCCGCGTCTTCCGTTGTTTATCGATGGCCAGGAAGCCATTCTCCCTCTGTCACGCGATGAAGAGATGACGCCAAACCGTGACGTTTGCACAGTCAGTATCTGCATGGCTGATAGGAAGTGGATGGGCAATCCCAGTGATTCAGTCACCTTGCCATGGTGAGACCCCCTGCCCTCCCTCCCTACCCCCTCTTACCGTCTCCACGTTCTCCTGCTAGTGCATGTGTTCTGAAAACTGTTTCCTTTGCCTTGAAAATTAGTCGTAAACATCCATCACGACTGCCGTTGCATTTAACTGAATGTGCTGGCAAAAAAGGCATTTTTGGTATCATGTGTGGACAGTTGAAGCGATGTCCTTTTTTGTGCTGTGTCTCCTTTGTTAAGAGCATTTGCTTCTAACGCTGTGCGAATTACGCCGTACAAATTCTGCGAAGTTTGCCTTAACCTTGGAACGCCGGCTTTGGAACGCCTCCTCTGATGCTCGCTTCCTATGGAATATTTGCGGGAGATAGCCGTGTGCCTTATATGGGCAGCCGTGCATAGTTTGCTTCTGTCGGAGACAGTCTCAAATTGAAAAATATGCTTGTCTTGCGGTTTTCTTTTGCGATTGGAAAGCTGCCTTACGGGAACATACATTCATGTTCAGTCGAGAAAATGTACGACAGGTCAAGGTCAGGCCAACATCTTTATAACAAGTAGCCCCAGAAAGGACCTTGTTGTATTCCATCTTTTGTCCCCAGCTGTCACCAGCAGCAAACTAGGCGTGTTTATCCAACCCTACGAGGAACACTGTTTGTCGCGCAGCAGAAGATATGCCAATGATTTGGACTGCATTCCATACCAGCCAAAAGTGCTTCAATCTTCGATTCGATCGTGCTCACCCATGACAAGCCGCCAGTCAAAACGACGTTTTTGTCGGCCTTCACAACTCAGCAAACATTTTTATTGTTGACGGTGACTATCGCAGCGACCAACAACAAAGCCGTTACTTATGCGTGTCGGCAAAGTCCTGGCTTTTTCTCCACATGGTTGCATGACATGCGTGCAGACCCAGCAACCTTCCGCAACAGGTCGTCTAGGTCAGCCATCTCCGAATTTGTCTGAGTATTCTTCGCTATTTACTCGTTTAAGGCTTTACCAACGAAGCACGGGCTTTGCACGTTTTGGCTCTACGCCATTGTGGCAATGCCATGAGTGTCAGCGCTCACATTTGGTATCATGAAGCGTATGCAACTTTAATCCCTTTTGTCAATGCGTGCACGGCTATGTCGACTGTCACTTTGTGTCTGTGAGCCTGTCATCTACATTGTGAAGTATTCGTCTGCATGTGCTAGGCTTCCGGTGGACTTCAGTTGCGCTTTTTGTTCCGGTATATGGCACAAGCATTTTGCATGTCATGCTTACTAAACCACACACACCCACTGTTTGTTTGTTTATCGTGACTTGTGGTTACCTGTGTGCCAGTTTCTGTCTCGTAACGTCCTTCCAGTGCTGCTAACTGCCTACTTTTTACCACTCCTGTTCTTATGTCGTTCTCGTTTCCTTGTCTACTTCGCCGATGGCCTCCCACGTGATCCTGCTGACGCCGCCCCACCTGGCGGCCCCCGAGCCTTCAATTTCATGTAAAGCTGCAGCTTTCTATGTTTTCAGATCTCCGTCTTCAAAACAGTCCCTGACCCACGCTCCTAAGCTTTTTGACATTAAGTTGCACCACGGGTTACATCCCCCCCCCCCCCCCCCCCTACTTCATAACTACCTCACCCATGACGTTCACGTGTCGTCTTTCTGCCCACGGTCCACTCCTGCTCCCCACGTCTTCCCTCTCCCCTACCCAGACCCAAGCTCCCCTCCCCTCCGCGAGGGATGAGCGTATCGGCGCGGCACCGAGGCCTCACACCCGCGATACCGTCTCGACGGCCAGTGCTCGACCCCACTGACCCAGATAGCCAGCCTTCAGCCCCGCCGGCCGGGGTCAACCGTACACCGCGAGGAAGTCCTGGCGCGCGCGGTGACGCGGGACGCCTTGAAGCGGCATTAGCGTCAGAGCGGCTGTCACCGGCGACGTCGGCGGCCCCACTATCGCTCGCTAGGCGGGGTGGTCCTGCCGGCGTCCTTCGCGCCGCACGTGGCCGCGGGACCGGCTGTTGCCCCCTCCCCCGTTGCTGTCGCCACGCAGCAGGATATCTCCGTCAGCCCCCGCTCCGGGCACCAGAACGGCGGCTGACGGAGAGTGCCGCCCCGCCCCCTGCCGACCAGCCGCCCTCCCCCTCCCCGTTCCTGGGACGACGGCCGGTATGATCCGTCCGCGTCGCCGCCGCCGACTGACGCTCCGGCGCCGGCGAAGAGCCCCGGCCCGCCGCGTGGGCGCCGGCCGGCTCGCCGAGCTGGGATCCGTGGCCCGAGCGCTGACAAACCCGCAAGGCCAGCCGGGCCAGCCGGGCCAGCGGCGGCCGGCCGGCCGGCACGGCTGCGATCCGAGCGGGATTGAGCGCGGTCCGATGACAGCTGAGCAGCACGCTCGTCCATGGCGCGGCCATTGTTCGGCCAGCGACCTCGGTCGCCGGCGACACGCAACTGGGGCAGGCCGCCGCCGGCTGGGAGGCCGCCGCGACCGCTGGCCGCTGGGGCAGGCCGCCGCCGGCTGGGAGGCCGCCGCGACCGCTGGCCGCTGGGGCAGGCCGCCGCCGGCTGGGAGGCCGCCGCGGCCGTTGGCCGCTGGGGCAGGCCGCCGCCGGCTGGGAGGCCGCCGCGACCGCTGGCCGCTGGGGCAGGTCGCCGCCGGCTGGGGCCGCGGCGGCGCCTTTGAGAACCGCCGACCGACGGAAGACCGGGCCCAACATGTGAAGACGGGTCTCACCCAGCACATTTGTGTCCGACTTCGTTACGTTAGCATGTCACTCCGCAACGGTCATTCTTTGCGTGCTTCACAGCGATAGAGAAAGCAATATTGGCGCCGCGTTTGTGTGTGCCGTTGATTGTTTTGACGATGTGCACTATTTAGCCCTGTATGTGTGTAGATGTCGGTGCGATGTTGTATCTCGTTATAATACGCTTTAATGCTTGTCGTGGTTCCGCTCTGCCATCTCGTAAGATTACGACCTCTTCTCCACGTCTTTATATGAAATGGAACATTCTGCTGTACACAGTCTACAACTGCCTGCTAAACTAAGGCTGAACATTTAAATATTACTTCCCACTTAACAGGTTGTCTGGTTGTCATCTTGAAGCGCATCAGTTCCACCTAGAGTCAGGTGCTTGTCAGCTGGTCTTTGAATTTATATATGACACTCGTCTTTAGAAGCAATGCTTATGTGTTTGATGCATAGGTTTACTTGCTTCATATGCATCATACCATCTTGCCGCAAAAACCACCCGCCCCACCAAATGACGGTGCAGCTACAGTTCTCTCCGACTAAACTCATTCCGCAATCCTCAATAATTTCATCGATGTTTTTTCCTACCTGCTCTTTAGTTACAGTACCATAGAGTTTCACGTTTTCCCGCGAACCATACAACCTTCATGAAATAAAAACTCAGATCCCGACCCTTTCAACGAGGGCATTGGGAGCATACCACCAGGCATTGGAGTCAAACGAGCCAACACGCTATGTTTCATGAACAACACACAGGGTGTTGTCAAACGCCAGCCACCTTCAATTTCCCCGGACAGTACTACCGGCAAACGGGCCTGCTGACTTCGACCGTTCGCTGTTAACCAAGGCAGGGCTGGCTCATCCCCATACTTTCCGCCGGTGGGTGCTCGCGCGCTCACCTCACCACCGAGCCCAAAGCCGTGGCAGCATCCCAAAGTCATAGAATCCGCCCTCTGTGCGGATTGTGTGAGCTCTGTCTCTGAGTGCTGTACTCCCAAGCCTGCAGCCGCGGAGGGCTCCGCCTTCTCGGCAGCCACACCCGCTGGCTGCGTGTATGGCTGGCAGTGACGGCGACGATGTACGGCACTGCTCTGGCTCCCGGGGCGGCGCGAGACGCCTGCGGACGAGCAGAGCCGCCGCCCCGGTCACCAGCCTGGCTCCCGGGGCGGCGCGGGACGCCCGCGGACGAGCAGAGCCGCCGCCCGGTCACCAGCCTGGCTCCCGGGGCGGCGCGGGACGCCCGCGGACGAACAGAGCCGCCGCCCGGTCACCAGCCTGGCTCCCGGGGCGGCGCGAGACGCCCGCGGACGAGCAGAGCCGCCGCCCGGTCACCAGCCTGGCTCCCGGGGCGGCGCGAGACGCCCGCAGACGGGCAGATCCGCCGCCCGGTCACCAGCCTGGCTCCCGGGGCGGCGCGGGACGCCCGCGGACGAAAAGAGCCGCCGCCCGGTCACCAGCCTGGCTCCCGGGGCGGCGCGAGACGCCCGCGGACGGGCAGAACGGCCACCCGGTCACCAGCCTGGCTCCCGGGGCGGCGCGGGACGCCCGCGGACGGGCAGAACCGCCACCCGGTCACCAGCCTGGCTCCCGGGGCGGCGCGGGACGCCCGCGGACGGGCAGAGCCGTCACCCGGTCATCAGCCTGGCGGTGCAGGCGCTGATCCCACCCTCGCACATCACGGCCATATGCACGTCAGGGTGGGCCGTCAAACAGCCTCTTCATCTTGGATTTCTGGTCGCGTATGTGTAAAATGTGACGTAAGATAGCTGACGAGCGTCATGATTCCCAGTCATTATGATTTATGACATTTTATCGACGTCGTCGTTGTACGTGACGTCGTTTTATTGCATTCAAAATGTGTTTAAGCTGTAAGGTGCATGTCATATTGGTGCAAGGTGAACGGTATCTTTGGTGTCAAATTGTCAGGTGTTTGATGCAAGACCGGTTAAGTAGATCGTGGCTTAGTTTCAGCGGAGCCATGGTTTTGTTGTCAAGCTTTTATCTGTTTTAGTCATCACAAAAACACGCCTGTATGTTTTGGAATGACTACACGGCTCTCTAGCTATTTTGTGCCTGATCTTCATAAAGGATGACATGGGCGTTACAACCCCTCTCGCCGACAACCCTCTCTACGACACACTCAATTTTATTTCAGTCTCCTTTTCCTCATGCAAAAACAATCTAGAATCACGGCTGTTTCTAGAGAACATAGAGCACAAGAACAGTCTAGAGCACATTTAACAAACCAGGAAATAATGGTCCGTCACAAGGGACTGTTTGGCCGTCATCGGTATCCCTGACCGCTTCGAAAAATTCATGAGTTCATATGGTCTGTGGGGCCCGGCCACCTTCGAAGGCTATTATTTTCGATCTCAATCGGTTCAAAGACAGGCCTTAATAGGCGGCCTTGCAACTCGTTCCCTCAAGTGCTGCACGAAACTCGGCGTCCTTCATGCTCTGTCTTGTTCACTCCGAGCCCGCGCAGATCACCGCGTGTCCTCCGCTGTTCGTGCCCGCGCGCCTGTGTGGGCTCGGGCTTGGACATATTTTTGTCACGCCACCGACACGGTTGATGGGTTGATCGCAAGGTTCGACTGATTTCCAGTCCTTCTGAAGCAATAGCCACGCCCCTTTCGTGTCAATGTTGCCACTCCTCGACATGGCCGTGTTTGGCCTTCGAGCACGGGCCTTCTTTTTGCTGGCTCATGGGATTGGCGTAGTTTTTTTTTTGAAGGATCGATCACTTACCATGCAATCAGAAGAAAAACATTAATTTTCAAAATATGGAGCATTCAGGTTGTTGCGTTTATAGGCACGCAGCAATACGAATGATTTTTCCCGTGTGTCGAATCGCATGATTACAGGCTGCTGCCTGGCAAATCCAAGAAACCGCGAGACATGCTAGAAGTGAATGTCTTGGTAGGTGGTGCTTGCTATTTTACATAACCGGTGCCACGTGAATTGAATTAATCGAATTAAGCCTGAACATAGCGCACAGTGAACTATCATATGGACCGCAGCGTAAGTACATACATGGCGTGCACAATCGCGATATGCAATGTTGATGGAACATAGAAATAAAAGCTTTTCGCCAATACACACACACACACACACACACACACACACACACACACACACACACACACACACACACACACACACACACACACCCACACACACACACACCCACACACACCCACACCCACACACACCCACACACACACCCACCCACACACACACACACACACACACAGACACACACACACATATATATATATATATATATATATATATATATATATATATATATATATATATATATATAGCGCCTGACAGAAACGCTGAAGGATATGTATAGCCACAATGAGATAGTTGATCGTCGTCTGCGTAATCGCAGAACATTTTCCTTTAAGTCGGCATCCTGTGATCTCAGGAACATACGCAACCTTGCTGTATTGTTATGTATCTCCACGGCCGTGATATAGCGTCCGTGACCCGCAATAACACGACTGGGTGCACATCCCCAGCAGGTGGCTAGGAGACACAACCATCTCTCACAGGCATGCAGCTGCGAAAAAGCGTTGGCAGATACCAATATAAAAAGCGCTTCTCCCCAGTTGTCATTACAGCATGCTTTCATTTTGTGACTTTGGTAAGGCACACGTGAACATGCAATATGCTTCAAACTTAAGAAAAAGGAGGGTTTCGATAACGAAACTGAATGCATACGAAATCATACAAATCCTACGTAAACTGCAGACGTAAATATGAGCCATTCTGGCAACATTCGTCTGCCATGTCAAAAGAGGTATTCAACCGAGATCGATTCTAGTATACCGTAGGTCGGAATTTGGGACAGCTTTGACTCTCACTCGGTGCTCCATTTCTTTGATGCGTGGATCGTGCGTGTTCTTAAACGTTACAAATGGGCTAATTACCCACGCTCTTACTCTACTGTTATTCCAGCGCATAAAAAGGCCGTCTGGGAGCAATGCGAACGGCGCATGCCACCGCTCCATTTATAAAACGTACATGCGGTAACTGGCCCGTGAAACCTTAACATGCACACGAGTAGCTTGTTTGGTGAGCTGCACAATTGAGCGATTCGAAGCACCATGTCAGTCGAACACTGATTCTCCCCATACAAAAGTGTAAATGCGAGAAAGAATGCATCATTGCGGCTTCAGCATTGCAAGCTTGCAGCTTGCGGCAGACATCCAATGTTCCACACATTCTCCATGTATAGTGTTCTAATTGGCTGGACGAGGAAACAAACACTTTTTGCGCGTTTTAATCACATATTTTCCGTAAATGGTCAACTCAAGTAAACAAAGATGCGTTAAATACACACTTAAATTAGATTGGATCTTCAAAAACAGGTAGCACTATGTAGCTTCTCGGGCTGTACACAGCTTTTCAACCTAAAAATTTTGAGATTTCTTCTTTCCCGGTCAAAATAGCACTGCTGGCTTTACCACCCTGAATCAGCAGCACCAGCAAGGCGTATTTGCCTTCCATAAGGTCCATGCTAACCGGAAAACCTTACAGAACAATTATGCAGCAAGAATAAAAATTATTTCCCGGTCAAAATGGCGCTGATGATTTTACCACCCTGAGTCGGAAGCACCAGCAGGGCGTACTTGCCTCCCATCGGGTCCGCGCCAAGGAGAAAACTTTACAAAAAAATCGCACAACAAGGATAAAAATGTTAAAAACAACAATGGCGAACATGCCAGAAGCGTATGACGTAACTGTAGACGTATTATACGGAAAAAGTACGGGCTCCATGGGAGCCTTGGGAAACCACTGGCACACAGTTTGTGTTACGGGTTTACGTTTGGGAAGTTCCAGTCTGGATCATCCTTGGTAACGTCTTTACAACGTCATACTATCAAGTGCAGTGGACAGTTTCTGGATTTGGAGCCTCTTTCATGAGTTTATGCTGATACCTACGAGGTGCGTTTTATGCCATTTTGTTCAACGTTTTGGTCATCCTAGTGGCCAATTTGCCATCCTTATGCTTCCTGCATGAGACCCTGCAAAATCGACTACCGCAAACTCTCTTCATGGAAACATATTCTATGTGAACAGGAGATCCAAATTAGTTTAGCTGCTCCTTGCGCAACTTTCAGAACTTCTTACAAAAAAGACGGCGGCCGCCGCCCCCCTGAATGTTGCTTCAGCTTTTTTTTCTCTCGATGACATGGAGGCTCATGCGATACCAATTTTAATGGGTTTCTATGACAGACAGGCCATTTCTGCAGTTGTTTGTAATGTATGGGGTCAAATCAAGGTCAGGTTAATGTCCAAAGGTCAAACTTGATCGGGAATCACCAAAATCCCCTGTATTGATCGATATATATATATATATATATTTATATATATATATATATATATATATATATATATATATATCGTTTGTTGCCTTTTCGTACCCATTGTAAGGGTGCCACTCACATAAGCCGCATGCTACATAACTATACTAACATAACTACGCTATAACTATATCAGCATGTACTACATACACAACACATGCACTATAGAAGACGCTTTTCACTTGGATGGGTGTGTGTAGTCGAGTTGCCATCATTATGCTTCCTATATGGGACCTTGCAATCTAAACCGCCGTGATTTTTTACGGACATTTTCTGTGTAACTAGCTTTATGTAGCTAGGAGAGCCAAATTGACATAGTTGCTACTTGCGCAGCTTTAGGCACTTCCCATAATTCAAGATGGCGGCCGCTGCCATCTTGAATATTTTTGTCCAGCTTCAAAATTTCAACTCAACTACTTGGAGGGCTGTGGTAGAGTGATAGCGCTTATGCCCAGCGGGGTGATTGATCTGTATTCTGTCGACGCTCAATGCCATGTCCTAATATGCATGCCCGATAGGTCACACTTATTTTCTGCACAATGCTATTTGCATCGGAAAAATCTTCCCACTGCAGAGCAAAGCTGCCACACAAAATAACATATCTGATAGCATGCTTCAGTTACTCCCGTCCACTATGACTTTTGAATCACGTTATTATCACGTCACACTATCTTTCTGCAAACGCGCATAACGAGCGATGCAATCTGGGCGGTGACCAGCACCCCTGTCACACCAAAAGCGTACCTCGTTTTTGTCACCGGGCCCGAGCACTCCATACGGAATTTGGGACTGTTGCTGTCCTGTCGAACCGGTGCAACTAAGTGTTCGTAAATCTTTGCCTCTCTTTTAGGCAAGCTTTGTTCTTGCATCAAATGTGGACGGAGGCGGCGTTCCGATGCTTGAATACCCGTTTTGACGGGGACCTCCACCACCTGTGTGACAGTTCTGGAGAGCAGTGACCGTTAGTTCGAGAGTCCGAGCGTCTCTTGCACCGCTGCGCCGCGTGATGCCCAGCACGGCTTGTGCCTCCACCGAGCCTCACCCGTCTGGGCACGCCCGTCGACACGGCAGACCCACGGCTGCTCCACGGCATCCGCCACAGGGCGGCAGTGTACACGGCAGACCCACGGCTGCTCCACGGCATCCGCTTCAGGGCGGCAGTGTACACGGCAGACCCACGGCTGCTCCACGGCATCCGCCTCAGGGCGGCAGTGTACACGGCAGACCCACGGCTGCTCCACGGCATCCGCTTCAGGGCGGCAGTGTACACGGCAGACCCACGGCTGCTCCACGGCATCCGCCTCAAGGCGGCAATCGACATGGCAGACCCACGGCTGCTCCACGGCATCCGCCTCAGGGCGGCGGTCGAGACGGCAGACCCACGGCTGCTCCACGACATCCGCCTCAGGGCGGCAGTCGACACGGCAGACCCACGGCTGCTCCACGGCATCCGCCTCAGGGCGGCAGTGTACACGGCAGACCCACGGCTGCTCCACGGCATCCGCCTCAGGGCGGCAGTCGACACGGCAGACCCACGGCTGCTCCACGGCATCCGCCTCAGGGCGGCAGTGTACACGGCAGACCCACGGCTGCTCCACGGCATCAGCCTCAGGGCGGCGGTCGAGACGGCAGACCCACGGCTGCTCCACGACATCCGCCTCAGGGCGGCAGTCGACACGGCAGACCCACGGCTGCTCCACGGCATCCGCCTCAGGGCGGCAGTGTACACGGCAGACCCACGGCTGCTCCACGGCATCCGCCTCAGGGCGGCAGTGTACACGGCAGACCCACGGCTGCTCCACGACATCCGCCTCAGGGCAGCAGTGTACACGGCAGACCCACGGCTGCTCCACGGCATCCGCCTCAGGGCGGCAGTCGACACGGAAGGCCCCGTGGCCGCCGGCCGACGGAGGAATGTGTCAAGAATGTGACCTCGTCTCGGGGCTGACGACTTCTTTGTTTGCGGCCGTCGGGGTCAAAGTGCGGACCGCATGATAACGATCGTGGGCGTCTTACCCAGATTGGTATGGAGTGGCTTTCAAGCCCATCAGCACTGGAGAAATTTCGAACGTGGCTGCTCCGTGAGGCAGCGTGACAAAAGCAGTTATCAATCTTGAAGTGAAATGCTTTGATTATGGAGGAACACCATTGCCGTGCAATACCATTGCGAAACAAGTTGTGAGATATTTGTATATTGTGTGATCGGGCATATAAAGAAAGGTATTCGCAAAACATGGATCCATGCGTAGCGACAGATGCTAAACAACATACAAACATTCTTAAAGCCTGAGGATGATGCATTTGATATAAGTTACTTCAAATAAAGCGCTTGTTGAACTCACAAATCAGGTAGCATGTTGCATCACTCAGTGATGAATACTTGTTCGACCAGTTGACATAAAACCGTGCTAGACAGTAAATATCACTCTCCGCTGTCTTTGAGTCGCCTCTGATCCAAACAGAAGCTCCCAAGAGCACTCACGACAATTCCAACTGAACTCAGAACGTAAGATGAGCCTGACGGGGTCGTACCATAAAGACGGGCCTCCATTATCATGCACTGCACCTAGCGAACGTGTCTTTCATTAGCAAGATATGCCAATTGCTCCAGTTAACATGTGAACAGGCCCCATGAGCCAAACATTCCATCCATAAAGCAATGCAAAACACATGCACCGGACATAACGGACGTCACACATGTACCCGTTTAAATAACTTCCATCACACGACCTCTTCACAGAGACGGCATCTCCAGTAGCACACGGCGAGCAGACCGCCCGCGGGGTGCTCCCAGGGAGTCCCCAGCGCGCCAGTCACTGCCGTGACACACAGCCTCACTGGACCTCGCTACAGGTCACCACCACCCCACGTCACACCTGGTGGACGGGCCCGTCGTCCACTTCCGAGCTCTCCACGGACACGACCGTGACGCCGGTCGTGCCCGATGAGCCCGACCGGTCTGAGTCCAGCGACGAATCCCTGATGAAGGTAGGGTGACCGAACATGTTGAAGCGCGTGCGTGGGTGGGTCAGCCGCGCGCCGCCACCGCGCCCTTTCGCGGCGCCGCTCGGCGGGTTCTCCGCCAGGTGCGCGCGCGCTCGCGCGTGCGCCACGCGCACGCGGTGCGAGCCGTGCACGCGCGCGCCGCGTACGAACATCTTGCGCACCTCCGCCTGCATCGCGCGCGCGCGCAGGCTGTAGAGGAACGGCGCCAGCGCCGCGTTGCTCACCACGAAGATGAGACTAACGTGCGTGTAGACGGAGGGTAGCGGCTGCGTGGTGGACACGCGCACCAGCTCGATCGCGAAGAACGGCACGTAGCAGCACGCGAAGAGCACCACCACCAGCACGGACACCTTGGCGGCGCGCGCCTCCTCGCTGTTCCACAAGGTGCCGGCGTTCGACAGCGTCTGACGGATGTTGGCCACGATCGGTAGCCGCGGCGTCGGCGACGGCGGTGCCGACGGCAGCGCCTCCAGCTGGTCCGCCGAGGGCACCGGCGGCAGCGCCGGCGGCTGGCCGCAGCTGCGCGCGCGGGCGCTGCTCTTACGCGCGGCGCGCGCAATGCACAGGTAGATCCAACCGAGAAGCAGCAGCGGCAGCAGAAACACCACTCCCGTCTGCGCGACAACCACCAGCTGGCGCTGGCTGGTCCACGAGCGGTTGTCGCGGAACTCGTCGCTTTGGTCGTGCGGGTCGGAGGGAGGCGCGCGCGGCAGGCACACGGCCCAGCCGCGAGTGCGCAGCTCACCCACGGTGGAGGCGGCGGCCGAGGCCAGGCTGGCCGTCCAGCCCACGGCGGCCAGCAGCGCCGCCCGTCCCGGCGTCATCAGCGCGTGGTAGCGCAGCGGCTCCTCGATGGCGCAGAACTTGTCGACGGCGATGATGACGGTAGCGATAACGGAGGAAGTGATGACGAACATGGCGACGGCGTCCATCGGCCGGCAAACATTCTCGTGCAGAAGCTGCGGGCTGGCCGTGTCGATGACGACTAGCGGCAGGAGCACCGACACCGACAGCAGATTCGTGACGCTCAGGCTGCAGATCAGTCTGAAACGACGCGGGGTTTCGTCACGTACTGCAGCCGACGCGGGAAGCGGGCTTGTGATGCTTGGGATGCAGCTGGGCTCGCAGGTGCGGGTGAGCACGAACACGAACTCGTCACGCCCTGGAACAGGCGTGGTCCGCTCACGGTCGGGAACAGTTATGAGGTCACCACGCACGGAAAACAGACGCCGGATCGTCACGGACGGAAACGGACACAGCCTCGTCACACACGGGAGCATATATGAACTCGTCACACACGGAAACAGACGTGGGTTATTCCCACCGGGTGGGGAAGAAGAAAGAGGCAAGGAAAGTTGAGTCATTGTACCCCTGGCGGCAGCTTTGCAGTGTCGCATTTCGAGTGGACCGAACGAGTGGATGTGTTCGACAACACTAATGCATCATGCAGTAAGAGCACTAGGGGATTACAAGCCGGTCTGACGACATAAAGAATCGATAAAAATAGATTTGCACTGGTCACGTCTTCTGCTGAGGGGCTGCCTTGTCCTAGGACAGAACCGCTCATCAGCTACGCATACTTTCCTGTGAGGTACTGCAATAACGGACTGTGCCCCATGTGCATCGAACATAGCGGAACGTAATCACACGTGCCGAGCTTCAGCGCGCTGGCCATGCGTGACTCGGCTCTGCTTTGCACAAAGACGCACAAATATACCCAGTTTTCGATGTTAGAGTGTCATACGCATCCGCTTTATGCCCATCCAAAATTACCATGAGACTGCATGCTTCCGGCATAGATAACAATACGTGGTTTAGATGCACAAAAAAACGACAAATCAGTTGAGTCAGTGACGTAATTTTGAAAACGCACCTCCCTTTGTGCTGGTCAGTACTCCCATATACACAGATTGACAAATCTGCAGCCAGCACGGAAAAGGGAAGCCTGTCATTTCCAGCCGCAGGGCCAGGTGAACGGCACGGCATGTGAACCGACCATAGCAACGTATTCAAATTAACGAGATCAGGCCATGTACGGCTCCATACATTCATCGGAGCGCCCTCTTTGAGTATGCAGGCGCCGCCACTTGTTGTCTCTATGAGCCGTGCATGTCTCACTGTCAGAATACTTGCACATGCTCCAGGGCAGCGGGCGCGAGTCCCCGGAGCCGGCGTCACCGGGGGGGGGGGGGGGGGGGGGGGGGAGGGGCGGTCGAGCGCGGCTGCGCTGGCGGCACGCACTGGTGCGTCACGACCGCTTGCAGCACCCGGTCGGACCACAGCGCCACCCTTCGCACGCGCTCCGCTCACTCAGCACGCTCCGCGCGCTCCGCCGACTCACCGGGCCTGCCCACCCTGGGCGTTCTATGCACTCCGCTCGCGGTACGCGATCCGCAGCACTCGCTCGTAGTGCCCCACCTACTCTGCATGGCCTTTCTCATTCATCCATTCGTCAGCGCTTTTCGCCGGTTCCGAGC
The DNA here is from genome assembly GCF_011947565.3 of Pollicipes pollicipes. Lineage (NCBI taxonomy): Eukaryota > Metazoa > Arthropoda > Thecostraca > Pollicipedomorpha > Pollicipedidae > Pollicipes > Pollicipes pollicipes. The sequence continues at coordinate 15,544,999 of NW_023597054.1, read as the reverse complement.
GCTCTCTCCCACTGACCCACTCCACGCTCTGCGTCCACTTCGCTCACCCCACCATTCCAGGCGTGCCTGACCCCAGGGAGCGGCGCGGGACGAGCTGTGACCTCGACGGCCGATCGCCGGACATGGGTGACCCCCGCCGACGGCTCTTAATGCCAGTGTTTGTCAACGTCTTTATCATGCGTTTGGGTTGCGTGCTAATTTGCCGCTGGTTTAGCTGGTCCTGCAGCGGTGCAAATCGCGCGCCTGGTGTCCGATTGTACCCGCTGGCAAGAGTCAAACCTTCCATGCATTCATTTGGAGGAGGCTTGAGCCCCCCCCCCTACAATCCAAGCTTAATTAATGAGCGTTCAGCATGGCTCTGCGGCTGGTCAGGAGTTGGGCCACAGAGTTTTTGTTAAGGAGTTTTTTTCTGCGTAACGCCATGACGTGATATCAATATCTCAGAGTTGGAGGGTCTGTTCACCCCTCCCGTGCAGTAAACCCCATGGAAATTGATTGCCCTTAAATCGAGACGTGCTGCCCAACGGCGTGGCTAACTTCCACGTCTGGTCGAGGGTCGCGCAGCATCTGGCGGCTGCAGGCTGGCTGTCCTCGAAGCCCAGCGCTTCAGCGCCGCGCGAACGGCCGCCTGCAGACAGAATGCCGGCGAGGCCAAACGCCAAATGCCACCTGGTCCGGTGACGGCATCCAAGGGACGCGCCGATGCATTAAACATGCTCGCCGCGAGCGACGGTGCCGTGGTCCGGCGACCAGACCAGACCAGACCAGACCAGCCGGCCGGCGCGACTCACACGTGGGCGGCGGCCGGCTCCGGGGCCGGGCATGGCGTGATGGACCCGGCGACATGCCAGCCACCTGCGCCGCTCCCGGGCGGGGATCAGCCGCAGGCCGGTGACGTCACAGGGCCGTGACGTCATAGGGCGGACAGCGGCGGCGCTCTACCGACGCCCACTGTCGTTGCTCTGCACGACAGCCCACTGCCGAGGCTTTCTAAAAATATCGCTGCTGAACCAGGTCTCGAAATTTGGGGTTGAAATATTTTCACGCAGCACCGCGTACGTTACGTGCAGGCCTATACAGTTGGAAGGATTTAGGCCCCCGCGGAAAAGACAGCCATACCGAGCCATCGTCGCCGCCTCTACCCAGTGTCGGTCGCGTGTCGCAGTGCGGGCGCACCTGCCGACCGGCCGTGTCGAGTTACGACCTCTGGCGGGGACGGGTCCAGGCGCGAGGTCACGCTCGCTGTCCCACTCGCCGAGACGGCACACAGCTGGCCAAAGGTAAACAAGTCCTGGGCTGAGCAGTGGGCACCGGCGCCGCAGGTGCGATGTGCGCCCCACCAGCGACGACTGCCAGCGCGCCATAGGCGCCGATCCGTGTCGTCTTGCGTCAAACTGTCTAAATATGGCTGGCCGCCTTCGTCAGAATCAAGCATTCCTGTCTGTTTCGTTGATTGCATGGGCCTGGTCCGCACAATGCATCGATGCAGAGAGCAACGCCGCAAGTGCCGCTGAGACAAGGCCGACAGTACAAAGGACGTGCTCCGCCGTGCTTCTATATCGAGCAGTCCCGAGTGCAGGTCCTTCCCAGTGCACGGCGCGGTGGATGCTGTCTTTCCCAGCCCACGGCGCGGTGGATGCTGTCTTTCCCAGCCCACGGCGCGGTGGATGCTGTCTTTCCCAGCCCACGGCGCGGTGGACGCTGTCTTTCCCAGCCCACGGCGCGGTGGATGTTGTCTTTCCCAGCCCACGGCGCGGTGGATGCTGTCTTTCCCAGCCCACGGCGCGGTGAATGCTGTCTTTCCCAGCCCACGGCGCGGTGAATGCTGTCTTTCCCAGCCCACGGCGCGGTGAATGCTGTCTTTCCCAGTCCACGGCGCGGTGGATGCTGTCTTTCCCAGCCCACGGCGCGGTGGATGCTGTCTTTCCCAGCCCACGGCGCGGTGAATGCTGTCTTTCCTAGCCCACGGCGCGGTGGATGCTGTCTTTCCCAGCTCACGGCGCTGCTGTCTTTCCCAGCCCACGGCGCGGTGGATGCTGACTTTCCCAGCCCACGGCGCGGTGAATGCCGTCTTTCCCAGCCCGTGGCGTGCCGCCTGCCGTCTCCACGGAGAACTGACGCCGCCGGAGCCGGCCGGACCGCCGCAAACAAACTTGTCCGGGTTTCTCCGCAGCAGCGGTCGTTACTTTCAGTTTGGCGGTCTGCTGGCGGGCTGGAGCTCCGTGCGTGCCGATCGTCGAGCTGGGACCACCGGCCAGGCAAGAGGCGGGCGCCGAGCTGGGGCCACCGGCCAGGCAAGAGGTGGGCACCGAGCTGGGGCCACCGGCCAGGCAAGAGGCGGGCACCGAGCTGGGGCCACCGGCCAGGCAAGAGGCGGGCACCGAGCTGGGGCCACCGGCCAGGCGAGAGGCGGGCGCCGAGTTGGAACCACCGGCCAGGAGAGAGGCGACCGTCGAGCTGGGACCACCGGCCGGCCGAGAGGCGGTAGCTCCACCGGCCGGGCGAGAGGCGAGCGCTGAGCTGGGACCACCGGCCAGGCGAGAGGCGGCCGTCGAGCTGGGACCACCGGCCGGCCGAGAGGCGGCAGCTCCACCGGCCGGGCGAGAGGCGAGCGCTGAGCTGGGACTATCGGCCGGGCGGGAGGCGGCCGCCGAGCTGGGACCATCGGCCGGGCGAGAGGTGAGCGCCGACGCGGCGGCGTCTGGGAGCGGTGCAGGCTGGGTCGGGTCAGGACGCTGCTGGAGGCTCAGACATTCAGGAGAGCCGCGCTGAGCTGAGCAGAATACGAGCAACATTCCGTAGGAAGATGAAGGCTGCAACCAACGGAGAATCTGCAGAATGCGGTGGGTCACACGGAAGCTGTGTCGATCTGTGTACTGTGGATTGGGCTGTTGAAAATTAGCTGCGAGGAAAGCTTCCGATTTCTAGGACTTGGCAGCGCTGTGATACGCGTTGAGCCATAAACCGTGACGTCGCCTACCCAACAACGCATTAATTACGTGGCGTGGAGAGCCTGAAAGCTTTGGCTCTGACAGCCAGGCTGATCCCTGCAGTGAAAGGTGCTTCGTCCGATGCACTTCACGGTGTACTTCGAACATTACAAGCCTTGAGATCTCGAATTGAACAGGCTCCACCACTTCCAGCCTGATCACAGTAAGTGGCTAACCTTCACTTTTCGTTGAACACGACATGAAGTGAGTGTTCTTCGACGTGACCGGCGGTCCTCCACGATCGATCACCTCCCGGTACGATCCGTCTCGACCGCTTACAAAACCACCTGGTGTCCGCGAGACTCTGGCGCGAGTCCAAACCGCCGGCACTTCTGTCAGCTGCACTACAGTCGACGTCCCGTCACTTTGAACCCTCCACGTATCTAGCACCGATCGCGGACAACGAAGGCTCGGCCGGTTCGACGCCAGGCACCTGAAGTACCGTTTCTAGGCTATAGCTCTACAGCGTGTCTCGGCTTATCTCACTCCGCCTGCCTGGCGGGGATGGCGGCTGGCTGCCGACTGGGGCGGCTCCAGTCGAGTCGGATCGCACCGAAAGGCATGCTGGGTCGGTTCGGTTCGGTTCGTTTCGGTTCGGTTCGGTTTGGTTTGGTTCAGTTCGGTTCGGTTCAGTTCGGTTTGATTCGGTTTGGTTCTGTTTGGGTCGGGTCGAGTCGGGTCGGGACGGGTCGGGTCAGGATTATTTGAATCGAGTCGAGTCGAGTCACGTCGGCCCATGACTCGAGCCGCTCCCTCAGCCGATAAAGCCGGAAACAGGCGGCGAATACAACTCTCCGAAAACGGCCCACGCCCCACAAGGTCAAAGGACAGGCGGACAACATCAGACTAGTGCTATCGGCGATGGCGACAGCGACACGAGTGCTGACGTCGCCAGTAGGAGGAGGGTTGCGGAAGTCGCATCAAACGCTGCCAATTCTAAACCAACAGCGGCCTCTGTGAGTGGCGTCAAGAGGCCTGAAAGAAGCGCGGCCCACGCGGAGCGCCACAGGTTACCACCGGTGCCACCGTCCCGCCCAAATCCTTCCTGAACTCGGCCCGATCTCATCTGATGGCCTCCCGAGGACGCACGCAACCCCGACGACACCCCCTACCCCATCCGGGATCCAGCAGCAGTCCAGCAGTCCGACGCACGCGTCGTCCAGCCTTCCGATGATCATATCACGCGCCCTTGTCATCCAGCGCCCACTCATTCAGTAGGTGGATTTATTAGCGCGATGAACGTGCTGCATAAATCCGCGGATTGACTCGATGTATGCAGATGTACGTCGGCGCAGGCGGTGGCCGCCGATGGCGGGCCTGATTCTCACCGCCGCAGCGGCTCCGTTGTGCGTCAGCACCGGCGGTGGCCGCCGATGGCGGGCCTGATTCTCAGCGTCTTACCGCCGTTCGTCGGCGCCAGCGGTGGCCGCCGATGGCGGGCCTGATTTTCACCGCCGCAGCGGCTCCGTTGTGCGTCAGCACCGGCGATGGCCGCCGATGGCGGACCTGATTCTCAGCGTCCCACCGCCGCAGCGACCCTACCGTTCGTCGGCACCGGCGATGGCCGCCGATGGCGGGCCTGCGTCTCACCACCGTAGCGGTCCGGAATGCTATGATGTGGCGTCAGCGATGATGTAAGGTTAACTCGGAATGACTCCGGCCCGAGTCGAGTCGCCGTTTTCGGAAGGCTGAGGTCAGTGAGCGTAACAAGCTGTAGCCCAGTGCGGTCCCGACGGTTGGAGACAAGGGTGGCGGGAAGACACAGAGCGCCTGGCACGGCACGGGTTCTGGTCAGCCATGAGCGGCGGCTTGGTAAGGGAGCAGGTCGGGGCTGGGTCATGCACGTCAACTCACTGGATTTACAAATGATATTGTGTCATTGATACACTAGGTTGGGTGTTTCAATGTCGATTACCCATGGTAAAAAGTACAGGCCGCTAAACTCCAAGCCTCTGACGGTAAATGGGACCATAATCAGAACGCAACATGCACCCGTTTCGCCATTACTTGACAGGACTTGAGGGAGGGTCAGGATTCGTTACCGCTTTCTTATACTCTCGTATACACTTCCATTTCCAAGTGATGCTTCAGTTTCGGCTTCCAAAATTAGCATTGGAGGCAGAACATATTCCACGCCTGACTCGAAAATCTGGTCTTTTTACGTCAAAAAATGACCGGCGCCAAAGAAGAGACCATCATATTCAGTGGAATTGAGATAAAATGACAATTATGTATAGAGTTGGTTGCTTCGTATGTCATTGTATGGGGTAGTAAGGCATATTCATTTTATTTGTGTCGCATGCGCATTTTCAGCTGTCGTAGTGTGCACCGTATGTGTATGTTTCTTGCCTGAGGATGGAGCCGTTGTTAGCTGTCAAACGCGTCGCGAGCTTATGCAGGAAGTGTAAATAAACATGCATATATATATATACATATACATATATATATATATATATATATATATATATATATATATATATATATATGTATATATATGTATAAGACGCAATAGGTATGTCTCCTGTGCCTCATTACGTCACGCAGCATAACATATTGTTTATCGCGCACGTACCATTTGAATTGTCGAGATTCCCATTTCGTCCGCACCCATGATTTTGACGATAATAATGTGCTAATAAGCACATTTATATTTGCATATGCCAGAACACCGCACATGCCCCAGGTCATGACACGCGGGGATTTTCCCAGTGAGGCAGGCGAGTGACAAGCGGGGCTCATTATTGGATTCTATTGCCGAACAAATAGTTCTAAGAGACGCATCCTTAACTACTTCATCAGCTAGGAAACACCTAATGACGCAATATAAAATATGTCAAAACGAATTGCGCAACATTAATAGCATGACGCCAATAAATGCTTTAAAACTTTGCTAGTGTCCTTCGCTCCTTTGACCATTACCATTTGCGTTGCTATAATGACAGCCCATGCTCTTTACAATGCCGGTCACAGTCGTGAGCATCTCTTCTTCATTGGTCTTCAGGGACTTAAATATCATGCCGCGAACGTTTTTACCCTTTGTAGCTGTCATATTTCTTTCAATTCGTGTTCAATTTCATGCTCGTGGGCCGCACGCGGAAGACACGTTTTGAAGGCGCGCACAAGGTACGCCAGAAGGTTTTGGCGACCTGTTCCCCCAGCACGCCCACCCAAACGGCCTCGCGTGACGCCCGAGCCTGAGAGCCTCCCGTTCTAGCCACCGTGAGTTGTTTTGTTGTAAGCGACAAGTCAGCTCAGCCCGGCCAGTTATTTACAGATAATCAAGATTACAAAGGGCGTCGAGAGAGTTTACACCTGTTGATCTCAGACCTCGGACGCTCCTCTGTCATGGATTGTTCCGAATGCTATCTGGACTCAACGTCGTACAGGACAAGTTCAAGGCAACGGCAAGCATGGCTCATCTGGAGCTATCGCTGCCATCACCGCCACACAAAGCTCCTCACTGGACTGGCCGCTTACGAAAGCAAATATATCTGGCCCCGTATGCGCTGGAATCAGCCGTACCAAGTCCAAGAAGATGGGATTTGAATGTCGGGTGAGTCACCCCCAAATTACTTCGGAACTCTGAAAACTCCAGTCGTACCCATCACCGCCACGATCCACCACACGTCCCAGTCGTACCCATCACCGCCACGATCCACCACACGTCCCAGTCGTACCTATCACCGCCACGACCCACCACACGTCCCAGTCGTACCCATCACCGCCACGATCCACCACACGTCCCAGTCGTACCCATCACCGCCACGATCCACCACACGTCCCAGTCGTACCCATCACCGCCACGATCCACCACACGTCCCAGTCGTACCCATCACCGCCACGACCCACCACACGTCCCATTCGCACCGATCGCCGCGTACATCACCATGCCCACTTACTACACCGCTCTGTACGGGGTCACCCACTCCCCCGCCACACACACACTAGCATACACTGCGAGACGGCCCACGTGCCGTTTTGCTAGCGTGGCTCGGCATCCCAATATGCTAGCGTGAGCCCGAGCCCCACGGAGCCCACTCTGGCAGCGTGAGCCCGAGCCCCGCGGAGCCCACTCTGACAGCGTGAGCCCGAGCCCAGCCGAGCCCACTCTGGCAGCGTGAGTCCGAGCCCAGCCGAGCCCATTCTGACAGCGTATGCCCGAGCCCAGCCGAGCCCGCTCTGACATGAGCCCGGGCCCCGTCGAGCCGGCTCGTGTGACGTCAGTCGGCTGCCGGCCGTGACGTACGTAAATTGCCCATACAAGGGCCGAGTTCATCTCAAATGCCCTCCCCGGGCTCAAAATAAAAATGCGCTCGAAAGGCGAGCAACTCGGCCGAAGAAAGGAATTCTGCTGCCGTATGAGGTGTGCAGCACTCGACACTTGCATCTTCCTGTGACCTCTGGTACATGCAGGTTCTCCACCATGCGAAAATGTTATAATAACAATGATATGAACAATTTGTAAGCGTTTCTTTTCACCTAACACCCACAGGAGATGTGCTAGATTTTCCTGGCGGACTTTCCCTGCGGACTTTCCCGGACTCCATCCCGGTAGACTTTCCCTCGTCCCCTGCGGCAAAGTCGCGCGGGTATGCACATGTGAAATGTCCTACATATGTGAGTGGCACTTGCCACTGACATATGGCGCCAGCAGCGACCTTGACCACTGACCTGTTTGAAGTGGAGCGCAGTCTTGGCCGGCGGTACAGCACGGCCAGGATGAGCGTGTTGGCCACAGTAGCCACCAGGAACACGAGCAGGAAGAGCAGCACTACCACGCCGTCTATCACGGCGTGTAGCGTGTGCGTGTCAAACATGGCGCGCGCCCGCGGCGTCTGCAACAGAGATCGTCCGGAGTCGTCAGCTGATCAGTTGACGTCACTCAGCCGTGACGTCGGCGATCGTGGGCGACCTCCGACGCCGGCAGAGGTTGGACAAGTAGACCGGGTCGGTGACCAGGGGGATGGAACGTATCGGGGAGGCATTTGGACGGTGACCCCGCACGTTTGTAGGCATCGAGGCTAGCAGTCGGACCAGCTTTGCGATATTTGGAGTAGATGACACGAACAGACTGGGGCGTGAGTGACGAGACGTCAGAGGAGGACATCTCTCATGCTGGTCGTTCAGAAGAACTGTTCTGAACTTGGCTCAGATGGGAACAGAAGAAATAAAGAGCATCAAATGTTCAGACGAGTCATCTTAGTTATCATAATCCTCTCGGAAGATGCTGATAGGGAAATGACTTGGCAGTGGCCACCAGTCTGACCTAAAGAGCGAGTCCCAACGGCAACGGCCTCGCCATAACATGACTCAGAAACGGATGTCACAGGTGTGTCAGGAGCTATCCATCATTTCATCTGGATTAATGTCTGTGCTTATTGTGCGACTGTCAAGCTGTGAAAGAACACCCTCCGTCACTCAGTTCCTGGACACCTGGATAAGGTATCACAGAACAAGGTGCTTAGTTTTGTAGCTTGCGCTTAACAGTACCAACTCATTCAAGGAACTATAATAAAGCTGACTGCAAAATATGCATACACATAAATCCTACTATTGTCCACTAGAACGTGATTATCACTGACAAAAATGGAATGGAATGCCATTAAACACGCTTGCAGCGGCTAACGTCAACGTTTGACGCGTAGAAAGTGGCAGCTTCTGGCGGCTTACACCTTACGGAGCTGGGGATACAGGTCTTAACGACAGGCAGCTGGTTCCACAATCTGACATGACGGTGAAGCATGAAATATATGACCATGCGGCTTACGTGTCAACATCCAGCTGTTAATGTTCTGCATGATTTTGGTCATTTGCTTCATCACTGCCGCGTGGACCGATTGATGATATTTGAGTTGTTGATCATTTAGCCGCAGTTTCCCCGCGATTGTGCCCAAAAACCAAAAGAAATCAACGTTAAATTAAATTTTATGCTTCGACCGTTGGTCTTTCTCAGGCATGTAAAAGTGTGACAGCAGACAGCGTAGTACGTGGTTCCAAGCGCTTTTAATATTAGTGGATCATTAGACGATCATTAGGGATCATTTTAGGGAGTAACATGGTGATGTACATTTGTCAAGGATAGATTTTCTGTCTCTGGAAGTGGACATCATCAGCCGTACGTGCTGTCTTCCTGACCGCAAAACTTCAGAGTGGCTTTTTATTCGAGAGGAAAAAGCAGAGTTAAAGAGCATTTCAGCGCCGTGGCTGGTTCTCATGTTTTGTCAGTCCTTTTTGTCATGTCAACGCCACCGGTGTTGTGTTCTCGCCAAGCCAGCGTCCGCTGTGTATGCATGCCTAGAATATTTTTTGATCTCAGCGAAGTCCGAAGGATGTTTTGACACGATTTGCTTCAATTATTCCAAAGCGCTTAAAACCATGTCCAAAGTTGTCTGCCGTGATACCTATGAATGCTTGAGGAAGACCAGTGGTCGAAATATGACTTTATTTCAAATTTGATCCGTGAAACCGCAGTCAAACAATCAACAGTTTAACTGCGCGATTTTCACGTTGATCAACAACCAACAGAGTTTGAATTAAACAACTGTATTCCAATACGCCATCTTTAAGTAGCGAATTTCAGTGACACCGAACATGACAGGAACCAATGCATATCACCAGTGTAAGCAAGGACACGATGTTTAATTCTTCTGAGTTACACACTGTCGTGAGATTCAGTGTTGATTACTTCTGAGTTACACACTCTCGTGGGATTCAATGTTGAATCCTTCTGAGTTACACACTCTCGTGAAATTCAATGTTTAATTCCTCTGAGTTACACACTCTCGTGAGATTCAATGTTTAATCCCTGTGAGTTGCTCGCTCTCTTGAGATTCAATAGTTATTTCTTCTGAGTTGCACACTCTCGTGGGATTCAACGTTTAATCCTTCTGAGTTACACACTCTCGTGAGATTCGATGCTCAATTCTTCTGAGTTACGCACTCTCGTGAGATTCAATGCGTAAGCGTTTCCATGATAAGCGTTCAGATCTTAACCAAGCTGCTACGCAAGGACGCTTCAGTTGTAAAGGCTTGCTCACGCACGTATCAGTGAAAAACAGCTGGCAGGAGAATCTGAATTCCGACATATATTCCTACAGGTGCCCTTTCTTTGTGAACATAGCCCACTAAAAATTGCGGGAAAGAAGTATAAACTGATAATTGGTCGGTTGGTCATGGTCACGTGAACCAACGCCAGGAACAGTCACAACATCATACAGTCCTATGACAACCGAATGACGCAGTCACTCCCCTCGCCGTTATCTTTCAGCACGAGCTGTTTGCAATCACAGTCACCGTACATCTCATCTTCACCGCTGCAGTGGTGACAAATCTGTCCACAATAGACACTCTGCCGGCTTTTCTAAGCGGACTCGTTCGCTGCAGGCGTCCTCATCTCCACCGGAGCTGTTCAGACCGCAACGCTGTGCATTACGGACACGTGCCTCGAAACCGCTCGCGGCGCTCGCCATCTCTGATGATCGAGATGGAGCGTCGGCTGCCGTGCTGTACACGTGTCTGGCAGGGCATCGCCACCGGACGTCCGCGATGTCCGGAACTGGGAAATCCCAAGGCCCGTGACACCATACTATCAACCGCTGTGCTGCAAACGCCACATATTTTTATAGGCCATAGGCATGTGCGCCACCTTTCCCGAGCTTCACACGCGTTTGTCCGGTACCTCGTGTGGAAACCCCAGGATCTCAGCCGGAGGTGGCACCTGCCTCGACCGCACGCGCACCAGCTGCTCCTAATCACTCCAGGAGCGGGCGCCCTCGCCAGGTGGCGCGCGCGGGCCAGGGCGCTGTCTCCGGGCGGTGTCGTACTATGGACAAAGGTTCTCACGAGTATGGCACCTACGCCTGGCCTTGTCTGCCAGCTGGGCGGGAGTTTCTCCTAATGGCCGACGGACTGAGGGGATCTGAGGGACCCGCGGGCAGCTCGCCAGCTGGGCTCACGCCGTGTTCTGTGTCGGAGACTGATTTATGGCTGGTTGCTCAACTAAAGAGCGGCTAAAGATCGTGCCTGCAAACATGACACAAAAATAATGACGGGAATGTGGATGCCCGTGCGTCTCGAAATGAGCCTAAGAATCAGTAACGCACTGCCAATTAACGGCAAGAATCCTAGTTTGAGTGCAAGTGGTAACGTTGCATGCACCGTGTGGGTTCCGGGTGTGCATCCCCCTGGTGACGTCACAGCTGGGATTAGCTGCTGCAGTTCGGCTCTACACAGGATGTAAGCCGCACACGTAAGCCGCAGCGGAGTGGGAGAGGCTCGAATAACCGAGGATCCAACCTCCCACATAACGGTGAGAGAAGTTTTGATAGAGTCGATACGCCTGTACGAGGTTTTCAAAGTTGTCCACATCGAATATCTGTTTGTGAAAAGGAGAACATACATCTGTGAATGCCTAAAACATAAACCGCCGGTGAGAAATATGTGGGTCTTTGCATTAGTCTGCTGGGAATCGCTCATGCACATAACACGAAGCGATATTCTCAGCGGGAGCACAAGATAAGTATAGCATAACACGTAAGGGGATAAATATAGCATCGTAAATAATGCGCTCCAGACCAATTGTCATGACTTAATAACGAAAAGGGGTGGCTGATTGTCAGAGATACACCTGAGTAACATGAGGAGTACTCAAAAGATATTACGGTCAAACCCGTCACTAAGCCAGTTGTAATGCAAGTTCGCACCCGGATTCTGAATTACTGACGGAAAGAATACAATGTTTTTACAGCAGCTCGCAATAACAGCAATTGCAGCTGAAGAGACTACAGCTGGCAGCTTCTTCATTACAATAACAATGGAACCTGCAAATTAAAGTAAAAATAACATGCCGGATACGTCCCTTCGTCTCTGCTGCAGCGCCGACGTTTATTGAGATATCTCTTGCATTGATGAATGTCATGAGCACGAAACATCGTCCTGCGACAATGATTAATTTTATCTGCTATGACAAATAGCATGGAGTCTTTTTAATGATGTGCAGGTTGACGACACGAGGGTTTTGGAAAGCTGGCATTCCGATGTCGGCTTTAGAATGCAATACAAACATTCCCTACGAATCAGGAGCTATATTTACAAGAGGTGGACGATGAGGTGGCTTGACCAGATGTGCACGGTGATTTTTTTCGCGTGGATTGTGTTGCAGTAGGGGTGTAGTAGCTCTGGGGAACAAATCAGCACACACGGCTGTTGAATTGCTGTAAAAAGTGTAAAATACAACTCACATGACATTTCTAGGCGGCCTTGCACCTAACTCTGTTCCGACGGAATGGAATGTGACTCCGACTTGCACTGCATTCGGCTGATTTCGCCTCCGGCATTGAAAACACAGCGTGATTTTCGATTCATTTCTATTCCTACTGATGGAATGGTGGGTTCAGTGGCTCAATGGCAGAATTAACCTAGACGAAGTCCACTCTTGTGGCAACAGATTGGAAAAAAACTTCCTGTGTGCTTACAAAATGCCCGCAAGAAATTAAGGTGCCGATGATTAGACGGCGATGCACACAGTATCCTATTTTCGGCACGCCAAGAACCTGTTGTAATTAAAGCACTTGCTGATACAGTTATTTAGTTGAGCGAGTTCACCAGTCACCAACCAGTACAGCTGAAGCAGTTGGGACTGAGACCCACAACATTTTCAAGACAATCTATTTGCCAGTCACTAGGGGTGTCAGTTTCTAAAATCGGTAGCATGGGGGGGGGGTTGGGGGTGGGGGGTGGGGGGCTTAGCTGATGACGCTGACTTAACCTATTCATAAGACCTGGTTTCTCCCCGGATTTTGGCCACCTTAGTTTGCATCCCCGATGCCTGAATAGGTCCACCAAACAAACCTTGGTCGATTCCAAAACGCTTTACTGTCGAGGAATTTCGCATTTCAAGCTTTTGCGAAGCCACATTTTTGTGAAAAGCTTAGAACAGGGTGTAGTTACAGAAAAACCAGCTTCACAAATAGACGATCATGATCAATGCAAATATGTATCGTTTTTTCTCTCAGCAAAGGTGGCCTGAAGCGCAACCAAGAGAGCTTAGCGCCGAATGAAGTGGCCTGACGTATACAGACTAAAGGCTATGCGTTTTTGGTGTGTACACTGCTAGGATGTGCTCATTATAAAAGTGTGCTAGCACGACCTCAAAAGGAATATCGATAACTAGAAAGAAGAGCAGGTAGAGACTGCCGAACGGACGGACCACCAGAGTGGCCGTGTAAACAAGTGGCGCGACCAACGCTTGAACACGAGTTGAAAGGTTATAAAAGTAAGGAGGGTCTTGATTTCTTGGTGTTCGGCGTTATGAATTGGGAGTTCTCATGTTGAAAATAATCGGCCTTCAGCACACCAGAAAATAATGCTTAAGCCACGTCATCAACACACAGTTCGGTGTAATAAGAAAACTCAACACTTGAAAGCTGCTCTCATGATCAAGTATTCTCGAAAAATGTATTAACCACAGCCCCAAAATATAAATCTAACTCTGAAGCACACCCTCGAAACGTGTTGATTCCATTACTGGACACCCTTTTTGTGGTGCAACCAAGTGGCCGATCTGCCGTCGAGCTATATGTACTTAGGCCTGCCTCAATAGATCAGTTGGTTAGAGCGCCTTGTTTCAGATCCACCCACCCGTGGCGGGAGAGGGGGACGCCGGGTCGCTCTAGGCGTTTGCTGTTTGTCCCTGCCTGATGCAGCCTGCGGTCTGTGGCAGCGGCTGCGCTAACGGCCAGGTAAAGTCCGAGGGCAAGCGGCACGTGTCGAGCGTTGCGTCACGTTTAGCTCAAAATTCTGCCGCTGACCCGGAAGCTCTCGATCGGTTGGCGGGGTCAGCGCTCACGCAACCACCACTGCTTAGCGTGAGCGCTCATCCACAAAAATACATCCTATCAAAAGCTTTGGACTGCATTTTTAAACAGTGCTTATATCCGTAACGCATTACAATGCAGCACGTCCAATGGCTACAAGCAAGCAGTCCTTACATCACAAATGCGGTTAATTGTGCGTTTGTCTTCTGATCCCCAGTCGTGCGAACGTAGTCGTGCACGTGCAGTCGTGCCTCAAATATTCCTCCTTGACTTGAGAGCGGGTACCCGGAACACTGAGTGAGGTCTCCCGATTGTGCCGTGGGGTTTCGTTTTAAGAAAACTATCAGGTCGCAAATAAGTTGTAAAAAGATAAAACAAACAGGCCAAGTCTTAATAAAGCTACCGTCTATACAAGATAAAAGCTAACCCACTTTTTGCTTAACAGTGACAATTGTATCTCTCATCCAATCAAGACTGGCGGCAATCGAATGGCCCTACGAATGTAAGGTCATCAGTGATCTCAGATTCGTCAAACCGCAGCCCTGCAAAAGATATTGGTTTGAAGAAAAGGACGACGATCCTGTCAACACCTCAGAGTACATCGCTAGTGCTCTGCTTCGCTTCTGAGCGGCCCTGCGGTGACCTTACTAGATTGATCTAATGGTTCCAGATGATCTAATGGTTCCAGATCTAATGGTTACTAGATGAGGAAGGGTTCCAGCAGGACGGGATGGCCCTGCACACGACACAGGCTTCATTGCATTAGTTGGAAGAGCATTTCCCTGAAACGCACTTCCACTGCCGTGCTGTGCCTCCCCACTCACCCGACCTGTCGTCCCCGGACTTTCTGTGGAGTAACCTCAAGAACTACGTCCACATCGACAGGCCAGCGAATCTTCAAGCGCGTAAGGACGTCTCCAGGCTTGAAATGGAAGAATCACTTTCGACAAGATCGAACGGGCAATCGACTGGCTGCAGCGGATTCAACTGTTGTGCATCCCAGACCACCAGACAGAGATCTGGAACATCTTTTGTAGTCACGATTTGACGCATGTGGAGTCTTTGATAGTTTCCGTTGTCGCCGCTCGTGTTTTGCAACCGAATCGACAGTCGAATTCTGCCAGTCACGGTTGTAGGGCAAATATGCTCTCCGCTATTGAGGAAATCGTCGGTTAGCTTTTGCCGGGGCGACTCAATACTTTAAAAATCTGCCACATATTGCAGTTCCTTCTCTTTGTCCCAATTCACCTGTGGCCTCGTGGAAAACCTGCCGACATTTGCAGGCTGGCGTAATATGCCAGTAAGCGGGCAAGCCAAAACACAACGTTTGTATCCAAATGATACTTTTTGGCATACAATGAACAAGATATTAATAATGATGTGTTATGGTAACGAGTGAAGCAACACATTTCGAAAAATAATTTATCTGCATTTCTTTTGCCCAGTATTCTCTATTTTGCTCGTATGCATGGTGCGGTGGGGAGGCGAGGGGGCTAGGAGGGGCAGTGGGGTGGAGGGGAGTCAGGACAACACTGGAGAAGGGGAGCTCAGGTCCCGAAGGTATACAGAGTGACATCTCTGAAAGCCGCTCAGCGTGGTGCAATTGATGCGGAAAAGATTGCCACCATGCCCGGAGTCAAGCGCAGGAATGTTAACCAGTGTTGTCTCTGTCGTACACGCCGCAAAGTTTTGCCGCTGCTCGGGAGAACCTGGAGTAAATCTCATAGCCGGAATTGATGGTTTGCGTTGACACTTCCCTACACTAAGGAAGGATGTTTAACAACACTCCGATCGGTGGCGTTCCAGGACTGGAAGGACATGATAAAGAGGGTGTGCTTTGATTTCGTTTACCGGAGATTTCAGTGTTCAACACGACATTTATAGGCATTCCGGCACTATATTGCTTTGATCTTGCCAATGGCTGAACCATTGAACATCCGGCTGGGATATACCACTAAAGCAGCACACCATCGCGAGGTGGGTCACTATAATACAACTTTTGCAATTTTTACCTCCAGATTCCGTTCATAGGACTCCTCTTGATGCACATCGGCAGGCCGAGTCCCATGCATACTCATTCCATTAGCGTAAAGAACAAACTCAAACCCACCCAAAATACAAGAAGCGATGCACTTAAGCTCCACAACATGCCCATTTTGGGGCAGTGAACAAATTCTGACCATACAGAGTACCCGGTTGGTCCGGCTTTGAAAGCTGGTCAATCCTGGACAATCGGAACAACACTGCTTACCGAATGTTGATATAGCTTAGTGTGAAAAATGAATAACTAGTTACCGGCTATGGAACTTTCGCTGATTTTGCAGACGTTCCCTGAATGGTACTGACCATCAAAAGTCCAGAGCAAGGGAATTTGATGCAAATGCATCAGTTTATGGCGATACAAAATAAAAGATGCATTCCGGACTATCCAGGAATGGATGAATATTCGGAATTGGACCACCTGAATGTTTCGCATGATCAAAAGGTGTCAAGAGGTCACACTTTGGAGATGGGCCCACGGGGCTATTACACATGAGTCCTCGTTCTTTACACGGGCCCGAGTTTTTTGTGTTCCTGATGCCAAGGATATGTTCGAACTCAGCTCACAAAAGCCTCGTCAAATGGTGCCCGGCAATCAAGGTCTTAGGAAAAATAATACAAAATGTCATGCTACCGTCCTCTTTCCAGCCGATGCCCTGTTTTTGGCATTCAAGTCCACAATGACTGGCAGACCGGCATCCGTTCTCCTCCATCCGCGCAGCACTGGAACACCTTACAACGGCTGCCTGCGCTGCCACCGCAGTCGCGGCGGGCCGTCTCAGAGACACTAATCCATACATCCGCGTGGCTCACCGGCCGGGGCCTCCTGTTGACCACCGGCCCCGTCCGCCCTTCTGTTTGCCGGGTAGTTATTCTCAGCCACTTGCATGACGAACGGTGGTGCCAGGCAACAGTATTGGGTAGCACCAGGGTACACCACAAAGCAACAACATCGGACAGCGCCAGGGAGCAACACAGAACAACAACGTTGAACAGCGCCGGGGAGCACCACAGGACAACAGCATCAGACAGCGCCAGGGAGCACCACAGAACAACACTGAACAGCGCCAGGAACCACCAAAGGACAACAGCATTGAATAGCGCCAGGGAGCACCACAGAATAACAGCATCGGATAAAGCCAGGGAGCACCACAGGACAGCAGCACTGGACAGCGCCAGGGAGCACTACAGAACAACAGCGTTGAACAGCGCCGGGGAGCACCACAGGACAACAGCATCAGACAGCGCCAGGGAGCAGCACAGGACAGCAGCATTGGACAGCGCCAGGGAGCACCACAGAACAACAGCATCGGATAAAGCAAGGGAGCATCACAGGGCAACATCATCGGATAGCGCCAGTGAGCATCGCGGGAAGACAGCACCGGACGGCGCCAGGGAGCACCACAGGACAACAGCATCGGACAGCGCTAGGGAGCACCCCAGAACAACAGCGTCGGACAGCGCCAGGGATCATCACAGCACGCCACCGGGCGGACAGCGGCGGACAGCGGAACCGGACGACAGCGCCGGACAGAGGCGACATTGGTACGGGACAGAAGCAGCTGGAGAAGTACCGAGCGACGGCACCGTATAACACCAGATGCCTGCATCGAACGGCGAGTGAGCGCTGACCCGTGGCACCGCGCAACAGCGCCAGCCATCGTCCGATACGCGGCGGCGGGCTTTGGCGGCACTCAGACTGGCGCCTGTCGGGACGGATTGCTACGGCTGTACGCGAGGAGAGTGCATTCCGATGTCGGTGCGGCCGCGAGCCATCGGCGCCATCACCTCTCTCCGGAGCGGCCGCTGGCAGCCGCTGCCGCGGTCTCCAGCGGGCCGTGACTCGCCGCCGGCGCTGACTGAGCGCCGGGTCGCGCACCGTTTGAAGAGAGCGGGCACGTGGAACGAAAGGCAGCAGGTCGCGCCGTTTCCAGCCAAACGCTTGGTCCCTTCGTCGGTGGGGTAGAACTGGAGGGCCATGGGTGATGGCGTCACGGTAATCCGGGCCGAACGAGTCGTCCCGACAGCCGCCCAGTGGAACCCCGCCCTGGAGTGCGTCAGTGGCGTCGGCTCGCTCACCTTGTGTCGAGTGACGAAAACACGCTTGCGCACGACGTTTCATCGGGCCGTCCAATCCACAAACAAGTTCTCCGGGCGCTGAGGCGGCCCTCTCTCTCGCTGCCCGCGCGGGCAGCTGGTGCTAGCGGCACGCTCACTCGCTGCAGTCTGCGGCGCGACTGGTGCTAGCGGCCGGCCGCGCGTCGGAGTCGCCGCGGCCACCGGGGCGATTGGCGTAACGGGCGCCGGCGCGCGCCGCTCGGCGTCATCAGGGCCACGCCCGACGCCATCGGGGGTGAGGCTCCAGGACCTTGTGCAGGCCTATGTGGACATCATGAGGAATGGGGGGGGGGGGGGGGTGGAGGCGCGCAGACACGGACCTCCTCAAGGCAGGTGTAGATGTGTGGACGTCATCGGGGTGGGCATGCAGACCATACGCATGAATCTGGTCTGGGGAGATGTGTACAGGCATAGAAAACATTCGAGGTAACGCGTACGGATACGTATCTCATCGGGGAAAGGTGTGCAGGCATTGTCTCCTTGCGATGGGCCGTTCGAACATAATTTTAACGGGCGTCGTCGTGAAAATATGAACATCATTAGGGGTACGTGTAACTGTATATCACCAGGAGAGTGTCGAAATGCGGGTACCATCGGCAGGCATGGAGACGAAGGGCGTCATCGGCAGGCATGGGGACGAAGGGTGTCATCGACAGGCATGGAAATGAAGGGTGTCATCAGCAGGCATAGAGAAGAAGGGCGACATCGGCAGGCATGGAGACGCAGGCGCCATCAGCAGGCATGGAGATGAAGGGTGCCATCGCTGACATCGATGGCAGGCATGCAGACGTGATCGTCATCAGAACATTAAGTCGGCTTTGGTGTTATGAAGTGCGTTGCTGAGTGTGAATATATGAATTAATTAATGACCACACAGGCAAATCAATGGCCTAACAAGGCAAATTAGTGAGAAGTGCAGCAAGTGATGAACATAGCTTCATGTCAAATCACCAGACGCGCTATCGCGAATGCAGCATGTCAGTCTCGTCGATGGTCTCCTGCAGTTCCGAGTCAGTCTCGTCGATGGTCTCCTGCAGTTCCGAGTCAGTCTCGTCGATGGTCTCCTGCAGTTCCGAGTCAGTCTCGTCGGTGGTCTCCTGCAGTTCCGAATGCGCGCTCGTTGTCTTTCACACACGCTCTTTCCAGCCAGTGATATTCAGAACCGTGCCAGAGCTGAGCCCGCATGCTGGGCAACGAAGTGGCATTCAACGAGCCCGAAGACGGTGCTCACAATGCTTGCTATAATGTTTCGCTGACATCCTTTACACGGTACATTGGCGTGCATCCAATATAGCGAGGCTTAGGCCTTACCTATCACGCGTATTGGCTTTTGTCAAATTTTCTGCTTTTAGCATAAGTCCAGACATCGCAGCATTGACAAACATGTCAAAAGACGACTGAACGTGCGGCCATCGTAGAAGACAAACCATTTCCTATGGATGGTGCTAAAACTATGGTAATGAAGCTGATAATTTTTGAATACCAACGAATATGCGCTGCGCGCATTAACTTGCCCAGTTGCCTCTCAAATTCGTTAACGGTCTGAAGAGTAAGTAATGACGTTTCCTATGTCTGTTTCAAAATATCCACATGTTAAAAAAACATTGAAGCCATCACAAGCACGTGCCTCAAGTCTTGAGGAAAATCCATCGTCCAATCAGAGGTAGATGGGCCGGTTCTTATCACGTGACGATGACCAGAGGAGCTGGCTGTACCCGGTAAGCTGCTATCCTCGGCCCTCACAGTGACCTGAACCGAACGCCAATCACGCAGTAGGGCTTTCAAAAAGATCAATGAACAGGCCACGAAGCATATCAGGCACCAAATCAGACAGGTCGTCCGTTTTCCACAGATTGATGATATTTGCACTGGTGCATGTAAACATATCAGCATATTAAATCAGCTCATCTCCAAACAAATATACGGGAGCCATAGTCTGTATCCTCTTCCCTAAAGACCTCCTTGTTGGGCTGCTTAAGTAATGCCATCAAAATACACGGCTCTCCCCAGCTGGAGTACTTCAGTGGAAAGGAATTTAGATGGAACGTATACCGACGACATTCGCAAATGTATTTGCATCATCGTTCCAACCATGCCACCCGAATGCCTTTTGTGAAATGGCTTATTCTGCCATTTCTGGCGCTCATGAACTGCACGACTCCCAATTTATCATCATTTTCTATTGTATTTGGAACATTCAGCCCTGAAATATTCAGCCTCTCGAGAGTTCCTTGTGAAGATTTTTACCCCATTCCCTTCCCATATCTGAAACAAAATTAGGCAGGACGGCAGCTTGAATGCGACGCGCCTTAGTTGGGGAGGGGGGAATTTGAGCCCTCTGAGACCTTACAAAACAAAGAAAGGTGGAGAAACCAAATTCGCAGGGTACGTAAATCTGTATGCGGACCCACTGGTGTTAAAATATTAAATCCCGGTCATAACCTTTGAGTCCAGTAAGGTCAAACAAGGTCAAACCTTAAATCGACGTCCGAAGTGCTCTCAGACCTCATCATGAAACCACACTTAACCTTAATCCCCCTTCTATGCTGAGATCACTGGTGTTCAATTCAGGTCAATGACCTTATTTAGCATTCAGAAATTCGCTGTTACCAAACACCTAAAAGATTGTTTGATTCTTAATTTTGATACTCACCAAGGATTACTCTGGATGGCATGCTTCTAACCGCAAAAGGTTAATCGGAGTCGTTTTAGGTTCGTAACCTCTTCTTACCCTTATGAAGTCCAAAAAAGGTGTCTGCTGACAACCCTGCGATCAGAAAGCTTGAAATGGGCGCTAAAAACACCCCACAACGCAACTTCATCGCTAACACAAGCAGTTCAGTTTGTTTGCTTTAAACAAACAAATAATCAAGCAACACCAAGGTAACTAACGGACTATAAATTTGATATCTTGTGGCGTGTTTTTGAAATCGCCTGGCGCAACTTTTTTCAAAATAATTTATGTGCAAGACAGTTCTGATGTCAGCTGACTGGCATAATTCGTTTTGAGCTTCTGCCGGAAAAAAGTAAAGGGAAGGTAATTAACCTTATAGGAAAGTTCCTTGCTAGGTTTATGCCCTCAATAATAATTATTACAGGTTTGTTGAATGGCTCGGGCTAAGGGTGGCAAGTGGTAGCGAAAATGGCTTAAATAAATGAAGAAGGCATATGTGCCAGAATTGCTACATTTATATAATGCCCGTTAAACCTCAATGTGCCTGGGAAAGGCTTTAATTGGCAATGTCTCAAGTATCATTTATCTTGGCGTTAGTCAGCTCCAGTCCCTTCTGCCAAGCGACAAATCCTATGCATTTAACATATCTAATTGACATTGGGAAATCGATTCACATCTCCTCATTCGACGTCTCTACGGTCTCCGGGACAACGATGGCAACTACCTACCCGGTGCTAGGACCACGCCTGTAAGAACACTGTGCTCCAGGTGGTGATCTTGCTGTCACAAATGCGATCATGTGTAAATATATATGGATACCACTTCCATCGTGCGTTCGTAAAAGGAGTTTGGCCAGGCGACCCGCCGGCCACCCCGGTTCAAGCCGACTCGATCTATTCACGACCGGTTCACAGGCGAATGCAAATGATCGTGAATCCGGAAACCAACACCGACCATGCCTAGGTTATAGAGACATGTCCGGCTGTGATGGATAGTACATCTGCGACGCAAATGCACTTCGCCGATAAGTACATAGCATGCTTCTGATAGCTACGCGGCGAGCTGGACATCCGTTCTTCTGAAAAGTTCTCCCAGTAAATTATGCCACGACGAACATCAGGGTACGTAATGGACTGATAACACCTTAAAATTCTTTTTTTATTTCTTTCTTTCCCTAAGCGAGGGAATGGAGCATTGTTGAGCGACAAAAAACAGTGATAGTCTTGTTGCATCATACGATTGCAACACGTTGTTCATTCTGAGCATGTTTGGCAGTGTAAGCGCCTGACACTGCAAACGATTCCTGTTTTCAGTCGCTGGCTCCTTGTATGCCAATCAATGTCGTCATTTGTGCTGTAGCTGGCAACCTTATAAATTAAGTAAAACATGTGGGAGAGTCATGCAAATTGTCAGCACCAAGCTGCAGTGCATAAGTTTGTTTAAGTAGGCAAAGAGGTTACGCATTTTAACAGGCGTGCTGAGCATAATGGCCAACTCTACAGCATATGATCAACATGTGGAAACTACAGTACTGGGCCCATGTGTGCTGTACTCAACCACGCAATACCTAGCAAGGACATGCAACTTCGAATTGGACCACAGGGATTTTGAGATCTCCATGACAAAGGCATCCGCGTACCGGGCACCACAAAGGCACCACAAGCCTGGACTCATGGCAGATATGTCGCTATCGGACTACCCGTCATCACAGAGCCGGGCCACCCATCATTGCCAAAGTCTGTCATCACAGAGCCGGGCCACCCATCATTGCCAAAGTCTGTCATCACAGAACCGGGTTACCCATCATTGCCGGAGTCTGCCATCACAGAGCCGGGTCACCCATCATTACCAGAGTCTGTCATCACAGAACCGGGTCACCCATCATTACCAGAGTCTGCCATCACAGAACCGGGTCACCCCTCATCACCAGAGTCTGCCATCACAGAGCCGGGTCACCCCTCATTACCAGAGTCTGCCATCACAGACCCGGGCCACCCCTCATTACCAGAGTCTGCCATCACAGAGCCGGGTCACCCATCATCACCAGAGTCTGTCAGCACAGAGACGGGTCACCCATCATTGCCAGAACCCGTCATCACAGAGCCGGGCCACCCATTATTGCCAGAACCTGTCATTGCAGAGCCGGGTCACCCATCATTGCCAGAGTCTGTCATCACAGAGCCGGGTCACCCATCGTTGCCAGAACTCGTCATTAGAAGGCCGGGTCACCCATCATTACCAGAACGAGCCAGGTGCCTCGGCGACCAAGAAACGGACGATAATCCACGGTCACGAACGACGACCGTGACCGTGGAGTTCATAGGTTTCAGCCGTGACCGCAAACAGACGGGCGTTCCTACCACAAAAACCGCCGGCTGACACACGTTCTTAGACTTGTCGGTGGCTACACCTGTGACTGGACTCATAGGCCGTCTGATCATGGTTGTCAGGGGTGGGAGTGCATTCCTACCGCACATACCGAACTTCTTCCCTCATTAAAATCTTTAGGACTTCCTGCCTCTTCCTGCCGATGATACTGCTGGGAGCGAATTTTGCCACCGCTGAAATCGATTCTCTGTGCCAAAATCTAAGTTGGTTACACAATGGTCGCTTCCCAATAATGCCAGTGGGGCTTGATTTCCTGATTTCCAGAGCTCGGCCGGAGACCCGCGAGCGTTAATGTTTCACAGAAACGTGCGGTCTGAGCGGAATTTACTCTAAAATATATTAGGTTTTGCACCTATGCCTCTATCACTTGCATTCTTCAAACAAGACACTGATATACGTTGCTCGCAAACTATATGTGTACACACCATGAACCCACCTTCTTCAGCTCTAATTTTTATAAAGGTAATGCATAAAATACCGATTAAATTATACTGCATCAAATTGTAGAATCTTCACCGATTTACTACAACGGGATTAAGTGCAAGCTCATCAATCAAAGACGCCATAGATAACTGGGCATGCTGACATGTTGTGTGCATGCATTAACACACAAATAAGGGTACTTTTTACGGGTCCAATGAAGCCACAGGTAGACGATAGAATGGAAGACAGCTGAACGGGGTAGACATATGCTGTTTTAATTAACATATATGAAGTAAAGACTTTACGTTGGGCAGCGACTTTGAAACGTTACATAAGCGTCTCAAGAAATACCACAAAATATTGCTGAGATAGATTATACTGCTATCATGCCAACCAAAGCCAGAGCCCAAACGTGATTACGTCACCTGGCGGCTGTGATAAGCACATGTGCCGTCATGTGCTCATCCGTACCTATTGCTCCGAAGCACGGATAAGCACATGTCAGCACAAGACTGTGATGGGGGTGTGCTTGCGACGTCATCACCCTCTCAGTAGCTCGCTTGTAGAACGTGCGCTGCTGAACCTTGCGTCAAACTATGGTAAAGGAGAAGTACAATTTGGCAGCACTGGCAGCATTATCTGACGTCAATGCATGCTACCATCTTGACGGCAGCCACCTGCAGCGGTGTGAAAGGTCGGGGCGAAGGCAGCGTATGTACATAAATATTGTGTACAATCCGCTCAGCGTCACAGTTTCTCAGGGAGCGGAGGCACTCTGAACATACCTAGGTCTCCATAAAGGAGACCGATGAACATTTGTTTCAAACTGTCTTATCGCCCGCCTTCAAAAGAGCAATCTTTGACCTCTGACCGCACACAAGACACAACAACCCACCAGCTCATCTCAACATCGGTTACCTCCGCCCCGAGCAGCACAACTAATCAGGCTTGCGGCCCCATCTTGTGGTCATTATTCGGAAGCGATGACTTCATAACCCGCGCCGGGCTGTCGGCGCCGCCAGGCTGCCGCGGTGTGGTCCGTCATCACGGAGGACGTCCGCGACCGGGCTCGAGAGCGGGCCGCGGAGGCCACGGGAGCTGCTTGCCGATGTTGAAGGCAAACTTGGGCCCCGGTTAGTCTAAGGTCAAGCTTGGACCCAGTTCAATAGCCATCGTGAGGGTCACGTCACACTGACCCCGCCCTTCATCAACGCTGAGTCACACGGCATGTGCTCGTGAGAGGGCTCGCCACACAACGGGCTGAGAAAATACCAATATGAAGTGTTTCACACGTACTAAATAGCCCAATAGCTAACACCGAACTCTCCCGCGACAGCAGACGAGCCGTACAACCGTGCCGAACAATTTCGTGCAGTCATCGATCAGTAGAAGTGCTCACGTAGACGAAGGCTTCGAACTTCCCAACTTCAAAAATTAAATGCTGGCTGATTGCTGATCTTGACAGAGTGGAATTCCTCTGATCTATGCAGTACATGCTTCAGCCGTAACATGTAAGTGCTGATTTTCCTAGCAATGATGTTCTTGTGGTCTTGCGGTTGTGGTCTTGAGTACAATTCCCCCTTAAATTGATTAGGTTTTGCACCTACGCCCCTATCATTCGCATTCTTCAAACAAGACACTGATGTACGATGCACTCAAGCTATGTGTGCACATACCATGAGCTTACTTTTTTCCCTCTGATGTTTATAAAGGTAATGCACAAAATACCAATTAAATTATGCTGTGCCAAATTCTCGAATCCTCGCCGATTTACTACCGTAACATTAAGTGCAAGCTCATCACTTAAACACGCCATAGATAACTGATATAGCTGACATATCGTGCGCATGCATTAACACACAAATAAGGCTGGTCTTCACGGATCGAAAAAAGCCACGGGTAGACAATAGAGTGGGAGACAGTTGAATGGGGTGAGCATATGTTGTTTCAAACTGGCGAATAGCAGGTAATGCCCTACAGCGGGCAGCAACTGAAATATGACGTCTCAAAAAGTAACACAACATGGTGCTGAGTTAGATCATATTGCTATCAGTACCTCCATTTCCGTTATTTACAATTATCAAAGGAGGCAAGCGAGTGAATACCATAAATGTAGGACTATCTGCAAACCTGTGGACAGGACAAACATGACCAACATTTAACGCGTGCTGTGCAGATTGGATAAGCTATCACTCATAAAGCCCTCAATAAATATCCCTTGTCAAGAACATGTCATTTTCCCAGGCGGAGTGGTGCAGTCAAAGTGCACTTCAGTGGTCCGTGTCGCCTTAACGAAGCATCCCCACTTCTGTTGGCTGGCGTAAAGGAAACTAATAATGACATGATAATAAAGCTATATTATACATATTTACACATACAAGCATCTCATCATGTCTGCATATATATATATATATATATATATATATATATATATATATATATATATATATATATATATATATATGCATGAAGGGTAAACACTAGCGATAATTATGCGCCACAAATTGTCTCCAATTCTGACAGATCGGGTCATATCCATTAAATTTGTTTCTTCTCGGCCCTGCAACAATTAATTTACAAACCTTACTGCAACCGGACCTCGGTGCGGCCCACTACCGGAGCGAGATCGCGGTGGTTTTGATTCAATGCAGATATGCTCATTGGAAGTGTACTACAACTGCGAACCTTCCAGTGTCCTTGGTACTGCCTCCGACTGCAAAAGCTCTTTTGGTATCCCTGAGCCACAGCGCATAGGAAGTGATGCAAGTCATGATGTGTCATCATTTCAAGTCTCCATTACAGGTGATATCTGGCGAACCATCACTGCCGTGCCGGCCAGCTCTGTCGTTTCAGGATCCTGATACGTATAGAACGCACACGAACTGCTCGTCCTTGGAACATCGCAATTGCTGCGCATTCATGTGCTCTGAACTGCAAGCTCGCATGGACTTCGACTTGCCATTTTCAGTGACATTTGGAGTCTGGCAAATCTTGAGGGCGTGATGCATGACATCTACGCAGATGTACGTTGTGTGGTACATCATGCCTGATGGTCCGTAACTCGTTACGGAACGCTGTGTATCCCTTCTTGAAATTACAGTTGGGCCACTCAGGGCCTCCATTGAAGTATTAATTTGGTAAATATTGGGATTAACAAGCCGAGCAAGTGTACTTTGAGGCAGCGGGGCATCCACCTGCAGAGCGGCCCCGACCGACATACAGAAAACTGGTCAAACACGTACTTTTATGGCCGCGGCTGTTGTATCAATGCAACTTTTAAGTACAAACAACGCGTTTGAAAAGGGCCATATCACCGCCTAATCTGCTAAGTATCAACATGTGTTGAACAGCTGATATCAATGCAGTGGTTTCGCAAGAAGTGGTAGAGTCGGAGACATGCCACCAACGCTAGTCTTAACTGCATATCTACCACATACGTTTGATCTATTGCTTACGATGTACGCGACCACTGAGGGGTGCAGTTTCTGGCGCGACGACGCCATGGTTTTGTTCAGTTTCCGGTGCGAAGCTAAGCAGTTTTTACGCAATTGGCTTTCCAGCCTCAGAAAGACCCGCCATTGTCGAACGCATATGCATACGTTCCAGCGAAGCGAGTAAGGGCACAAAGTCTGGCATAGAATGTTCAGCGTATCTGACACGACCATCACAACGCCGTGGAAATGACGAACCGAACCGACCATACGCCCGCCCTGTCGATGGGAAACTCCGCCCCTCCCGCTGTAAACGCCAAAGCTCATGCTTTCCACTTCGCCTGCAGAACACCCGCTTCTTGGCAACTGTTTCGCAGGGGTGCAGTTTTCCATCTGACTGCATGTGTGTGTGGGCGAAGGAGGGCTACCCTCACTGCTCAGCTAAGGTCGCCAATGTTGGGCTGGATCTCTGCGATGTGAAACTTGGCTTCAGTGCTCTACCAACACCTGGACATGATGAGTTCAAATTTTGCACAGGAAAAATATATTAAAACCATGATTGCAGTTTTCTCCCGCTCTTAGATATGAAAGAAGACATTTTCATATCTCCTTAAAAGGTTAATTCATTTCGTGGCGAATTCAAGCACAAACGGAGCATTTCAGACAAATGGAGAATACATTTGGAAATGGTCGTATCATACGGCTGAATCTCCGAGCGGAGCCTCGACCATAACTTCTGAGCACTATTGTAAGCGTGCGTAATATACAAGTGGACCTAAAACCCTGGGTCTGAGCCTGGACGCCTGATATTATTAAACCAATGATCCAAAGTAGCAATGCTCAAGCTTCTCATCTTGCTGCGCGATTTGACGACTTTGCGCACTCGAATCGGCTCACCCACTTGAAGTCTAATAACGTAATGGTGAAAATGCGGTATGCCTCTTGAGCCTGTGGAATGTGGAAATCTGTTTCAATTCTCTTGTCCTACTTGCCATATATCGAAGCCGAATGTTAACACAGCTATCAAAAACAGACGTCCGTCGCATATAGCGGTGTACCTGACGACACTAAAACATCTCAACTGTATAGAGATCACGCTTGTTTGCACCGCCAGACGCAAAAAAACATCAGTTGAGAATACAAACGAAGCAATTCACTTCATACACGCTGTACACTTAGGACCCTAATGCAAGAGCAGGTTGATCAAATAATAAGCTCTGAAGAACGGAGATGACTTAGGCCATCCATAGCTGTCCCCATCCCCATCCTCTACTACTTGAAATACGTGCCGTCGCCAATGTTCCATGCTATATACCGCACATCTCCAACGCCATATTTTTGCTGTTTGCGTCATACCTTTCGATAGCTATCGACGCTGCACAATTTAAGGGAATGTTCCACACTTGAAGATGCTGAAGCAGGCATCAGACATGACGAAACAAGGTCACTTATCGGTATACTTTTAAGTGGAAAAGCCTACTCTTGACGACACATTTTCTCTGTTTAGTACATATACCCCTCAATACATCGTCATCGCACCTTGCACAACATTGATTAGTAGTCAATTGACGGCGGCCGTTATATCTGGAAATCGTGCTCACGAACGCCAGATATGAACGACTGCGACAGTTACACTTTCCGTGGCCTTGATCTTTGCATGATCAATGGCATGGTAGTATTTTAACAACGTTACTATGACGTCATGGATGCCTGGGTGACCTTAAAATGATCCCCCCGAAAAGTATGCACATTGTCGAGGGCGTGTAGCCCAGAAACTTGAAGAGTTTAGGCTTTAAAGATGGCAGGGCTGTGAGCTGCACCGAATGATCTTCAAGATGGCTGTTCAGCTTAAAACCCAGTGGAGATGTGTGAACCCTCCCCTTAATATGCTTTCTTTCCCCAAATACCGTCCAATCACGCTGTCACTTAGAGAAGAGGAGACTGAGGGATTTTAACGGCATGGCTGAATGTTTAGCATGTAAATTAGTTTTGCCATGTTTGTAGTCGGTAAACGGTTTATCAATTGCAGCTTTCTTGTGTGCCCAAAAATTCAAGATGATCTAAGCGGACACTTAGACTTTAGACAAGACCTACTTTGCGAAGAGCAGGCCGTCTTGGATCTCAATCTGAGCGCTGTTGGGTATGCATTACACGTCACTCCTGCTCATTACGCAACCTGCTTTTGACGCGTGTCCGACTCGCTTTGAAAAGACGCTTGGGCGAACAGACTATTACACTCCCGGCTATTTCTGTGTGGTATATTCGTTGGCTGTAACACTTGTGCAAGTAAAGAGCAAGACTATATCCGTGTAAAAAAAAAACATGAAACCAACCAGTTACCCCAGAAGTTCAACATTTGAGCAGCTCTCACTATGTCGAAGACAAACAGGAAACAGGAATCAAATTCCAACAACCTTTGTTTCGTTGGGATTATAACTCTATAGGTCAGAACTACATCAGAGCTGAAGACATGGCTGGAACCACTGGAAGACGGGGGGGGGGGGAAGATATGCTCCTTGCATTTTAAACCAAGTGATTTCCTCAAAAATGTGGTTACACACTAATGGCTACGTAACTGAGGAGAGGCGTGAGCGGTGGGGGAAGGCCGCGACCGTCGTGAAATGCCTGCACTAGCGAGCTTTCCCACACCAAGGGACACTCTTTCGGGGTTCGTGCGAGTGCTGGGGCGCGGCTCACGCCAGTGCGACCGTTAAGCCAGATCATGACTAATGGCTGCAGCATGCCTCGGTGCGATGGGGCGGTGTGAAGATTTAGGACTCGCCCTACTGCTTCCCCCCCCCTTTCTGTTGAGGGAGGAAAGCAGGGCGGTTTTTGGAATAGCGGGAGACTCATCATATCGGTTACGACAAGCGGTATCGATTGCTCCAAAACTAGTTTGATTGTTTCCAAGCGATATTACTTCCTGTGCAGCAAACCTCACTGGCACCTACTGACCAGCCTTCTCGGAAGAGGGCGGCCACACTTCACAATTTGTAACGTGTGCGGCAGCGAACGCATATCTCCATCCCGCAGTGGAATGTTCCGAACCGTCACATCAGATATGCCAGATGTTCTGATTTGCCTCGCGGCGCCCAAGCCATTAAACGCAAATTACGAATAGGAACATAGATGGCAGTCCAGTACTCAATCATCTGTTTTGAGATCCGACCAGCCTCGATCAGACCAGGCTCATTCACGCTATGCGGACTTGCAGCAGAATCTGTTTAATATTCTGCAGCCAATCAGCTGTCACGGGCTTAAGGTGGCACTTAAAATGCCGCAGTCCCACAAAGCAAACGTTAAGAGCGCTCAAACGCGGCCCACTCTTTTTGGATGATGCAGAATATTTTGTGGAGCGTGCCTCCTAAAATCTGTCATACCAAGTCATTAAGCGTCAAAAGTATTTCCGATGAATATTGATTCATTTTCATTTATTACTGAGCAGCGTGAACGCGAAGTGAAGCCGCCGAGACCTTGACGGAAATGTCGTCACTTGTCAATTTTCACAGATGTAACAGTGCTTTGATAATTCAAGGTAACAATTTTAGAAGCACAACGTTACGACCCAAAACGCATCACAGAAAAACTTATGAGGTTTCTGTGGCCTTTCCGTTCGGCATTGTTTAACAGTTGTCCAACGCGTCAATTTTGAACTGCTTGCGAACTTACCTGACACGTCACTGGCCGTCGTTTTTGGCTCCTGTTCTGCCGATGTCGGAAGCGTCAGCCGACTGGAGAATTGACCCGACGTACTGTCCGACTGAAAGCAAGGAAAAGTTTTATATTTGAAACCTTCGAGGTGCAACTGAAATCGATGTTGCAACGAAGGTATATAGCACACTGGTGCAAGCTGACTATGGTGTGCAAAGTTTTTGTTTTGTTTTATGACCTTTTCCGCGCCCGGATATTTTTCGTTGTTGTTGGTGCACGACAATTTCAATCAATGTTCGGCTCTGGTATGTGCTGTACCAGCGGTCATGCCATGACCTATTCGCGTTTCAGTGGCTATTCGCGTCATTCGCGTTTAAAGATACCTTCATGGTGCCTCTTGTCTTTGTCGTTGGTGCTTTACAACCCGCTCAGCATATGGGCCTATGTAGCTCCGCCTATCTCACGCGTCGGTGGGAGAGTTGGGCATCGCGGGGAATCAAGCCACGTACCTCTAGTTTCCCAGACGCCGAGCGAAGTCACTACACTATTCCCACCCTATGGTGCACTTTGTTCATGAGCACGCACCCAGTGCATCACTTAAGAAGGGTATGCAATTTTTATACTTAGAGAGTCTTTTCTTTTCAAAGAAGGGATAAAACTTATAGTCTACGAAACATCTCAGTCAGGAGGTATGCGAGAGACGCACGAGAGATGTACGAGAGAGACGCATGAGAGACGTACTGCGAACTCAGACGCTTGAGACTTGTCACATCTGGGAGTACCTTTTGGGAATGGGGCGAATGAGGTTCACTCCTCGCTCAGCTCTCAGTGAATGTGATGCCGTAATAAGACAATGCGGGCTAACCACTGACGGGATGCAAAAGCGATTGATGGCGCAGTTGTGCGGAAAAGGCCGGTTCAGAACACGTTTTGAAAACATTTCGTAGCATAGTTCTTAGTTTGTACACGAAGTTCCCTTGAAGGTGCGACCTTACCTGCAGATAATTTCGACTTTTCTCCTTAAGCCTTCTGCACGCCCCATCTCGACTCCACACTCCCTACTTGAGTACCATGAGTGTTTCACTCTCTCCGTCCTATCATCATTCGGAATCAATTCATGCTAACAAGCTCAACATCAACTATGGAGTGACCCAGTGAGCTAAAGCGGAGGGGTACGGGATAATCTACCGATGTTTTCTGTCCCGATGCCTGATAAATTGTTTGCTGAACGAGTACATGAAGTGCACGCTGTCTCCCGGACCCAACACGTACCCTTGCATTTCCCACACATTACGGTGCACAACATGTCGCATTGCTCGATTTACATTCAATAGTCTGTGCATACGCGCAGGACTCTCTTAGATCCCTTACACGACAGGCTCGTTAACCAACTTTTTGGGGATGCTCCCTCAGATGGCCCAGCTCTTTTCCGCACCTTTGTCTACACCTCCAGACCATTCACAAGTATTCTTGCTTTTTCAACCTGGTCTTTTGCGCTTGCCCCCTTTGACAATATATAACAGCCTTGCCTTTGAAAGTGTCCTTTAGTGGTAAGAGCGACCCAAAGGCTGTAGTTTATTCCTTGATATTTGTTTATACTTGAGACTATAACTAGGGCATGTACAAATATCATCACTCAATTTCGTATAAGTTTCGACCTATGGTACGGGGTAAGGCGCACAAACAGAGGCATTCTTTGCCGAAGAAAAGCTTTGCGGTGCGGGCTAAGTTTTTAAGTAAGGGCTGCAGTCCAGACGGTTGTACAGAAACTCAAAAGGTGGTGGATCGAATAAAAACCCCGAACGCTACGAAAAGTGGCGGAGCTAATTAGACAAGACAGTAGTCACTTCTGCTATTGTTTCGATGAAGTTATGTTGCCGAAATATCAACGCTTGTATGGCTTCATTCTCCCGGTTTTTCTCCAAGAAATAAGGCTATTACCGCTTTCTAATCTTTGCGAATTATGGTCCTCGCAAATCCACTTAACAACTTACGTAAGTGGCGGAGCTGAATAAATCCGGCAGGGATTAAAGGAAGGTAACAGATGCCTTGTCAAACGGCCATGCGTATACTCTACATGATATTTTGAACTGGTGTATCTGGGCTTAAGGTCCCAAACATATGTCATCATCTACAAACAAATATAATCATGAGTTGGAACACTCCAGTTTCTGAGCTCCAAGTCCGTTCGGATGTTTGACTACCGGTCCTTTTCAGGCTGACCATGTGCAAGCGTCTCATGTCCATTGAAAATTGCGACACCAATACGGCCAAGCGGCAGGGTCAGTAGCCGCCGTTGCTGGTAGGCGCGGACTGGATATGATGCCACCCGCAGCACGACAGCGTCACGGGTATGAATTTTTGTTTTCGCAAAATAGTGACAGGCATGGCACGTCTAGTACTTTTGGCAGCAACAAACATCATGACGAGGTCCAGCGCATGCTGTGTTATCATATTTCATCATTCTCTGGTAGCCCACAAAAGTAAGACATCACCTTCAATGCAACTCTTCCTAAACATTATGGCGCAGGGAACACTATGCTGCTCTGGCCAAACGACACGTTGGATATGTGGGCCGTTTTTCTCCAGGCGATCGGGGACTGCTGCAAATATGTATAAGAAAGCCTAAATGCGCCATTACACAAACAAAACATCGGCAAGTTATCGGCTAGGGTGGACAAATATAAGCATTGGAATACGCATAGCCATCCTCAGAAGATTGTGGACGTGTTACGAAATGGAAAGCAACGTTTTACAATGCGCTCCGCAACATGAAGTAACTCCACGCGAACGTCCGCATCGTTTCATCATGTTGCTCAGGGGGCCGCCCTTCCACTGGACTGGCTTGGAAACCAGCAACTTCATAATAAGCCGGTGGTGAACTTCCTTGACAGTTGATTCATTCTGGAGTGCCTGGAAAATTGATTGACCAAAGCGCTGCTGCTGTAACATGTTTATAGAGTGGTGCGAATCGAAGCAGCACCAGACCATGTCCCGGCAAGGATGATGTCGAGGCCCCCGAATGACGCCAGCTGTCTGGAACAGGTTGGCAACCCAACAGATATGCATCTGTACTAGAGATGCAGCTTTTCCAAAATGTCTGTCCGCATTTTAGGTTTTTCTTCCTCTTTAGACGTTTAGACGGAGTGTGCATGCCCAATGTCATATCAGTATCAGTTAATGCACAACATTGTCTAAGTCTGTCATGTTGCTTAGGGAGTAGTGATGCACATGTACTATGAAATTTCTATAGCACCAAATTACATCTCAAGCAGTGTGATGACACTTTCCAATGAAAACAAATGAAAAAGAAAGTGCAATTTAAAAAAGCCCCTCACCGGCATTTTACTGGTACCAGCATCTCGTTCCTTCCTGTCCCGTCCCGTTCTGTCCTATCCCGTGCTGTCCCGTCCCATCCCGTCCTGTTCTGTCCCCGGCCGCCTCGTCCAGTCCGAACCGGTCTCTTCCCATATTGCCCGGTCCCGTCTGGGCCCATCACGCTCATCCGACTCCGTCCGGTCCCATCTGGTCTCTCTCCTTTCCGTCCGATTTCTAAGATTTCTAGCAGTCACATCCGGCGGCTGATCCCGTTCAATTTGGTTCGGTCACTTCTAGGCCCGTATGGTCCCATCTAAGCCGCCCAGTCCGTCGGTGCCATCCGGTCCCATCTAGTCGGATTAAGTTTCATCCGGTCGCGTCCAGTCCCATTACGTTTCATCCGGTCCCGTCCGATCACACCCCATCCGGTCCCGTCTAGTCCCATTACGTTTCATCCGGTCCCGTCTGATCACATCCGCCCCCGTTCAGCTCTGTTCGTCTGACCCCGTCAGGTTTCGTCTTCTGCCGTTCAGTCCCATGTGGCCCCGTCCAGCACTATTACTAGGTTGCCAATGCCTTTTTGTTTTACTTTCAGACGTCACTACCCAATCAGCTGAAAGTGTTTGTGACTTTTATCTTCGCGCAACCAATTGACAACCGCACCGCAGGTTTATGCGTTGGTCAGCATGGACTGTTTGGGCGATGGATGTGAAGTAAAACGTTGTTTATTGGCATTCCATGGTACATAAAATTAAATGAAGGTGATAAAAGCATTCAAAGTCTCTTGTGCGTCTGCTGATGCCAGTATTGTATGGATATCGTAGTAAGTAGGTGTTTCATGCCGTTTTGAAAAGTGCGAGCGGCCTTACACCGGTGATACCCATGCGCCATCATCCCACCAAACCAAATATCAACTCATGTTGTTT
Source organism: Pollicipes pollicipes (assembly GCF_011947565.3). Lineage (NCBI taxonomy): Eukaryota > Metazoa > Arthropoda > Thecostraca > Pollicipedomorpha > Pollicipedidae > Pollicipes > Pollicipes pollicipes. The sequence continues at coordinate 15,510,226 of NW_023597054.1, read as the reverse complement.
TATTATTGGACAAAAAAGAGGCTCAGTCTAATTCATGTTAGGTACTGAGAGCTACAGATCTTCATATTGTTTTCCAACCTAATCTGCCAGCTGCTTTTGCTGTTTTGAATGTCTATCATCAAAGTTCAAAAGTGTTTTATCTCTGCATAGACTAGCAGCTTTTCTGGGCGTCTCAATGCCCAAACCTTAATTTTGCAACATTACTTAGAGACTTCTTTCTGTTGTGCTGCACAGCAAAATTGTGCTGAAATTATGTTCCTGCCTACTTACCACAGAGCACAAAAATGAGCTTTTACTTTTTATGACGACACAGTGTGTGTTCACCTATTTTTAGACCTTGTCGTTTAACACCTTTCGACCGTTCAGCTGGGTCTCAAGGTTGGCATAGCCCCTAACACAGCTGTCACAATACATTGTTCTCCCACGATGATGCATAAGTTTTGCCAAAGGCTGTGCCATCATGTGGTTATTGGCTGAGTATAAAACTAGCAATGATGCACATATGTCAAGCGCATTCCAGGATCTTGGATCTTGTGATATTTGACACCATGGACCTTTTAAATCGCAAATGATGTTCTGGGATCAGTAATCTTTTAGAGCATTTGTTGGAGGCTCTTCTGGGATCTTTCGTCATTCCGAAATTTTGTAGAGGGATTTTTGGAGATCCGGGATCTTTTACAATAATTTCGTGAATAATTCGGCAACATCTGGGATGTTTTGAGATTTTGTTAAGAGATCTTCTGAATCTTGAATCTTTTTTAAGAATCCAGGGTCATATTTCGACACGATTCGTGCACGTGCGGCCACCAGTGCATGCTGTACTTACCACCACTACGTCGGATTTATGTCCTGTTCGGTGGGGGTGGAGTCGTTTGCTACTCGCAACATTAGATACCTGATTTATCAGGTGAGAAACCGCCCTAACTCCCAATGCCAGCACACAAAGTAGATGATTGGAGTGAAAAGCCAGTGATCCCATGACAGCGAGCCACGCGATCACGCCATTTTTTCAGGGCCTCATGGCGCCGAGACAATCCAGCGGGACCGTTACTGAGCCAACGGAAGCGGTGCATTTCCATCGGCTCGGCTGAGGCTAAGACCAGAGAGGATTCCCGTGCCGGTTTTAAGACGTCAGTGGCCTGCCGTCACGAGACGCTGGGGCGAGGGCGCCGTAACGCCCTTTGTCCACACACCGTGATCCGCTGTGGGGAGGCGGTGCGGGGCGGGGGCGGGAGGTGCCTCGTGGACCGTGATGTCAGCGAACGCTGTGGGGAGGCGGTGCAGGGCGGGGGCGGGAGGTGCCTCGTGGACCGTGATGTCAGCGAACGTCGTGCGGAGGCGGATCTGACCAACGGCTCGTGGGCTCACTGGCGTGATGAACCGACCGCGCCGCCACCGAACGACGCTCGAGCCCCGCATCGTGCCGCTGACACATAGCCGCTAGCGGGCATCTCACCGAGTGGTCACTGGTCACAACCGCGTGTGTCGGGACTTTGCTGATGAAAGGACCGTCTGGGCACTCAGTCGCGGGCGGTTTTAACGGTCAGAGCGGACTTCATGACGCAGGTGCCAAACCACCTTGGTACTGGCCCATGGAAGGTGCTGGCGTTTGCTGATCTTGCGGGACGGTTGCTGACATCTGGATAGTTTCGTCTTCAGGTAAGATGTCGCCTGACTACACTTATACAGCGACGCCTACCTTGTTACTTGTCTGGTGACAAATGCAGGGAACGCTTCACTTTTTCCGTCGCAGATTCAAAACCCGTGGCTTGTGTCATTAGGCGAGTGTACAGAGTGACGGAATGAAAAAAGAAACAGGTTTAGGGACAGCCCTATGATGGTAGGACGCTGGAAGCAGTCGGTGACATGTAAAAATACATGTTGAAAATCGTCAGTGGTGGAATTGGCACACGTCGCCACGCAAATGAAGTCGGCACACCAAAGTAGCATGTTATAATCTCTCACTTAAACGGGGATAATATGCAACTGTTGGTGATGTGCTAGATATACGTGCAAAAACACCCACGAGCCACCACGCAGCGGCATTGCCAGTGCATATCAAGTGGAAAGCAGCAGAACTGAAAACCACAATTAAAATGTTGCCGTCTTTACCCATTTGCTTAAAGCCACTAAAATTATCTTACCGGAAAAGTTTTGCTTTTCGTGGGAGCTAAGCCGACGCATCAGGGCAAACTTGTTATTTGCACAATTATGGCGCAAGCCCAATGAACCACGGCGATGCCCAATGAACACTATGACGCATTAGTAGTCGCTGCATTTTTGTATTCGTTTAGACATGCTGACGCCAAAACTTCACGTATATTTTGAAGTGTAGGCACCGAATGCCTGGCAGTAAAAACATCCCACATGCATCTGAAGGATATCCCACAGCCTGACTCCCACGAACGCTGTTTTTTACGCATCCAATCCTTTTCAGGTACTTCGACTTAACGAAACCTCTTTGGTCATGCCCATGTACCACTTTGGTTTGTAGACATTTTTACAAGCCACCATTTAACGGTTTGTAGAATATTTTCGGCCCGATAATATTTGATTTGTTATAGCCTATAGCTTGATATCCCAGTATGTCCATGCAATCATTTTATACGCAGCCAAATCACCCGACATGAGCAGTCGATAAACATGCTGGCCCGTACTTCACCTCTCCGCTTTATCCTGAAGCCGCAGACAAACACGGCCAATCTCCGACAGCTCGGGGGCCGACCCGATGCCACACGACACGCTCCAGTTGGCTGCTGGGCCCGATTACCAGCGGCGGGCGGCCGGTCCCCCGATGAGAGGCCAGCCAGCATCCGGCAAGAAGAACAGGCCTGTCCCGCGGGCCTTCTCGTGTGGGAGGGAACGAACAGAGCACGGGACAGCGGGGACTTCAAAACAATCGTGTCTCCTAAAGAGCTGTGGCCACGAACGAGGCCACATTGAGTTCACGGGGAGCCAGGCTTCTTAAAAAAACAAACATGAAAAATTTCTACTCTGGGAGTAGGGGTGGGTGGTGGGAGGTGAGGGGTACTTCGTAGCGTGTTCTGTCCATTATTGGGGAGCTGAGAGAAACATCGCAGAATGGGGCAGATTCCTTTGAAGTGATAAAAAGTTCGTGTCTGTCGCGTCACATCTGTCCTGCCTTGCGAGAGCAAGGCAAGCATTTGGTAAAGCCATCGCATTTGGCAAAGCCATCGCAGTTGGTAAAGCCATCGCATTTGGTAAAGCTATCGTATTTGGTAAAGCCATCGCATTTGGTAAAACCATCGCAGTTGGCAAAGCCATCGCAGTTTAGCTTGGACGCGACGTCATGTCCAAAGGCATGTTAAATGCATACTGCCGACTTCTGCTTTTGTTTCGATAAAGGCATGCCGGCCAATATCAACCGAACTATATCTCCATTCTCCTGATTTTTCCCTGAGGAATAAGGCTCTGCATTTCTATTCATTATAACCGGTCTAATTGTGCGCATTGTGCGACAAAAGCAACGGATAGGAGTGCCTGTCGTCGACAGTGAGCTGGTTTCTCGAGTCCCGAGCTCTGAGTCCCGAGTCCCGAGTCCCGAATCCCGAGTCCAGAGTCCCGAGTTCCGAGTTTTGCTGACCAAAACCGCAAGCCCGGGCCTCCCGAGAACAACTCTGGTGGCACCTCTCCCCCAAACGAGGGGGGAGGGGTTGAAGTCAAGGTCTGCTGCAGGTGGCCGATCATCGCCGTTTTGATCTGGCCTGGTATGCTGGGCTCTGGCGTGCATCTCTGCTAATCACCGCGCCCCAGCACGTGGCACGGAGAGGAGGGCGGCTTATGCTCCGCTCAGCAACACCAGCACCGCTGTGGTTCATGCCATCAATCGCCTGCTGTGGTGATCCTGAACAACTGCAATAGGGCATGCTAACACTTCTTACGCAGTGAGCTATGCCGCTCAACAATGCGTGAACTCGCGCTGTCTGACAGCTAGGAAATAACTACAACGTTGGAGAAGAAGCCATGCCTGAAAGGCTGGGGGTAACTGTTTGTTGAGGGTACGATGCAAGATTAGGAATACTTGGTGACATGACGCATGTTGCTAAGTCCATTTGCGAGGAGCATTGTACGCAAGGTAAGACAGTAATAATGGCCTAATTCCTGGGGGAAAAATCAGGAGTGAATTGACTTCTGCTATTTCTTTCAATAAATGCATGTCGCCGAAATATCAACGCATCTACATTTCCATTCTCCCGGTCTTTCTCCGAGTAATGAGAGTATTACTACAGTCTTAGTCATCTGTGAATATCATCAATGTAGGCAGACTACTCCAAGGCTAATATCTTGACTAATATAAAGCTCAAAACAAGCCGTGTTATGTTAACATTTAGGACATGTTTCGACAAAAGTCATATTCAGGGCTATAAGAAACAATCGTAGCAGCCACGCAGTTCTTCGCCGACATGGGGCGGCCCCTCACCTTCCACATGAATAAATATCACAAGTGGGTAATACATTCATGGTATATTTACACACGCTCGTATTTTAGAGTGTGCATATATATATATATAAATAAATAAATAAATATATATATATATATATATATATATATATATATATATATATATCTCTCTCTCTCTCTCTCTCTCTCTCTCTCTCTCCTCTCCTCTCCTCTCTCTCTCTCTCTCCTCTCTCTCTCCTCTCTCTCTCTCTCTCTCTCTCTCTACTGTTTTACGTTCGTATTAAGACAGTCAGAGACCGGTGAAAAGGTCGTGCATATTACGTAAGCATGCACTATGCGAACATGCGAATTTACAAGACTGTGCAACACTCAACCCTAATTTACAGTTCATTCCTAGGTCATCAGCCTTATTCACGCTGGTGTAAAAATGCTTTGCTAAAAATGTCTTTGCGCATTCGACCGACAAGGCGGGTTGTAGTTTTCATTTGCCGTTGGTGCGTACTCTCAAAGGTGTACAACAGATTAAAAGTGAATGAAGATACATCATATGGACTGAAATGCTCAGTTGCTTTGTCTCGGAGCTGGGACCTCTTTTTGTCCGCTGTGACCGAGCCAGGGCCGATGCGGAGACAGACATTATATTTATACACGTGTTTTGAGCAGATACACAGGCACTTAGAAGGTACCTTGGAACTGCTAAAGAGCAAAGTTAGGCCGCATGCAAAACATAATAAAGGAAATGGAAACAATCAGAGGAGATAGTGTTCAAGCCCACCATGATTCAACGAAATGACATGGGGTCCCCATGGTCTAGCCGTTCATCTCCTAACCAAAGCGAACAGGCCCTCCCGAAGTCAGGTCACCCCGACCACCTTGGGACATGACATGGCGTGGAGTGTTCGAATGGGTGCATAACTCGAAGCAAATAGGGTGAAAGCCAGCGGGCAGCCCCAATCTTATTAATATCATCAGCTTGCACGTCAAACTATGCACTGACTTTCTACAACACTCACCATTCGTCCACGGGACTCAAGGAGCTCAACTGCATACCACTGTAGTGGCGTGTAGTGGTATACATCACCCAACGATGCTGCCGACTTATGGCAACTATGGCTTAAACCGCAGTAGAGTGGACGGTCATATGTGGCACTAGAGGCGGATGTGGTAAGGCACGCGATAGTGATTCTGCAGCAGCGATCCCTCAGATACATGGCAGAATACAGGGGGATAAATCTCCCAAATTTACACACACTTTCATATCGTTTTTGTGGGTATTACATGCAAAGAATCCATCCAGGCAGCGCGATGCATCCACTCCCTCCCTCTGTTGCAGCCACTGCCTCCCTCCATCCCTCCCTCCTGAACTGTTGACCCGCGCCGGGTCCTAGCGACCAGGCACGATCAATGCTATCTATGCCTTTAATGCACGTGCGGCAGGAAGCCTGAGACGCGGCGAGGATGCCATCGGTCAGATTTAGGCTGCTCAGGGCGGAAGGCTGGCGCGGCGGACCGGTGCTGGTTCGGGGTAAAATTGGCTCGCGCGGAAACGGGCGAGGAGGACGTGGAGATGGGGCCGGCGGCGCAGGCGTGATTCACGCTGTTTTGATACGCGCGATGCAACCCGATGCCGGCGTTTGGGGTATTTCGGGTTGGCGTGGGTCATTAAAGAGATGAGTGTCGTTACATAAATGCTCCAAACGTGCCGATTGCGCAACGCGCTTCTCCGTTGCGCAACTCCTCAACAGAGAGACTGCAAGTTCTTCGTATGCCAACGGACAGTTATCGGGACGTAGTGTTTACCGTTTTTCATCATGCACACGTAAGTACATGTTGACGGATTGTGCAGCCGCAATCAACAGACACATCTCTCGTGCACTGTTGTGAACGCACCTCTTGTGAACTGGCGGCGTCTCTTGTGAGCGATCATGTAAACAGCTGTAAGGACGATGACCCACAAATGCAGCGGAAATGCAGACGTGCAGGATCTGATTTCGTATTCCCAACTGCACCGAACGAATCTACAAAGTATGAATGTATGCAGAACACCACATGTGTAGTGTGAAGCGTACTTGTCAAACAATTCTACGCGAATTAACTTTTCGGGTTGTGAATTAAGTCCAACCCGCGTGCTCATGTATTACTAAATGGACCTGCGCCATGAAACGCGAATGCACTCTGAAAGCAACGGCAAGTAAAGCAGTATATAGAAATGTACGCAGTCCGAGCCCAAACTACTTTTTCCTGATTTATTTTCACTTACAATTGGAGACGGCATTTCGGAGTGCCGTGGCAACGTCACATGAGACCACTAATGTAACGGAGAGATAAATTCGCTAGAGACGCATGGTCTCGGGTACACAGTGCCGGCAGTCGGCGCGTTGTTCGTGACGGCAGAGCCAGACCGACGCATTAACTGGCGACGTCGATACGTAACGGTACCCTATATCGACCGTCACCTGGTAATGCGAGCTCGCGCCGCATGCCCCGAAGGCTGGTGCCAGTACCCCTATCAGTCAAACAGAAGGCTACATGCCTACGCCGAGTGCTACTACTGCGTTTTTGCCTTTTTGTAAACATTTTGCATTTTTAGAACCAATGCCTCTGTCCTTTCTTCCTTCAGCTCGAAGGTGCATTTGCTGCACGCATATGCATGCAGCATGTGCATGTTGTGCACTTGCTGCACGCGTATGCATTCAGCATGTGCATGTTGTGCATTTGTGCATGCATGCATGCACAACATGCATGCATACTCATGCATTCCGTTGACAGACGCTTAGCTTAAGACATAGTCTGGCAATAATGTGTTGCCTCTCTCTCTGAAGTCAAGCCAAAGTGACAAAGTTTTTTGGAGGTAGAAAAATAGCTGCATGTCTGAAACCTGTTTCTAATTAAAGACACGGCGTAATTGCAAACCAGTGTGGTGCAAGGAACAAGCGCTCTCTAAACCATCTTTAAATATTATTTTAAGCGAAATAAAATGCCGTTTCTCAGAGACATCCTTAAATCCCATCCATGTAGTTAAGTATGACAGAAACATCGCAGCTGAAGCTATTCACCATTGCTTAGCCTCATTTACCATAAAATGACGAGTGGTGAGTGAACACTCCGAGTGCTCCGTATTTGAAAGTAGCGAGTGTTCTTGGGCAATTTTCACTTGCTTATACAATGCCTATCCATCAACAATATATAAATAAATAATTATGCATGTGTAAGAATTGGTTAAAACGGCTTTACAAAAGCGATGTAGATAATGCAGTTTCACTGACCATCCATCCGCTCCAATCCATTCAAGCTGGTTACCGCGTGCAAACAACCACAGAAGCTGAAATTTCCACAAAGGGAGAGAAAGCTCTTTAATCTCCGGGATAAACACTGTGCGTTCAAAGATGCAGAGCCACATCGTCACTATACAGTCATCATCGGCCACGTCATACCGAGTACTACACGCAGACAGCCCTCAGCGGGTTGTTTGAGGTGTGCATGACACGTTTCAACGTACAGACTGTAATGAGCCCCGATAGTCTACTAACCCGACGATGCGTGGGGTTGCGGGGCATTCCGTCCCAACGTCGCCTGGGAGTGTTTAAAGGACCTCACCCACTTGTCTCTCAAGATTCAATTATCGGATTGGAAGTAGTTGGAAAGGAAATGAATAGCTGATATCATTATCGTCTATACAAATGGTTAGGTTAAGGTTTTTTGTTGTGAATGACCGTGTCATAGGTCGCGTAAAATGCCTAAGATTACAACAAATTCCCCAACAGGCTTCAGTACTAGCTAGCATTCGCAATAGCCACCGCTTAGCTTTCTAACGTTGTAATTCGAAGAGTTTTTTCTGTGCTTCACAAAGTTTATAAGCTAGCCTTCGGATGTGAATTACCAAATACTATTTCAAGGTCAGGACAACATCATGCCGGGTCATCTCAGATCACCTCATCGAATGTGATCTTTCCGTTTGTCCTATCGGTATGACGTGTAGACATCCTTAGTACAATTAGTTGACCTCACCTGACCTTTCTTAGGAGCTGACGTAATATCGTGTAGGATGACTGGCGCAGACCGAAACAAAAACAGTTGGTGATTTAACAAAAGTGCTAAACAACAAGAAGCTGCCCTAAGCTTCCGTGTGGCAGTATGGGTACGACCAGGCAGTCACTGCGCCCCAAAGTCCAAATTATCATCAACATATGAAAGCACAAATCGCCGTACAGTCAAGTTTCTCCAGCTCTGCACCTTTCAGCTCTTTAAGTTTCAAGTCCATCATGACATCACAGCTCATAAAGCATCAAGCTGCTCACCTGTTAGTACTTAATTGTGGTGGATCTACCGGAAGCCGTCACGTCACGGTTCCGCCACGAAGCCGTCACGGTTCGGAAGCCATTTTCGGACCTTCGAAAGGGGCTGCTCCTCGAGGCGGTAGTGAGTCAGGCCACTTTCATGAACACAACTCACCTATGCATCGAGGCGCGTTGATAGGCGACGTAACCGCTTTTGTTTAACCCCGTCCTTCACCCGTGAGGTGCAGGGTTACGTCATGAGTCAACTTTGCGGGGACACGGGTGCGGGGGGGGGGGGGGTTGCAGCTCCATCCTGTTCCTTATATGCCTCCTAAGCTGTTGCGCTCATCATAGCTTGCGCTTGCCTGATTAAGGTCCACAAGCTTTTCCTTCACCTGACCGGCAGTTTCGGCAAGTGGTCGCACACGCCTCCCGCGCTGCGACAGGTGGCTGCATTGACGAAGCGGGCGACAGTTGAAACTTGAGGCTCGGGGTTATTAGGCCTTTTTAAAGACGTTTATTTTCTTACGTTACGTTGGCGTTGGTTACGTTGATATAGGCAAACCATATTAAACTCGGCAGAGTTGGAGTCTTGAGCGTCCCCCCTTCCCGCTACAAATCTCCACATGGCGATGTTCCAATGACTAGCTGGAAGCACTGCCAGACAAGACGGAAGGTCTCGTTTCCAAATATGTCCGGACAATGGCAGCGGCATGATGTTTACAGGCCCGTTTGTGTCTGGAGTTATGCCGTTGACGTCACATATGGAAATAATGTGCTCTTAAAATGTAAATTGCTCGGCACCCACTGCCCTTTGAAAACCTTAGTGATGAGCGCGTTTTTGGACACGATGTACGTACATTCCGTCTTTACCTCACTGCAAGCCACAGTTTCTGACTGACCAAGTTCAACACTTAATACAAAGTCAAGATTTTAGTCATTAGTCACTCCGGAAAATCCCTTGTTCGGTGACGAGCAAGTGCTTGCCACAGACACCGCCTAAACTCATTCCATCCATGATTTACCGTGATAGTATGACGCACGTGGTGACCTGCTGCAGCAGACACGTGCGCCCCACAAAATGCTGCTTCCTCAGTACCCGCGCATACATCACGTGCGAGATGGATGACGTCATAATGGTGGGACGGTCCGCGTCCTGATCTCTGGACTTCACCAACAGGGAACCACCGGCGCAGACCCGCCGGCGGACGCCTCCGTAACTATCTCTCGGGCTCCCGATGAATGGTCATAGGCTCAAAAATCCCTTCACGTGGAACCTTTCCAGCAGCCTGGGGCGGCGAGTTATGCGGTGCAAGTCATGATGGGGGCTACCTGCAGGAAGCACCCACCGGAAAACTCCATGCAGTGGTTCCGTTGCAGGACATTTGGAGCGCGGAGCTTCGCACTGACGGAGACACATTTCGATGCAGTGACGCATCTGCTTGAGAAAATATGGACATCGGCCCACTATTGGCCAACGCCTTCGACTGCACCAAGCATCGGAGGCCCCGTAGGCATCTGCACTCAGTGCAAGGCTGCAACAGCAGATCTATCGTCCTCAAGCGTCGCGCATCTCGTGCAATGTCCTGCTGGTACAAAGCGTACCGTTCTTAACGTGCATTTCGCTCAAAGTATGGTCTTCACATTAGTAAGTGTCTGCTGCGTTCATCATGCTTAGATATAGCTGACAACAGTGATCTACATGCTGTTCCCGCTTAAATCCTCAGACAAAACGAATCACGATATCCCATACACTGAATACCCGTAACAGGAGGAAGCATGTTCTCCTGTTTTATATGGCCAACTGCACAGGGAAACGGGAAGAACCTAGTGTCTCTGATATCACATCGGGTCGTTATTCCTCCAGTTCCTGTCCGCGTGTCAACGTATTTCACAGAATTGTGCGTGCCAAAAACGCGCCCGATTTTATTTCACGAAAAGGCAAGGGTTATGATTCTAAGAGTGCATGGTATCGCGGCGACTTCGCCTATGCCGGACTGTCCAGGAGTGCACCATGAAATATACTGCACGAAATGAAATTTTCTCATTTTTTACATTTTGATAAAAGCGGATATCTCCATCTATCAGACATCACCATCCAAATGAAATCTGGATATCATCACCATATGTTCTGAAGCTATAGTCATTCTTTATCCGAAAGAGCGCAAGGCGGATACTTGAGATCATGAGGATAAAAGAAACAATAACCATAAGTCTCATGGTGTATATCGAAATGGGCAAGAAAAGGACAAACATTCCGCATTAATAAGCTTCCTTAAGGCTTCCTCAGTATGAGTTTAAGAAGAGATTTTTCAAACCAGCAAAATTCTAAGCCACGTGTTTTTAAAGTCCAGAACGATCTTCAAAATCAATCTCACCGGAAAAACAGACTCAAAATCTTGCGTACTGGCAAAAATGAGGCAGTGCTAAAAAGTACCGAATCAATGGTCTTTCATCCCTACAAACCAGACCGGAACACATTCGTTCCATCGTGGCAGGTTGTCCCACCAACATCGTACCAGTATCCACTCTTTATGCTACATTCGTCCTGGAAGCCATTTGCATTTAGGGCATTCATCACACACCATCTGTCATTGTTCGTATTTTGCTTCTGTAGCGTAGGTAAACGTTGTTGAGAGCCGAAAATTTTCCAATGAGACTTTGCTGGATGTTGAAAACCGCGGTTGAGAGTTTTGTCCACTTGTAAGGTGCTTTTATGTTAAAAAACTGCCCTAAGGAAAACAACCGTAAAGTTGAAAAGCTTATCCCGTTTAAAGCCCCTTTTGATATACGCCATGATGCTTATGAGTAGCGCTCCTTTTGAGAGCATTCCCTATTGCACTATTTTTACCGTGCACACTGCATATTTATAGCCACAACAGATGCAGACAAGAAGAAAGTAATGCTACTTTTCAGGTGAATGCTTTGTTCGGATAACTACGCAGTAACTCTACCATGTTTGCTAGTGGCGTTGCACTGCAACTGCGGACATGCATAGGAGCAGTATCAGAGCTCACTGTTGTAACTAAACCTTGACAAAATTATGGCAGCATGGAGAGAAAAAGTCAGAGAGCATCAAAATTGTCACCAAAGGGATTTTTTGCCGATCGTCGATGGGACGGACATGATGAAATGCATGTGTCATGAACAGGCCACCCGCTTCTAGAAGTGAGCATCATCCACCGAACGTGGGACCGTCGTGACCGCAAAACTTCAGGGTGCTTATGTATCCGTGGGTAAATACCGTTATTCATTAGCTCCTTGGCATCGAAGCTTTTTTAAATGCCAATGCTGTCGGTGTTGAGCTGCTTTTGTTGTCTTGCTTTCACTCTGCCAGTGTTTATGGTAAATCCGTATTCATAGATACATGGTTGCATACCTGTCAAAAATAACTGATTTGGTATATTGAGGCCCAAGAAATTTGTTGTAGCACAATATATTAAAGCTTTCGAAAGCGTTTGGAGCTGTGTTTTCTGCTGCCTGCAATAATACGTTTACGGCGTTTGACGAATTTTATCAAAATGTAACAGATAATCTTACGTCATTATTTTCTTTGAGTGTCATTATTGTTAGGAAAACACGTTCAATGACCATTATGAATCCGATTGTTATGTTTTTCTAATAAAGAGGCATTGTTGATTTTACAACATTTTCTCAGAATGAATGAACCTGACAGACTGTGCCATAATTTGATACACACGAGTTAAGGCAGCAGTTCACGCAACAGTCGGAGATGCTCCTTCACAACTGGTTATTTAGTAAGGGTCACGACGACCAGAAAATACAGGGATGTTCTGTGCGAGCGATGCAACTTCGAGCGTGAAATCAATGACTTGCACGATAACCACGCAAGTGGATGGGGCCCCTCCTAGCCAGATGGTTAGACCAGACCTGCTGTCGAACTTACCTGTGATGCAACCTCACCAGATTCATCGATCCGCATACATCAATCTGTACTGGAGCCCCGTCTCTGATATGGGCAGGGGCTTGGTAAACGAGTCCGCGGAATGCAAGGTGGGGTCAATACTGAGCTATCCTGCCAGCATGCCTGACCAACAAACATGTCTGCAGTCGGAGATGCCAACTGAGATCTCTCGGAGCACCTTTAAAAATGATTGCCGAATGTCCAGTGTCAGGACTCGGAGCCCTCTTAGGACGATCGAATCACATCGGCCAGGTCATCGAGTCACGACAACCAGGACCTCGAGTCACGACAACCAGGACATCGAGTCACGACAACCAGGACCTCGAGTCACGACGACTAGGGCATCAAATCACGGCGACCAGAACATCGAATCACGACGACCAGGACATCGAGTTACGACGACCAGGACATCGAGTCACGACGACCAGGACATCGAGTCACGACGACCAGGACATCGAGTCACGACGACCAGAACATCGAATATGACGACTAGGATATCAAGTCACGACGACCAGGACATCGAGTCATGACGACTAGGATATCGAATCACGCTCGGATACGTTGGTAATCCCGCTTCTGGTTGCACAGGACGGGCTTCACACTATTTTTACTTAGTAGGTCACTTACAGAGCTTTAAATAACCTTCTAGTAATAACGTGTGCATTCAGAAAAGGCACTGCAAGGAGTTACTAAATCTGTGCATGAAAGGGATTAATCATCTACATGTTGTCGACCATGCTGGATCATGCACGATGCGTGGATCATAGTAAGGTTTATGACAGCGTATCGTAAAATGTGTAACAGCTATGACTACACTCATATACGTTTGTAAACACGCTTCTACGCATTTTGCGTCAGACAAGTAACATATATTACAGTTCAGTTTCTCATCACGGCTCTTAGCACGATGTGAACATATTTATAAGGCCCATTGCGTAATGCCAGCAAGCATACGTAACAATGACACCCGATCAGACATGTGTGTTGTTTACCAGGGCACGTGGTCACCCGTATATCGACGGGAATCGGGCATTCCGGTCGGTGACGGCACTTTGCGTCTTGAAGGTGGAACGACTCCGTGCGACCGCCGGTCTGGCGGCTCCCTTTGATCCACGCCCTCGGCCGCAGCCGCGGTGACGTCACCGCTATTCTTACAGGTGTTAAGAGCGGCTCATTCCTCGCGCGAATAAATCCGTCGATCCTTGGGTGGCTCAGATGTGCACCATAATCGCGACACGAATTTTGACGAGCCATCTCAGTAAGACAATTCCAGTTAGTCCAACACTTTGCAAGGCGTGTTTGTCTGCCTAAGACGCCGATATACTCGGCCAGATTGTTGGGAAATTTAGCTCGTAAGTTAACTGGATTGCGAGATGGGTATATTTTTGCCCTTGTTGCAAGAATGGGTGCGACAAGCAAGTGTGAGGTGTTACGGAACAGCGTTTTCACCTCAATCGCTGGCTTAAGGGAATCATTCACGAGTAAAAACATGAAGCTGCAGGACTCAGACCGGACAAACGTAAATCCTCTAGCCTGGCTCTGGATTGTCCGGTATGTATCGACACCGGCTGGCATTCGAGGTTCCTGATATAGTTGGCTTACATACTGAGTATTTTCCCCAGACTAGCACGGATGTTTATCCCAAATTGTCGCGATCGTCACGTTTGCTGCCCTCTACCTACACCTTATGATACAACGCAGTCAAATGCAGCGACAACCGGAACAAACCCAAACCCAGAGGCGGAAAGTGTGTCTTACACAGACCTCGATTGGAGGATCGGCTAGCCTAACAACGGCCAGATCACACATTACCCTGCGTGGAGATGCGCTTACTTACCGACACCGCTCGGCGACAAGAGGCTTCTAAACCACGACGCGAGATCGCTGCTGGTGACGCGGCTCCCGGCGCCGCATGTGCACAGCAGCAGGTCACGTGCACAGCAGCATGTCACGTGCACGCCAGCAGGTCACGTGCACGCCAGCAAGTCATGTGCACGCCAGCAGGTCACGTGCACAGCGGCAGGTCAGGCCCGCCGACTTCGCCGACCTCGCCCAACCGGCTGCCGTTCCCTGCGCAGGATTGATGCCGGGTGAGCTCAGACAGGGGTGTATATTTAGGTTTCCGGTCATCTGCTGCTGAGTGCCGGGCACGCCGGCGAGCCTGGCCTTTGGCACGCACCTGCTGCGTGCAGCTGGGTGTCAATCTTGGCAGAAGGGAAACATTGTTATGACCGGTGTTGAAAGCGTTCAGGACGCTGGGTGAAGGAAGATCACCCACATCTTGGACCACTAATGAAAGTAGAGCAGTTAGCATGCTAGATGACGCAGGTGATTCACCACGTACATATGTCGACAGCACTGAGGAGACTGAAATAAAGTTAACGAAATATTTGCCAAGACCTCTGATTTGTAGTGATTAGACGCTAGCATAACAACCCGCCTTGAGGAGCATGTGCATGTTGCATGTGCTGAGTATGTGCATGGAGCCTGAGCATGCTGCTTGAGTGGAGCTGTCTGACAATGTCCGCGTCTCAATACTCTGCAGATGCTCGCGGTGTCTTGTTGGCATTCATTATTTGTGTATTTCTAGCTAAAAACGGTGTTGATGAGATTGGACAAAACAAAAATCACTTTTGAAGCAGATAGATGCATCGGTATTCTCTGCATCTCTATCCTCAAGATTCATGCTTTGTTTTTACATGGCTAATAACATCTTCGTTATTGATTAATCTCGCTAGAAACTGCCGCCAGTTGTCTTCCTGGGAATAGGTCTGATGCAAGACCGATGTTTCCATAGCAACACGAAACACTCTTGCTGCCAGATCTGTCCAAATTCGGGTTTGGCGTTTGGCTTATTTCACCAACTTAATGTTGCAACGAACCGAAACAGATACCTAAGCAAAGAAATTATAACTTACATCGTAGAAATACTGGATGCATGGATATCATGAACTAATTTTGTTTCTGGTTTGCACACTACGAGCGAAGGTAAAACATACGTGTGTATTGTATTTTATCGCTTGTTGAGCCATTGGCCATGCTGGACTGTTTTTGGCTGTTTAAGCGTATGGTACATGGCTTCGGCTATATGCGTCATCTTTGTCCGTAAATAACACATATGTATACACAATCTATCACTTAAGGAACTGCAGCCTCAGACATGCACTGCATCCACGTTTCGAAATGCATGGTTCTCAGTTAATGTCATTGAAACATTTGTCCTTGTTTTATTTTTTCCTGATGTATAACTTGACCATAGCATATGCTTTGACATCAGATACCATTTAATACGGCAGACTACTCTTCAAAGCGACGATGCCGAACGACAAAACCCCCAAAATATTTCTCATGATCCGTCGAAAGAAGATCACTGTCATTTTGGATGCAAAATCGGATACAACTTGCCTTGATATCAAGAGGTTTCTTGAGACTATGTTGAAGGTCCCACCGGATAACCAAAGGCTCCTCTACAACGAAGTCATCTTAGAAGATGCCGACACTCTAGAATCCGTCGGCATAACTCCATCCTTAGCCCCCATGCACAGGTTTGTGTGAAAAACCTGGGTTTATGACAAACAGCAAATGTACAGGCTAAAGGCACATAATAAATCAAGAAGCCATCTGTATAATTTTTCGTCCCAAATGAGTTCATTTAGCCTTATGAAAATGTGAATATGAAAAGAACCCAAGCTCAGAGGCGGAAGGCACCAATCTTTGACTTATACTCATAACCGATTGCCGTGAAGCCCTTATACCTTATCTGTCATGTGAACTATTTCTGCATAAATGTGCAAGGTCCTCATTACTGTGTTCGCATGCGGAGACTATATCCTTACAAGTTGTGCCTTCCATTCTAGACTAGCTCTCAAAAATGTCTCAGGCAACCGGAACGCTTAAAATCTAGCTTACATCACAGCGAGGCACTCGTGGTCTCCGGGGCGGAGGATCGCGGCTCACCAGCGTCTTTGCTCGCGCAGGCCCGTTACCCTGATCCTGGTCATGAGCCAGGAGGACGGGGAGTTTGAGGCGCCCGAAGTCTCGCCGTTCACGCCGCTAGATTCTGCAGACAAGACCACCGCACCCAGCAGTCCGGCTTCCACGCTGTCCTAGTCGACCGCGGGGCACGGCGCCGATGGCGACGAGCAGACAGCGGTACTTCATTGGCCACTAGGTTGCTCACTGACCGGCAAAGTATAGCAGGCCATAGCAGGCGAAAACTTTTGCGTGGTGTGGTTCAGTGACAGCAGTGGTGTCTTGGGCGTGGACGTCAGGCCCATGGATGGTTGAAGCATTCCACGGCTTCCTTCCTCTCTAATATAATGTTAATTGCTTGACTCGGCCGCGATTAGGGAAGACAATTCGCCGTGTCATTGAAGAAAATGCTATCAGTGCGATTTTTCGCAACTAGTTCTCAGTGTTAACACAGGAACTACAGAGTAATCTGAGCCGGAAGGCAGATGCAAGCTTCCAAATCACTACCATGACGTTTGGAATTCGAAGCTGGAGTGCGGCCACAACCTGTTAAAATCCATTTCACTGACTGCGTCGCATTGTTATGCCAAACAAGGACCACCGAATGTTAAATTCCATCTTCGAACTTATCGCTCTGGCGCACGAAATGAAACTGAACGTGGTGAGAAGAGAATACGTTTTCTGTTCATGTCATGCATGACACATAATTTAATGACATGTTTTTGCTAAAATTATGTCTCACTTCCACCATGGAGAGCTTACAAAGGGCATATTTCTACCCGTCGCAGTTCCTATCTAGTTTTTAGAGATACGTCGTTTACGGTTCAGCCGAAAAGACTGAGATAAGCTGAGCTGGAATGCCTAAGTTTAAGCCTTCAACATTTTCCACGAGCTTCATCCCTGTTTCCAAGTCTAAGAGCATTACTCCGGTTCTGTCCCGGTGGTCCAGTGATTAACGGTACCGGCTCTCCCAGAGGGAATCAAACAACCGCGGGTTTAAGACACAGCCCACCTGCGTTCGAATACCGCCAAAGACTTCTTCTATATTCCCCAGAAAATAGATGGAGACATATGCCGCAGAGAGCTGCGTGATATTCATAGCGCGCAGAAGCCGCTGCAGCGCCTGCTGGGCATCTGGCCGCTCGTTTGACGGACCAAGCAGGGCCATGGCCGTTGGCCGTCAGGCCTGAGGCCAGCCGTCAGAACTCGGCTAGCACTAGACCAAACGTGCCATCGGACTCGTAGCTAGCCGCCAGAACTCGGCTAGCTCTAGGCCAAGCGTGCCATCAGACTCGTAGCTAGCCGCCAGAACTCGGCTAGCTCTAGACCAAGCGTGCCATCAGACTGGTAGCTAGCCGCCAGAACTCGGCTAGCTCTAGACCAAGCGTGCCATCAGGCCCATAGCTAGCCGCCAGCATTCGGCTAGCTCTAGACCGAGCGTGTCACCAGGTTCATGGTCAGCTGCCAGTACGCGGCTAGCTCTAGACCAATCGTGCCATCAGACCCGTGGCTAGTCGCCAGCACTCGGCTAACTCTAGGCAGCACTTGTTGTCATGTGACATCGCCACCATCGTGATGTCGGTCCCAGTCGGGGGGGGGGGGGGGGGGATTATCGAGGGGATGAATAAAATAGATAGACACCTGTGGTCCTCACATCAGACCCGGCTGGACTCACATTACGGCCCGCTCCTGGATGAACGAAGGCAGAGGCACCGTCAGCTGGACGATTTGAAGCAGACAACGCAATAGCGATCGCTGTGATTTTTTAAAAAGCTTGATGAGATGAAGACCGGGTTAAAATCATGCACAAATAACAAAGGCGATTGACGATTGCTCTAACGTTGTCTGGCTTTTTATCACACTGGCTCGTCATCCCTTGCGCGGTTCGTGCGCCCATTCTGCGGGTAGCTGTGGGAAACGAATTGTTCACCTTCAGATATGGGCGCTGCCCCGAGCCACGCGAATCTGCCGCAGCTATTACTCCTAAACTTCTTTAGAATACGGACATGAGCATGCGCTTGGTGACGTTCAAAGAAGGCTTTCCGGCGCAGTCGGTGAACTCATACTATACTGGCTCTTGTGCGCCCATGAACCCCTCTCACTTTCGACAGAAGACCTCCTTGTTAGTAACGGTTCCGCTCGGTATGTCATCTTGGAGGGCGCTGCAGTCCGTCCGCAGTCTCAGTAGTCCGGAAATGCCCGCTCGTTTTGCTCTGCACCGTTCCTGAAACTCAGTGCTAGCTGAGTGGTCAGCAGTGCTCGATCACGTGGGCCTTCTGGCTATTGCCCGAGGGCTGGCAGTGATGTACCGCCGCAGACGCTTTGCTATTGGCCGCCGGTCACGCAGGTTAGCCATTCACTGGAAAAAGCGTGAGCGCTAGGCCCTGGGCTTGGTGCGTCAGGTTTGTGAGGCGATGGTAGAAGAAGATTCGGGCTGGCATAGCTTCATAGGTGTGGTGCGAGGCACATTAATGAGACGCGAGCCTGTCGAATGTTAGCCAGAAAACGCAATTAATCGGGGCTAGACGGCATCAAATATTAAAATGCGCGCGCTTATGCGTGCACGTGTATGCAATCGTGCATGTTGGTTCAAAAGAGTAGCTTTCCTTGATGCGTGCAGGTTGAAATTTAGGTAAATGTCTATCGAAATTTATTTCGAAGATTTTGAAATGTGTCTGCTGATATAAATGTGCTTATATTCACATGCATGCTCGAGGAGGGACTCAAGCGCTGTAGGGAAGTAAATTACAAGCCAACTCTCAGGGCACATTATCAAGGCCTGCAACTGGCAGCACAATCTCCCTTGATTAAGTATTCGAACTCAACGTACGCATGCTTTGCTTTGCTGTATGCCGTGGTGCTCAATATGTAAGGAATGAACACCAGGCGTCAACAGCGGAATGCGGTAGTCCTCGGCCAGCCAACCTTACTTGGCCAAGCACAGAAAAACCTGCTTACACAACTGGACAGCAACATATTCCTCCAAGGCGGCCAAGTTTAGGCTTGATTTTACCTGACGATGGAACGGAAGTGAGGGTAATGGGTTGAGATGCAATCACTTGCTCCCTGCGATATATTTTTCAGCATTCTGACAGCAGAACAGAAAGGGTGCGGGTGAAATCTGAAGTACCTGAGTTTTGCTTTTAGGGGCCGTCCACACATCACGTTACGCATAGAGCGGGAGGAGACCTCGATGGAACCGCACCGAAACATTACAAGGGATGAAGTGGGTATACCGTAGCGTTAGGCTCAGGTGTGGCTTCGTATCATGCTAAAGAATTGAGAATGTCTTATAACCTCACTGCCGGATATCGCTCACTCTTCCTCATGACGAGCAACGCGCCCGTCGTTGTTTAGCACCCCTTGCTCAATTAGGAGCTAAGTGGACCCCTTCCTTCTTGGGACGTAACGCCAAACGCAGCGTAGCTAGGGCAGGGTTGTTCGCCCTGCGCGGCTTTAAGTAAACGACGTGATGGAGGGTTAAACGTGACCGAAATGCTTAACGTAATTTATGGACGATCCTTTTTATGCTTGTCTTAGCGCCAAACACGGTCCATGGGTGAAGACACCGCAAATCCGCGGTGTCGTATAGCTTTTCGAGCATTGCAATGAGGCATGGACAGCTCTATCGAATTCAATTGTCCCAAAGAGAAAACATGTGTCTGGTCACTATGATTTTGGCGCAATGTCGGGAACTTGTTTCCCCCGATATTTGATGTCTGATCGGTCCTGTCCCAACTGGTCACGATGGTTTTGGAAGGTCAGCAATGTCGAGTTAACTCATTACGAGTATTTAAAAAACTTTTGAGAAGAATGCTGACGATGAGACACCAGCTCTTCATACCGGGTACGCGCCATGCCATAACAGGTCTGCCGCCCAAAGGTAAAACCCCATATGTTAATTTCCCGCCATTTTGCGCTTCTTGTGTCATCTGATTCATCTACTCACGCTGATTTTGGTATTAACAATCAGTTGAAATTTTCACAAACTTTTAGCCCATTTTGTAGCTAAAAGTTTGTGAGAATTTCAACTTTTGTTTGAGCATCCGAATGCGGCATGAGAAGATGAATCAAATGACATAAAAAACGCAAAATGACTAGAAATGAGCATATGGGATTTTACCTTTGGACGGCAGAGGTTGGCGACGAACGCAAGATTTGAAACCATTATCATACAGCACGATGCTGTGGCTGACGCCATTATTTCTTTGATGTGATAATATCACACACCTCGATAAACAACCACTAAAACACATCTAAAACAGAAAGTGACGCTTAAGGAGTGTTTTCAGACCTGCGTATCTGTGCGAGTACTTTATGGAGACGAATTGAGGCCAACCATGTTAGACCATTGAGCTTTAGCGAAAGTATTTTACCTGGTACCAACGGCCTACGGCCTAGGTTGCGGTACGGGACTAGCAAGCCTCGGAATGCAAGTGCCCGCTTGCATACATGTCGATGTTAATAACTCCGTAACCGATAACTGTGGCAATTTATGAAGCTTAGGTGAATAAGCTTTTTCGAAAACATTCTTGTGCTTTCCGGTAAGTAAGCATAGTCATGCACGCGGTGCTTGTTGTGCTGTGCTGTGTGCTGTGTTGTGCTGAATACATAATACAGAATCATCATACAGAATACATCGAATCGACAGCACTCGTTTACTGCATAACATCCTACAGGTAGATGTCATCCAACAGGTACATCATCCAACAGGTATCATCCAACAGGTACAAATTACTCCAGCCGCCGAGTGGAACAGCAAAATGGCCACAAGCCCTGAAGATAAGTGCAGCACTTTCCAGGGTCACGATTACAAGAGAGAGAGAGAGGAGGAAGGTGGGTGATTCGGGTTCCTTTTCGTGCGTTTTCGATTGTTTTCACGGTATTGAGTCATCTGTGCGGTGCCACGTTGTAAAACCTTCAAGCAAAAAATGCCTGCATGTGGTGCATGTCACTGTGCCGCACCGTAGTAGCTACCGCTTACACCAACCATTTGCCGGTGGGATTTTCGTTCTGCTCAAGGTGACTGCAAATGTGTCAGTCGCGCACAGTACTCGGCGTGGTGTAGTTGACACTCCTTCCGATGTTTTCTGCTGGCCATATGTCCATCAGACAAGGTCACCTCCGAACAGGGTAGCAGAAACTTTCTACAGGCAATATGTGCTTTCTCTGTCCCTGAAGTACGGCGAATCGCTTGATGATACAGACACTGCTTAACACGCAATGACAGAATGGAATGCAGGCCATGCTCAAGGTTTTGCGTGACAACATGCAACACTCGTAAACGTGAGCTCAAAGGTTCGCATAAGAGGCACTGGCACTTTAAAAGGCATTTGATTTTGAAATTAAGCGTTTACGTAAACATAACGTGAAGACAGCAAGTTGCTACTGGGTGGAATTAAATCTCTTCAAGACTTCGTTCAGTCCGTCAGTCCACCCGGGTGGCTCAGTTGATTAGAAAATTTGTGTTGAGTTGCGTTGGGTAGAGAGACTGCCTTCCGATCTACCCAACCGTGACGAAGTAGGTTCGAGTCGCTTTAGGCCTTCGCTATTTGCCCTTGACAGGCATGACCTTGCGGCCGGTGGCAGCGGCCGCGCTAAAGGTCAGGTGGCGTCAGAGGGCAGGACGGACCAGTGCTGAGCGCTGCGGCACGTTAACTTCGCCAAGTTCTGCCGTTGACCCGGGATCGAGCGATCGGATGGTAGGGGTCAGGAATCACGGGGCAAGTACTGCTTAGCGTGAGCTCTGATCCCAGAAATCCATCCCTTCGAAAGGTTCGGACTAAATCTTCCTTTCAAATCATCTTCTGATTTAGGATTACTTGCTTGAGACTAGACGGAGCCGCAATCACTTCACGTAAGATGTGCTTTTGCTCTGATAGATAGATCTCATCTGATCTGAAGATATGCTCTGCTGTAAATATGATGTTAAAACTTTTAAACGCACAATGGAGTGACACGGATTACACGCGAAGTTTTTCTTTGACTGACTGGACCTGATTCGATTGCTCTTCCATGGTCACATCCTTGGCGACATCAAAATCCTGCACGGTTTTGCCCTTAGTTAGCCTGGACCATATGGAAGGGGAACACGGAGGAATGGTGCTTGCTTCATGTGAATCAAGCTATGCTCCTTTGGTCGGGATTTTTGATGTTGAAAGGGCTGCTTTCGAATCCGAAATTTCTACCAGTTCTAAAATGAAAAAGAGAAATGTTTTCTTAGGCCTTATCCCTTTCTGTCAGAAAAAATTGGCGATACCTTGAGATACTCAAGTACGCAATAGATACTTGCTACCTGTCGTTGCATTGGCAAAATGCTTAACGCGAGATAATTATGTAAAACTGAGCATGAGCAAAACAAAGCCTGAGCAAAACTGAGCAAGACTAGGTGGAGCTTGCTGCTTCAGAACATATTTCTTGCCATGTAGACGAGACCGGCTCCCAATCTTCAGTACAAAAGTCCAAAAGGTCCGAAAGGTCAGAACACAACACCCAAAACATTGACAGTGTTTAGTTTGATGTGGTGCTCAGAGTCTTGTTCCATGGAGTTTTGTTACGGTGGCATTTCGTCGATGTCGACAGTCGCACAAAACCGATCGACATTGCTAACTACCGGCATAAAACATCGACATTGCTAACTACCGAGATAAACATCGACACTGCTTAGTGCGCTAACTTCCCTGTGTGCTTCCTGTCGTATGGATATCATTTTTTCTAGCTGATTTAGGAGCAATTTCAGGGAGACGCTGAAGTTCTTTTCGATTGCCTAACTGCGGCGATACATTAAGTAGGCTTAGAAGGTGTTGATCTTAACTGATTGTCCAAGACCGAAGCATGGTCTTTTGCTCAAAGATCATTTGGAAATTGTTATATGCGTGACGATTGTACCTGGGTCATCGAAGGCGCTCCTTATATACGGAGCTCGATTTAAATACTATTCTAATACACCCACTTGGGCTTGTCTTCCTAACTGTCCACGTGTCCACGGTATGACACCCAACAGTTGCATTGGACATACACGCTAGATGCCCTTCAGATACAGCTGGGCACAGGCTTACGCTAAGTCCATGTTATTGTTACTGTGAGATGATTTGCGCTACAGCAATCGTGCATCAGGCGACTCAAACTTGCTTATATGCAGTGGCTTACACAGTGCGACGTAACATCATTTTCCATGCAGGCGATTGGACTTATGCGCGACAGGCTTTAAAGGCACCGGGCGATTTGGCACACAAACCTTTTTGGAGGGCATGGACTTCCGGGAGCCCTTCGGATATCCTTTGATCCCATGGCTTCGTTGAATGGTAAATCAGGCTAGCCTGTAATCAGCTCTCGACAAATGTCATGTGGGGTGATTATCACTGCGCCTGTATTTCGAGGTATACGACCGAGACCACGTGGCTCCCGGCCAGCCAGCATCAAAGAGCCTGTCTCTGGCGCCTGTATCCGAGAGCCTATTGACTTTCGCCGACTTCTGCGTTTGATCTCCCCCTGAGGCCGAATGTGGGAGCCGCGGACGGATGCTGCTCAGTTCCGTGTGATTAACTGATCAAGAGCAATGGCAGATTCCGAGAAGACAAGTCCCTGGATCCCACCATATGGCCGGCAACAGCACTCAAGCCGGCGGCAATGTATACTGGGCAATGATGTTGCTGTGTCGCGCGCAATAGTTGTACATAATAAACGCCAATAAACATGAGGACATGACGTAAGTAAACACATGCACCATATGGAGAAATAGATTATATGCAAATTGTTAAGAAACTTGGAAACAAATATGACTGGGTGTTGAACTTTGAATGATCCCTTTACAGACCCGTACCGCATTAAAACACGAGTCATGATATAGTGGTAGCAATGCGAAAATAATGACTGTGATGTGCATAATGGCTTTACGGCCATGGGTGAAAAGCGAACTTTATCTTTTACCCAGACTTGACTCCGAGAAATGATCTGCTGTGGTAATGGTGCTTCTTGCATTGCCCTTTTCTTGAAAGAATACAACAGCCCTAGTTTACGGCATTCACAAGATGCCAAATTAGGTCCTCTTCTGTCCGGTGGCCCGTTCCACCCAAATGACATCGGAGCATTGAAGAAGAATGGAGATGTGCTATACCTGTGCAATAATTGTGACTAAGTGCAAACAGCGCGAGCCAATCACAGCGTTTCTCTAAAAAATGCTCAATCGGGCGTCAGGTGTTCATCCTAACTCTTTCAAATGGACGCACATCAGGTGTCGTCCTGCAGGAGAAGCTAAACGCCAAATCGTTGTTTCAGTGGACCTCGGCATGGACCTATATGCTTTCACATCTCATCGCTATGGGTGGAAAATCCAGCATGGAATTGTGGTGGCTGGTTCACCAGCCACCCTTTGAAACCAGTATAATTTCACCATCTTGCTATTGAACGATGCTTCATCCAACTACTTTGCCACGCCAACTTGCCTGATCTTCTCCATCCAGGCTCATTGCAACTGAAGGTCACGAAACCACAATCACAAATGTTGAGGAGAAGTTCTTGAGTATTAAGTGTGGGTGACGGGCAAAGGCATTGTTGCATGCAATTCTCCAAAATGGCAGAGACATGTCAACTGGTCCAAAAGAACAAGCTCTGTTCTCAGCTAGTTAAACAAATTGTAGTCTGAACGCGGTCACCGACATGCAGCACCACTTGTTTCCATCACTGCCTCATGGCATGTTTAAGTACAGTTTTTACCGCCACAATTGCTGGATTTTTCAATGCACTGATCATCTTGTTCCGCATGATCTCCAAGTGCTGCATCCGCGTTTGCCTATGTGCAATGTGTGTTGCATGTCAGGTTTTTGCACGCGCGCGGTCACGAAGGCTTCCACCCCGCTGTCCACGCGTGTGAGTTGCGTGCAAGCAGTGCATCTGCCTGACCCGGCTCGGCTGGACCAGGTCGTGCCTGACGTCTGCCTGACCCGGTTCAGCTGGGTCCCGTCGTGTCTGACATCTGCCTGACCCGGCTCGGCTGGACCAGGTCGTGTCTGACATCCGCCCGACCCGGCTCGGCTGGACCAGGTCGTGTCTGACATCTGCCTGACCTGGCTCGGCTGGGTCCAGTCCTGTCTGGTGGCGTGCCTAATTGGGCTTAGAGCGGTGCTGTCACAAACAGGTAACAGGTATGTGACGTTTATCGTCGTCGCCGGCGTCGCTATGGCTCTCCGACGCACTCAGCTGCTGAAACTGTGTGGCGTTGCCCGCGCTGGCAAGGAGAGCGGACACCGCGGAGAATCGAGCCCCGTACCGCCGGTTTCCCAACAACCACCACGCTATCGGAACTCTAGCCGCTATCACGCTCACATGTGACATCCATAAGACATGGCAGTCTTGTGTTTGTCAGAAAAAAGCTGCCACGTGCACATGTTGCATTGAGATGATCAGTGCCGGTGGTCAACGTGATACCGCGCTGTAGATGAGCAGGAGCGTTGTCGTTTACAGAGTATAGGCGGTATTCTGCGATTTTCTGTAGGCATAGGCGGTATTCTGTATTCTGTAGGCGGTATTCTGTATTATGTAGGCTGTATTCTGTAGGTATTCTGAAGGCGGTCTGGGCTTGTCATTACTGTCCTTGTTCCCGTGCGCTTTTCACGGCTAGTGAGCAGTTCTTTACCTGCACCAAGCGGTGACGGGCAATACAATGACGAGTCAGTGGCCTCGACCCCTACGTAGTCACGAAACAATATGCCATCCCCAAACGTAGGATTCCATGGCCTCCAGCTACCACGCAAGCTCCTGGTGGACTCGGTGGGCTTTCCAAGTTGTCCTCATTGTGTTAATTAATCAAACTCTCTCGTGCGTCCAATGACCACTCGCATGCACCCAAACCTGTGATCCCTGCCATAAACGAAAGGTCCAGCAGGAAAAGTGCATTGCGATGACAAGCAAAACGTTCACATCCACGAGCGCATGCTCGCTGGGAATTTTTCAGCCAGTCGCACGTTGTACCATGACGGGCAGTGTTGGCCGAACCGTTAGCAAGCAAACATGCGGCGCGCTTGACATACAGGCACGGCACAACCGCGGCTGCTCATCACTGACTAACAACGGCATTATGTTCGAAGGGTGTTTGCAGAGTCCACGATAGTGTTACGTCGCATTTTATCGTTGATGTACCTCTCTCTGTTTCCAGATGGCGCTCTCCAGATAAACAAACCTTACGACATAAGCCTAGCACGACAAAAAACTCGTCTTTTCGCAAAGTGTTTCCGCTGGTATTCATCGCAGAACTTGTTTGGAGCGCGCATCGATGCATGAAATGGCTGTGCGAGTGGCGTGCCTGCATGCATGGCCGACACGGCGCATACTGATTTATTTCATCTGAGATCTGAATAGCCCGATCTGAGATCTGAATATGCTGAGTTGCTCTATTGTTTATGAGTTGAATTTGGCGTTTGCAGAATTGTCTTTATGACCTGCCGTGTTGATTCTGGAACCTGCTGAATTGTCTCTGGGGTCTTCTGAGCCTGTCTGCCGAAGCGAGCTTCCGTCATCCGCCCGACTCCACCGTGATGTTCAGTGGAGCTGATGGCGGGCAGCGATTGCACGCATGATACAGAGAATCACCGATTCCCCTGAAGCGAGCTTCCGTCATCCGCCCGACTCCGCCGTGATGTTCAGTGGAAGCTGATGGCGTGCAGCGATTGTACGCATGCTACAGAGAATCACCGATTCCTCTGAGCCAAGCCTGGTGCTGAAAAGCCAGGAGACATGGCAACTTCCAACGCTGGCTCGGCAGTGCTCGTGATAAGATCCATTTCCGGTATGGACAATTCGAGTCGTTGCCTCATCTCATGGTATCTCCGTGAGTCAGTGCAGCTCACTAATATTTAGTTACGACCACTTACTCTGCGTGGTCAGCACGTCACCAATCTGGCGATCGCCACTAGTCTGGCGTTCGTCACCAGTCTGGCCGTCGGCACCAGTCTGGCGCTCGTCACCAGTCTGGAGCTCGTCACCAGTCTGGCCTTGTTTGCCAAAGGCGACACAACTTTTTAGTCCTACGTCAAGGTACAGGATAGGACCTATTTAGGATTCAGCCAGGGGCCTTTCTTCTCAAGACTTCTTGCCAAGCAACATTGGCAAGCAGCCGTCGAGTTCGTGATTGATGCTGCATACTACCATTCCAAGCTTTCTGAGTGAAGACGTGCCAAAAGCTGCACATGTATCGCAATCGCTTACGTCCGTAACCGTTTCTCGCAACTGGTGACTGTTTCGCCAAGTGAGACAGGAGAAAACGTTCGAGCTTTGTGCCGATCGCCTTTCGCTGCTATTCACTCGAACGCTGCACCCGATGCGCAAAACAGTTTGAAGGTGGCGCAGCGGCGCTGATCTTCGCATCTCCATGCCGACTCGATTCAAAGAAGCGCGGCGTTCTACAGAGGATGACGTTCCGAACGTCACGCTTACTGAAGGCAGATGGGCCTCCCGACACGGCAAGAGTTGTCCACACGCACGTCTCAAAGCGGCTTCACCCGGCTCAGGTCACGTATTTCTCCCAGTTGGCACCCCGCCAAACCAGCGGACCGACCCCCGTTCGACCCAATTTTCCTAACCGGATTTATCGGTCCCAGTGCCGTATTGTCTTGTCGAGGCCCTGAGCATCACGCGACGGGTACTGTGTG
The DNA here is from genome assembly GCF_011947565.3 of Pollicipes pollicipes. Classification (NCBI taxonomy): domain Eukaryota; kingdom Metazoa; phylum Arthropoda; class Thecostraca; order Pollicipedomorpha; family Pollicipedidae; genus Pollicipes; species Pollicipes pollicipes. Next base: position 15,481,984 of record NW_023597054.1, on the reverse strand, counting down.
GGAACTGTTGCTCGCCTGCAGAGGAGAACTGGTTCTCACGGTTCACAGCATGACAGAAACAAATTAATGGATACGTGTATCTTCATATGCTCGTGCACCACACGCACAAGCGCACACACACACCCACCATACGCAAACGCCCACCCCCAGACTCCTACACACAGATCTCCTCTTATCCACCCAAACATTCTCCCAGTGCTTGTATGCTGTCACATATGTCAAAAGATGCATGTATGCGAAAGAAAAGGCTCCGAGCAACATGGGTGGACGAAGCGTGTTTAACTAGGTGGCAGCAGTATCGCCGATCTCTGAAGAACTCTGTGTTGTACCTACGCTTTTGAGGATAAGCCTTTCATTGAACTATTGAGCTGAGCAATCAGCGAACATGTGTAATACGTGGGTGCATAGGTGAGTGACTTAGATTGTGTGGTTGAGAGAGGGTAGGGGAAAGCGATAGGGAAGGTCAAAAAAGTAAACAAAACATGCACAGGTGTCATGACGAGAAAATAAAAATGAAAACATTTAACAGGGACAGGGAGAAATTGAAAAAATGAAACAAAAAAATGGAGCAGACGGATCAGGTATCACGTAAGTGGCTAATCGGGTGAAGCTTCTCATTCATATTTTACTTTAACTACGATTGCGTCATTGAGAGAAGGAAGAAAAAAGCGATAAAGAATGCGTGGAAATACGGAAGCAACACAGAAAACGTGTAAGGACAAAAGCAAATGAAAAATGCGTGGCGCTGGGACAGGGAAAACGACGAGACGTGCTAAAAGAATTTAAGAAGGCAGTGAAGGACAGCCAACTTGCACGTGTCACTCCAAGGTCACCTGGCGACGGCCAATTGTGATGATCTCCAACACCTGCCATGGGTTCGCTACGTCACGGCCACCCGACCACGTCGGCCGCCGGCCCGCTGACCTGTGAGATTCTGACTCATCGGTGCAACCGGGATGCACCACCTGCGCCACCTTATCTGCCTTGTTGATGAAAGGCTTTCGACGTTTCAACAGCACAGAAGTGATGCCGCCGTCTTCCAGAAAGATGACGCCTTACGGTGACCTTTGACACGTGTTTGAGTGTCAATGGTGTGGCGATTCGTACCCGTCCACGACCGAACGGGTCATTCGGACAAGTGTTAAGTGACGTCATGAATGTCACCTGTGCAATCCGTGGGAACAAGGCTTTTACGGCCAGCTGCGTGGGCTTGTAAACATGTCGGGTTTTCCAGACTCAGGAAAGAGGGGGACAGGCAGCTTTTCACATGCAACGGTATGCCCATAAAAACAAGAGCGTCCTGTCGACCGTGCACAGAGCGGCCAGCAGCGGGGCGACCCGCATACCTGCATGGGATCCAGGCCTTTCTGCGCCGCGCGTTGTGTTTCAATTGAAGCGGCGAGCCTAAAGCAGCAATAGCCCCGCCGCCGCCATGACGAGCCTGGCCGGCACTCCATGGCCATCCCCCGAGGCGCGGTGGTGGTCGCTCATGAAATTCTGCTGGAAGCACATTCCGATGGACAGGTGTTTAGCTCGCAGCCGAACAAGCGTGTAAAAAGCCCGGCCCGACGCAGTCGGCGGCCCTATCTCGGAGTTCATCAGATGCCGTCGGCTACGCACGCCGCCAGCTCTTAGCGCTCTCTCCGTCCCTCTCTCCCAGCCGGCCGGCCGGCCTGCCAGACTGCGCGGCGCCCAGCAACCGGGCGGTTGCCATGGCAGCAGCCGCCCCGCGGCGGAGCGCGGCGCAGCACCCATGGAGAGTTATTTAAAACGTGACCGCCGGCCATAACTCAAGGTAATTAACAGTCGCTGAGTCAATGACGAAACGGTGTTCACTGGATATTCACAGCGCCCGCAGGCTCCCGGACCAGATCAATGAAGCAGCCCGACCAGGCCGCGGCGTTCCGCTGCGTTTACTGCAGAGTCCTATATGAACAGATTCTAGTCAGCTTACGTAACGAAACAGGCGTTCAAAGACGTACAGCTATGCCTCTGTTGCACACAGACCACCAAAGGCTACTTCCTAACAGGACCAGCCGTTGAAGCATTCAATTCACTTCCAAGAACGAAATTACTTGGCAGGGCAACATATAATCACCAAAAAATCACTGATGGTGAGCATTTGCAACCGCACTATTTCACTGATTTTGTTTGGTCAGTCATTTTTTTTGATAAAACATGCAAGATCGTTCCTATTCGATTGACAGATTAGCTATAAGTTAGCCCAAAAGTGGCTATGGCTATTAGCCCAAAAGTGTATAGCTATTTATATATTGTATGTCGCCTTTCTCCGCAACGCATTAGCCTGATATGAAGACGTGATGTCCAGCACATTAACTCAACGTGCAAGGCAGGCGTATTTTTTCTCGTCCACACATACACTGAGCATTTTCCCCTGATATGACACAGAGCTAAGCAATCGAGGCTGTGCATCGTCATATTCCTCTTAAACCGTACAAAGCAAAAAGGAATCCAAGAGCCCAAATCTGTGGTCATTTGTTCAGTTTTTGACTGTACCTAGACTTCAGCGAAGCCACTGGGGATATACGTTACGAAATGTGTGCGATGGGCTGGCAAAAAAGGGACTGTGCACACGCTGGATACTGCGCGACGGTGCGGCAGTTCCATGCCTGACGTATTCGAGACGAATTCTTGAACAACTAGGATTTTGTATCTCACTTAGGACGGTATACACATGCAATCATATGCATACTCCATGGGCATAGGGACGTTTCAAAAGTCGGGGCAACCCCTTTCAGGCAACTTTAACATGCATTCCAGCCAGGGTTAAACTTCAACTTCTTGAGAAGACGTTTACCGACTATCTCACTCGACGGATGATACCCTGACGACGCCGTTGGATGGATGCCTCACAACAGAGGCTATAATCTGTCGTCGGTTACCCGACTAACTTAGGCAAGCCTTGGACAGCATCGATCACAGCACCCCTTGTCAAGCAAGGCTGGTGCGGTGCTTCTTCTCGCTGGCTTCTATTTTGTCTGCATCATAGAAAACAGGTGATGGAATGTGGGAAATAAGTGCTTTCTATGGCATGCGAGGAGCCCCGAGGCTCACCGGTTCGTTCCCTGTTGTTCAGATTGCTCGTGAACGGTCTTCCCAGCTCCTTGTAGTGTGGCAGATCAGTATCGCATCTAGATGACACACATGTCAGCCACATAGCTCTTCCCGACTCTGATAGCACGAACAGTCCAAACGCTACATCGAAAAACCTCTCCGCCTTGGAGGTGCCGGTCACCTTAAGCTCATTCAAGATCGATGCCAAAAGACCGCTTTTGTAATAATCGGTAATAAACATGCCGTTAAAATGGAGACTGGCAAGCCTCAACACCGATAACCGTCGCCCAACATTTCACCTCTCTTCGTCCAGTAGACTCTTGGGTGCGATCATCGGCCAGACGCTGGCGCTGGACTGGCCATATCGGTGCGGTGGGGGGGACACCTTTGCCATTACGGTCTCGCACAGGCGGCTGCGTCACCACTTCACCGCCGGATCACTCCAGCTCATCATTCGCGCGCACATGTCCCCCATGCATCGCACTGTTTATCTGTAAGGGCTTCGGCATCACAGCAACAAGTCGGCGGAGTTCAAGAGTCCCTGAACTTTGTTGCACGGGTCACCGCCAGTACCCAGAAGCGGTCCCGTGCCAATGGCCCTGAGGACGCTACGCTGGCTAAAGGTCCAGACGCTCATTATGCACAGGAACTGCATGAAGACATAGCAGGCGCGCTGCAGAGGGAGTCTCCATCGCTGTTCGATCCCCGCTCGTGACTCATGGCCAGGTGCCCTCCCATGCAACGTGTCACTGCCAGAGGAGCATTGCAGCTCCCACTACGTAGGCTCGAGTGCACAACGAGGACGTTTCCGCACAGGCGGTCCGATCGTGAAATGCTCTTCAAAAGACAGTTTGTACAACACCTGCATTGTTCAAATCCCTTCTGTTGGAACAATGCATTGCTGAATCACGGGTCATATGCAGTAGTTTTTATCGGCCTCATTGTGTATTGTGTTTTTAATGTCAAGGTGTGTCTCATGTACAGCATGATGACCTGAAAACCATTTACATAGAAAGTTGCGGACAAATTACGCACATGCATACAAACTACGACCTGGTTCAAAACATGTGTCTCACTGTCGGCTGTCTGGATGTCTGTGCCTGATGCCGCATAGATTTGTTTTTGAGTTGTGACTTCTGATGAGCATGCAGCTTTGAAATTATCTTCAAATGTCGAAAACCGAGCACATGTAACAAGCAACGACACTTGCAAAACATCCGAGATGAGAAAGGGCATTTGGATGGGGCATTTTTATTATCTTATGGCAAGGGTAGGAGCGTCTCATTGTGCCTGTTTGTGTAAAAAGGCGCAATGCGTTGTCCTCTGCACTGCTTTTTCACATGTTAACCATGCACACTAAATGTTTTGCATTGGTCTGGTTGTAATAT
>NW_023597054.1:15459098-15477421 GCF_011947565.3 Pollicipes pollicipes | reverse complement strand
TTGTTCTCGACAGTTCCTCATCTCGAGGGACCGGAGAGAGAGAGAGAGAGAGAGAGAGAGAGAGAGAAGAGAGAGAGAGAAGAGAGAGAGAGAGAGAGAGAGAGAGAGAGAGAAGAGAGAGAGGAGAGAGAGAGATAGAGAGAGAGAGAGAGAGAGAGAGAGAGAGAGAGAGAGAGAGAGAGAGAGAGAGAAGAGAGAGAGAGAGAGAGAGAGGAGAGAGAGAGGAGAGAGAGAGAGAGAGAGAGAGATAGAGAGAGAGAGAGAGAGAGAGAGAGAGAGAGAGAGAGAGGAGAGAGAGAGAGAGAGAAAGAGAGAGAGAGATAGGAGAGAGAAGAGAGAGAGAGAGAGAGAGAGAGGAGAGAGAGAAGAGAGGAAGAGAGAGAGAGAGAGAGAGAGAGAGAGAGAGAGAGAGAGAGAGAGAAGAGAGAGAGAGAGAGAGAGAGAGAGAGAGAGAGAAGAGAGATAAGAAGAGAGAGAGAGGAGAAGAAGAGAGAGAGAGAGAGAGAGAGAGGAGAGAGAGAGAAGAAGAGATAGGAGAGAGAGGAGAAAGAGAGAGAGAGAGAAGAGAGCGAAGAGAAAAAACGATTAGGTTTGCACGGCTGACCGTGGGTGGCCGCTACCTCTTGTAATAGTGGAGGTCTGAGAAATCGTCTCGCGCTTTTTGGCATCAGACAGTCCATGTTTTCGCTGATGTCATGTGCAGATGATTATTACACAGTACTTGCAACAGCGAGTGGTGAGGACATTGCAGCCAGCGCTAGTGCTTGTGACGTGTGTTCATCAAAGACCTTTTCCTTTAACAATATGACTTTGCTTTACGTATTTTTCCAGGAATGTCTCAAGAGCTGGCCATCACGTGTTTTTCGCACACACTATTGTCAAACAGTTCATTACAATGTTTTCCTGTGAAGTTGGTTGTTATGAATTTTCATCGAGGATGCGGAACATACACATTTTTCAGGGCTTCAAGTAGTTTTATGCTTCTGCCTGTTTGCTAGATGAACGCAAATATGAAATATATCGCGCACGCAATGATCGCCTTTTATGCCGTTGGCCACGCGTCTCCTCTGCGCATGATGACCTACTTCGATGACCCGCACGGCACACCAACATGCATGTGTCTCCTCTCCGAATCTGGCATATGCATCGGCGCTTAATCTGTACAGCGAAAGCTGAACACGTCCTGACTTCGAACCACCGAGCGATTCGGAAAAATGCAATGTTTGGAATCCACAGGTTTCGTGCCTTGAACCGTAACAAAACTTCGTCACGTGACTGAAGCGGGACCTGAGCCCAAATAGGTCATGCCAGTGTCGTGCCGGAAGATGACGGTCAAGAAAATTACCAAATGTCTAGTTTGTAGCCAAAAAATAAAAAATGATCAAAGAAAGCAAAAAATTGCGATTTGTAAAACGAGTGCGGAAACTACAGGTGTGGCTTTATCATTGACTGCTATTATGACGGAACGTTATAATGGCAGCAAAGTGTTTCCAAGTTAACGAAAACCAGATCTGGAACTACCTACTTTGTCAGTACCCAATGACAGCGGGATAGTTGGGTACAGCGTAACATCTAAAGCAATTAAGGCAAAGGCCATTGTCTCTGTTTCTGTTATGAGGCCGCTTATAACTGGAGAACTGTAGGTGGAGACACCGAAAACCGCATTTTTACCCTGCAAGTCACTGAAACGTTATCACCTCCCTTGTCCCGTTTCTGATATTCTTGCAGTCATTAATTTACACTTTCGTTTCTTTCGCCAATCTAGTTGGGACCAGTAATGCAGGCAGGTGACACAGAGAACCTACGATTAAGGGCCCGAAAGGCCAGCCGGAGGTCGCATTCAGGTGCTCTGACCGGTAGGACCGGGCACTCCATTGCCAGCCAGAGGACTCTGCGCAGTGATCAGCGGCCTCCTGAATCGATAAGGGCCTATATGTCGGTCAGACACCACCAGTAACGCACAGCTGGCAAGGTGGCGGCATGGTCCTCAGCCGATCAAGAAAAGTGTTTAATGAGGCCCGAAGAAGGGCCCGGGCGACCCACCGGAACCGACGATCAAAGGCCCAGTTGGAGGGCATGGGGACCCGAGGGACTGCCTTTACGTCACGTAAGGAATCGCGGCCCGTAGGGTCATGGCCTGAAATATCAGAGATCCTATTGCACCGCTTGAGAATGTCCTGAGACAGTGTGGGTGTCTAAGTCGGTCAGAGGCCACGAACACTGAGTAGTCGGTTGCATGCCCGTCTGAGCCCTTGAGACCCATTTCCCAAGCAGGAACGAGGCTGGGGGCCGCGATTTGCAATGTTCGGGGTCCCTAACACAATGAGGGGCTTCTGTGTCGGCGAGGGGGCACAGTGTCTAACAGGGGTCCTGTGGCGGCAAGTGGTCCCGAGTAGGAGCAGCTTCTCGAAACCAAAGATCAACGGCCCGATTGGAAAACTGAACGGTCCAAGCTGCTAGCTGTATGTCACAATAAGGCCCCCCCCCACCCATAAGACCGTGATCTCAAATGTCAGTAAGAGAATCTCTGGCACCGATAGGGATCACTGAGACAGAGCGTGCCTCTATTTCGTCCAGAGATCGCCAACACCGAACGGCCGGCTCCTGTCGGTTTAGCTTTGGTGGCTCAATGCCCAACAGGGACAAGGCCGGCACGCGTTTTACATTGACCAGGGCTCCGTATCGTTCAGGGGCCACAGAGCCTAATAGGGTATTCTGTCTCAACAAGGAGCCTCGAATCGGTCAGGGGAATATTTGCTCAACAGGGACGCGGACGGGAGCCCGAATGACAGAGGAGCTCTTGCGTTGGTCGGGGGCCCTCTGGCAATGAAGAAAACATGAAAAGCCATGATGCGTGCTGACATGAAGGCAATGGAAGGCTTCTATGTCGGCCAGGCCCCCCAATACCGAACGGTAGGCCATCCAACCCAATTCCAGCACCGGCCCGTTAAGCCGAACTGGAGTCTTTGTGCCAATTATTGAACCACTTGCGGCGATCAGAAAGTTGTTGTGTCACTGAGGGTATCTGTGTCCATCCAGGGTCAACTGCACGGGTCAGAAGGTCTCTCGCGTCAGGGAGGGAACCAATGTGATATGTATCCCTCTAAGGGCCTCCGGATCTGCCAGCGGACACCGCCCCGTGTCACCAGAATGACGACCGGAAGGCGCACCGTAGTGGGACATAATGACCCTTCTTCCCTTGATCGGGAACAATAATGTGTCCGTAGTGTTCTACTAAGGGGCTCCCTTCCCGGAAAGAAATAAAGGGTCTCATTGGTATTGCACTAGCCTGGGCAACTGGGAAAAATAAACCAGTTTTAAAAGCAGTTATGAAAACCACTAACTGCGCGTCTAGGAGATCAGAGGTACAGGGTTCGCTTCCCCGCGATGCCCGCCTTTCCTGCCAGGGTGAGAGGTAGGCGGCACCAAATAGCTTCAGCAGCTGTGTGCGTTGTAAAGCCCCCATGGCACGCCCGCAATCTTGGGGAGCCAGGATGGCAATGGCCCGGGTTGCAGCCTCCGTAAAACCGAATGGCGTTGGCCACTACAAGAGACGCTGAGCGGCGGGCGGCGGGCGTCGTGCGCAGAACGACCACCGTAAAATAATGTTTTTGCATATCTCTCAGAACTAATTCGCACGGTTCAAACAGTAGGCCGGGCGAATCTTTTTAAAACTTTGAGATTGTCCCCTGGTCGAGTCTTGGTCGAAAATCCTGCAAATTTCAGTATCTGCGCGACTCTCAGATGCTTTGAGTCTACACCTCACTCGCTATTGTCCTCTTCCCCTCGCGTCCGTAAGCCACGCGCGCTGCACGTTGCAAACGCTTGGTTTATTTCTAGGCTTAAGCGCCCGCACATCTTGGCGCTTTGGAACCCGCCTGGCACCTGGCGTGCGGTGCCTCCCAGCCATTCAGTATGTGCGGTGAAGTTGGGGTGGGGGGAGGCGCACGCCATGATCAGCGCTGTGGTATCGCTGCTGGGCGGGCTGCTCGGCTGGCTGCTGACTCCCGTGCCGCTGACCGTCTTGGCCATCACCATCGGCGCCGTCTACTACTACCTCACCAAGGACTACGACTTCTGGCCGTCGCGCGGCGTAAAGGGACCGCGCGCCAGACTGCCCTGGGGTAACGAGTTTGGTCCCCCACTTATGACGGATATAGTAGACTTTGAAGAATGGATCTACCACAAGCAAGGTGGGAAGAAGTTTTGTGGATACATGGAGATGCACCGGCCTGTTCTGTACGTAGGAGACCCATCTGATCCGCGCTATCACAGTGAAGGATTTCGAGCACTTTACGGACCGAAGACCCTCGTGCTTAGCGATGCATTTAAGGAAATGCTGTCTGTCGTGAACGGAAAGAAGTGGAGAGAAACCAGATCGGTAATGTCGCCGACTTTTTCTTCAAGTAAGATGAGGTTGATGCACCAGCTCTGTCTGGATAACGCCAGCAACCTAGGCAAGTACATGCTGGAAGAAATGCAAGAGAAGGGCGAAGTCCAAATGAAGGATTCATTTGGTCGTTTTACCATGGACAACATTGCTGCGTGTGCTTTTGGTGTGAACTGCAACTCTTTTAACGATCCGAACACAGAGTTTGCAACGCATGCGGCTGCCCTGTTTAAGCCACCAACAACATATGGATTCTTCCGCTTCGTCCGCTCTCCCTGACGTTGCCAACCTGGCTTTTAACAAACTTCCGGATCCCACCTTGGTAATAAACGGCTTCTTCTCACGAGTGGTGAATAAGACCATTGCTCATCGAGAAGCCAAGGGCCAGCTCTCGTCGGGACTTCCTCCAGCTCTTCTGCTGGAGACCAAGGACAAGGACGGCAACCGGTGCTCTCGAATGAAAGTATCGTCACGCAGTCGGTGTTGTTCTTCATCGCCGGGTATGACACGACAGCTACACTCCTGACCTTCGCTGGGTACTCACTGGCCACCAATCCCGACTGCCAGCGGCCGCGCATCGCGAAATCGACGACGTGCTCGAGCGGGTACGGCGGCCAGATGACCTACGAGGCAGTCTCCGAGATGACCTACATGGACCGCGTGCTGAACGAAACGCGCGGATGTACCCACCCGCACCCCGTCTGGAGCGTCAGTGCAGCAAGGACTACATCCTTCCGGGGACGAGCGTGCACATCCCGCGTGGCACCCTCGTCCAGATGCCGGTGGTGATTCATGCATCGGACCCGGACATCTACCCGGATCCGCTGCGCTTCGACCCGGACCGCTCCTCCCTGCCGGAGGAGAAAGGAGAAGCGCCATCCATGCTCTTACCTGCCGTTCGGCAACGGGCCGCGCAACTGCATCGGCCATGCGGTTCGCGCTGTTCGAGGCGAAGGTGGCACTCATTGCAGTTTTGCGTGAGAACAGCCTGAAGCCAGGACCACGCACTCCGCCACCACCTATGCCAATGAAATACGACCCGGGATTCCTGTTGTCGCCCAAGCAAGAGGCCTCCTACATGAAGGTGGTGCCCCGCAGCAAGGACTAGCGAGAGACGGAGAGGCGGTTGTTCTCGACAGTTCCTCATCTCGAGGGACCGGCGCGGGAGATGGGATAGAGAGAGAGAGAGAGAGGAGAGGGAGAGAGGGAGAGAGAGAGAGAGAGAGGGAGAGAGAGAGAGGAGAGAGATGAGAGAGAGAGAGAGAGAGAGAGAGAGAGAGAGAGAGGAGAGAGAGAGAGAGAGAGAGATAGAAGAGAGAGAGAGAGAGAGAGAGAGAGAGAGAGAGAGAGAGAGAGAGAGAGAAAACGATTAGGTTTGCACGGCTGACCGTGCGTGGCCGCTAGCCCTTGTAATAGTGAGGTCTGGGAAATCGTTTCGCGCTTTTTGGCATCAATCTATGTTATTGTCGATGTCATGCGCAGATGATTATTACACAGTACTTGCAACAGCGGGTGGTGAGGACATTGAAGGCAGCGCTTTTGCTTGTGAGGTGTGTTCATCAAAATGCCTTTTCTTTAACAGCATGATTTTGCTTTACGTATTCTCGCAGGAGTGAGTTAGAGTTGGCCATCACGTAGGTTGCGCCCGCACTACTGTCAGACAGTCCATTGCAATATTTTCCTGTGAAGCTGGTTGTTATCAATTTTCATCAAGGTTTGAAGAGATACCAAATTTTTCGGGGCTTCGAGTAGTTTTGTACTTTTGCCTGTTTGCTAGATGAACTCAAATATGAAATGTATCGCGCACGCAATGATTGCCTTTTATGCCGTTGGCCACGCGTCTCCTCTGCGCATGATGACCTACTTCGATGTCTCGCGCGGCACACCAACATGCACGTGTCTCCTCTCCGAATCTGGCATATGCATCGGCGCTTAATCTGTACAGCGAAAGCTGAACACGTCCTGACTTCGAACCACCGAGCGATTCGGAAAAATGCGATGTGTGGAATCCACAGGTTTCGTGCCTTGAACCGTAACAAAACTTCGTCACGTGACTGAAGCGGGACCTGAGCCCAAATAGGTCATGCCAATGTCGTACCGGAAGATGACGGTCAAGAAAATTACCAAATGTCTAGTTTGTAGCCAAAGATAAAAATGATCAAAGAAAGCAAAATATTGCGATTTGTAAAACGAGTGCGGAAACTACAGGTGCAGCTTTATCATTGACTGCTATTATGACGGAACGTTATAATGGCAGCAAAGTGTTTCCAAGTTAACGAAAACCAGGCTTGGAACTGCCTACCTTGCCAATACCCAATGACAGCAGGATAGTTGGGTACAGCGTAACATCTAAAGCAATGAAGGCGAAGCCTATTGTCTCTGTCTCTGTTACAAGGCCGCTAACAACTCGAGAACTGCAGGTGGTGAACACCGAAAGCCGCATTTTTACCCTGCCCGAAACCTCACGTTTCCCAGATCACCGTGGTGAGAAGCAAGCTTAGGTAACACCTTTCAGATCAGACCACTGTCCGTGGTGCGACGCGAGCAAGCCCACTTCACGCGTTCAGCGTTAGCTGACGGGTGCGCCGCGGGCGACGTAGCGGCACTGCGACTCCCTGTATCCGAGCCTGGCAGCAGTACTGGTCTACGGACGATACCGCTGAAAAGAGCATGAATCAGGCTATCCAGTGTCATCCAAGACATGCGTGGAGGCGTGCAGGGGCTGATCTTCCGGGTATGATAGAAATCACCGTTACGTTTTTTAACGGAGCTTGAATTTATGCCTTCTTCAAGATATCCAAAGATCCCGACTTGACATCGCTACAAACGGCATTGCGCGGGAGTTTTGGCGACCTTACTTTGCTTCATGCAATACCAATCACAAGAAGTTCTTTACTGCTGTCCATCGGTGGGCTACATCGTGGCTGTGGGGGGCTTATGGCTACTGCGTCAAGGCCCACGAAACATCTTCGAGAGTGCACCGCGCTTCACGCAGCGAGAACAGTCATCTCAATCACCCGCGGTCCATAGAAAACACCGCCGGCCCAAGGTCATGTTGGAGGACACCCGAGTGGCGCGCGCGGGGAGTGTGCGGCGCGGCTCTGTCTGCTTGTGAGTCCAAGGCCGTCAGTCCCGGTCCCAGTGCGGGGAAGGGGGCCTCTCCGCGCGGACAACGCACGTCGTCACAAGTTGCGCTTGGGGGGGGGGGGGGGGGCGATAAACATTGTGGCTACGTTTTGACAACCAGCCCCATTGTGTCACGGGAAACGTGCCGAGTTGCAAGCTTAGCCTGCCAGCCTCTGGTCCCTGTAACGCCGCCTCCCCAGGCTCGACGGCGGCTGCGCGGACCGGCGGACTGCTGCGCCAGGGTGACGCAGCAGAACCGCGGGGCGAGGCTGCGATTAGGACGTGCTCGTCAGTGACTCGGCGACAATCATGAGCAGCCGCATGGGCATAGCAACGTCTCAGGAACCGGGGGGCGATGCCAATATTGAAGTTGACTTCTTTCGAGCAGCACTGCATGTTGAATGTCATTCTCAAAAAATAGGGGGCATGACGTCCCTGGCCCCTGATCCCACCCCCTGAGTCATGGCGTCTCTGGCCACCCTGGCCCCCATCCTAACCCCATGGACGCCGCATATTCATTTCAGTTCATATAAAAACGCCGCTGGAAGAGAAATTCTGCTGCAGAGCTACCAAATCCGAGAAGTTCTCTCGCTGAGCCACTAGTTCCGCCAAATACCAAAGGTTAACACGATGCGGCGATAAGGACGCGCGCCGGGGTGGCAGCCAAGGAACTGTGATAACAGCGCAACCGCGCGGTGGCAACTTAGACGTAAGAGTTCTTGAAATCAATTCGAAGATCAGAAGGCAACGATGCTGAGCCAAGTGGGCGAATTGCACATAATCAAACCTCAAGTGCTTTGGAGTGTGCGGCTCTGGCCACATTATCACCACTGGACCCGCTCAACCAAAGTGCTTGGAGTTTGGCATGAAAAGCGCTCTTGCCTATTACGGTCAATAATAGCCAATAGCCTGCATCAAGAAATAACTTCAGATACCACTAAACCACGACGAAAATAGGTTTCCCCACAGATTTAGCCCGACCTCTTCTTAAAGTTCGGGGGGGGGGGCGGGTAAACCCCATGCGTGAGACATTTGCGTTTGTGTTTGAGTCAGGGATGTCAATTTTTGTAAGTTAGTAGGGTGGGGGGGGGGGGGGGGGGCGAGCCGAAGGTCTGACAACCTACTCACACTCACCCCCCCCCCCATTTTTTCTCATCGGATTTGGCCCACTTCATTTGGATTAAAGGCGATAATTTTTTGTAACTTACGTATTGTGTAATTTATAAAAGTCCTTCAATTAAGCAATATAGAAGTCATGCAGGTCAATGCACTCGATTGCATATCCGCTCAGCTATTACGATTTGTATCTTGTGGTGAGAGCAACCATGACTTTTTGTTATGAGAATGGCACGAGACGCCACTGCGCAGACAGACCAAAGAAGATAGTCTTTGCGTTATGATCATCTTTCGGGTTGGCAAAATGGGTTGGCGGGGGACTGAGCTGTTAGAATTTACCAGACCCACCCCAAAGATACACCACCAAACGAGTTTTTTTCCTCGGATTTGCCCACTTTCTTCGTAAGGGGGGGGGGGGGGAATCGAGTCTAAGGCTGAGAGGAGGGACTACTGCTGAAAAGGAAAATACAACCCTGCATCGTGGGGTTGCGGTTGGTTTATTGTGTGCATAGGCGTAGGAACGTTTCAAAAAGTAGGGGTCAAGCTCAGGGCGTACTTCAGGAACTTTTTCTGGAAAGCAAGCCCGGTGACCAGTAGGGGGGGGGAGGGGGGGGGGGGGGGGGTATAAAGATGGAGGTTGTTATCGCTCTTCATTCAAATGTCATGGCTGCTGTGCTAGATATGCATCTAGAGCTGTTTCTCAACGATGCGCAATCTTGCCTATGTGACTCATTTAGTCATTCGGCAAATAAGGCTATCCGACTTCCCAAGATTAGTCGTCCTTTTCAACATTGTCTTTCCTAGGGACGCGAAATTCCGCGAGCGGGTAGGCATTTTGTGCCAATGAGGAGGCAGCTGCATTCACAGGGTAGGTGCCCAAAATATGGCCTGGACATAGGGGTGGTGACAATTTTGAATGTGAATCGATGACTCTCAGTGCGACAGATTTTTCATGCGCCTTCATTTCGCTGACTCTTTTTCAAGAGATAAGGCTTTTCGCAGCATTTTAGGCGGGAACAGATTCGGGAGCTTAAAGCTGCCAATAACAATGTGACAGAAGCCATAAAATTGGGGCTTCTCTTTCAACAACCAAGCCACAGAATAAAAGCCCTCCTGTCATATATTCCTAATCTGAGCCCTGCTCCTGTCCGCCGTCGGCGGCTACTGCCCGGACCCGGCTGTCTCCTGCGTGACTGATTGCGAATTGATTGTATGGTTGCTTTATTGCACACTTCTGGATCAGCATCGCTACTTATCGATGTAAAACATGTTGGACACCTGAAACAGTATATTTTTCCGAATTGTCTTCCCTTGCACGACACCACCTCAGAAATAAGCCTCCGGGAAACTGCATGGCTTAGGTATGAATTGACCCAAGGGACATTTTATTGCCCATCATTCAATGCAGACGATTTGATCTGCTTTTGTGTGTAGGGAGGGGCGTAGCCAAAGCCTTGCTAAGGGAGAGCACAGGGTTGACAAGTGCCCCCCTTATGGTAGCCCTCCCCCCAAAATATCCGGTTATAGCTTACTTATGAACATAATATACGGTTATCTTCGTTTCATTGTTAGTTTTACCTTGCAACCAGAACAGAAACCAGAGGCTACCGTGAAGTCAATTCTGTTTGCATTTTGAAGTCAAAAACTACAGCAATCAGGCGTTGAACGACCGATGGAATAAATCACCGGTGCCCTTAATGGGCTGTGGGGTTTGATGGGTTTATTGCGCTCTTTGCAAACCAATAAAATTGAGAAGCTTTGTCAGAATATTTAACCCGGGTTCCACAGACGTTCAGGACGTAGCGAAGGTCGAATGCAGTTCGATATGTTTGCTCGAAATTTGATGATGATGTTTGTTTGATTGTAGATCGAGTGGTCAATAATGTGCATTTACATGGCCAGGCCATGTTTAGTTGGTTGTTTGCTTGATGCAAGTTATGTAACGTGATATTTTAACATGCGTGCTCACAAGTCTTAGCAACAAAAACCTCGACACCAGGCGCTGCAGTCCCCGTAGGCCTCGTAGCGTCGGCCCAGCAGATAATGCTGAACCGTGGCCAACGGGTGAACAAAAATGACGACACTTCTGAAAGAAGTACCTTTGAACACTTCAGGACATAACATATTACATCTAGCAGGCAGCCAGAGCGCACATTTTCGTGTGCGATTCTTAGACCGATGGTAAGAACGGATTGGCCCTTTAAGCACCGCGAAGTGGAGCTGGAATTTGGTGGTGGAACTGGAAGAGCAAAGGTAGAATCTCCATGCCTCATGTTCTTGTAACTATTAATCTGTCCATGAGACAGATTAACGCGGCTCCTACGGTCTGGTGGCACTTGCAGCGGCCGACGCCGTTCGGTTTTACGAAAGCTGCAACCCAGACCGTCGCTGTTCTCGCTCTCGAGATTGCGGGCGGGCATGTTGAAACCTTTTAAAGTATTTTTTTCACTAATCCATTCTGAAAGAATGAAAATTTTCAGGTAAACTGGCGGTGCCTAGGCCGTTCTTTCAAAATTCATTTCGGCTCACTCTTTTCAACAATAATGAGACCCCTTATTTCCCTCCGAGCAAGGGCTCCTTGAATGTAACATTAGGGGCACATTACCGGTTCCCGCCAAGGGCTGAAGGGCCACCCCGTCCTATCGCGAAGTGTCTTCTGACTCTCATTCTAGCGACACGGGGCGGGATCCCTGGTCGATCCGGATACCATTAGAAGGATATATCATATCATATTGTTCCCCTCCCTGGCACGCGAAGTCTTCTGACCCGCGCAGTTGGCCCCGGATCAGCATAAGAGCCCTTATTGCCGCAACAACATACCTGATCGCCACAGGTGTCCAATAATTGTCACATAGACTACAGTTCCCATGTTTTTTCTGCGTTCTTCAGAGACATTGAAGACTCCCTGAACGCTGATTGTAGATGAAATGGGGCCCCAAATTTGTATTAGAATGGTAAATTCATGTTTGTCTTAAAATGTTCAAGATTCGGTCAGAATTGAGTATCGATAAAAAACTATGCAATATGGTTTGAACACGCGCGCTCGCAAATCATGGCAACGGCGCCTCGACGCCCGGCGTTGCAGTCTCCACGGGCTGAGCGGCGTCGGCCGGTGGCTGTGACACCTGAACGATGGCCCACAAGCAAGCGAAAAAGATGACGCATCTTGAGGAAGATGGCTGGTGGACTAGGCAAATTGGCATGTATGTCTTACTGTGGTGCAAAAGCAAGCTAAACGCAACCCTAATCTGAGAAGTGGAGGGGTCTGTTAACAATGCTGGCCCCCCACCCCCACCCCACCTTGAAAAATGTGTGTGTGTGGGGGGGGGGGTAACAAAGCTGGCCCCCTGGCCCCCCTGTTCTTACGCCCATGATCTTGTGTGTACTCGGTGCATATGAACATGGCCGATGACTTCAAGAAGAAAACACAAGTGATTTATAACACTCGCCCTGATTCGCCGTTTATAAAACAGGCTAATAGCAGCGGTCGATGCGACCCCCCCCCATGTCTTTGCCGTTTCCAAACTCAAAACAAAAGCGCAAGTCTAGCGGAAAACTCCATTAGAATGGTCTTAACTAGATCCCGCGATTGGCAACACTTGTTAGGTCGCCATTTGAACCCATTATGACATGTCATAGTCAAATTTTCCTGAGTATCGAACTTGTTCAGCTTTTCATGCCGGTTATCACAAAATCATGTCTTGTAGCAACACGAAACCTGAATGGGCATGTTCCTTGTGCAATTCTGAGCATAATGGCGGGTAGTTTTGAGTGCCTTAGCATATATTTATGATTTATGATCGCGTTGATGTAGCAGTGTGCGCCCGCCGGGTGCCGTCCGCGGAATCGTCGATTGCAGCCCACCGCCCTCGCTGGCCGTAAATCGCCAGCATATATTTATGATTTATTATCGCATTGATGTAGCAGTGTGCGCCCGCCGGGTGCGGTCCGCGGAATCGTCGATTGCAGCCCACCGCCCTCGCTAGCCGTAAATCGCCGTGGAGTGTTCCACATTCATGGGAACAGAGGGGTGCTATATGTGGGGCGATGACGACAACACTGGTTAGTGCTGGGAAGAAAGAGAAGGCAGGGAGATGCAAGAGCAGAAGCTCATATTGTAATTGGGGGTAAGGATGAAAAAATTCCTTCTCGACTTGTTTTGACGCGTTCCCTTTTGCCCATCTTCTTGGCATGCTGTGCTGTATTGTGCTACCCTCTTCTCTTCTGTCCTTTACTGTCAAGTCATCTCCATTTCTGTCCCGACCTATATTGTCAGCTGTTCCACCCCCAGGGCGCTGGTAGTGTACTGGTTAACGTGTCCGCATTACCAGAAAAGCTCCCGGAAACCAGGGGTACGGGGTTCGATTCCCTGCGGTGCCCGCCCTTCCTGATAGGGCGAGAGGCAGGCGACGCCATATGTCCTCAACAGCTGAGTACGTCATTAAGTCCCAATAACGACTGCCGTTCTACCATGTCATTTCCTGCCGTGTGCTGTTATCTTCTTCTCTGTCCTGTTCTACCTTGTCCTCCAATCCAACCCTGGACGCTAACCTCTCATATTCTGTCCTGTTGCCACCTACCCTCTATCTCCTGTCTTCTGGCTGCCATGTCCTGCCCAGTGATGGCAGAGCCTCTGTATGGATATTAGGGAATGAAAAACATTGTTTTTGCCCCGTTCTGTATATCCACGTGCACGTGGTTCCCCAATTTTTCCTATAGCGTGATGGTTTTTTGAAATATTCTCTTCCAAAATGCCAAATTAGACTCAGATTGCCTGCTCCACATTCCGGCTTCACCCCTCCAATCCTGATCATCCCCGCCGTCTCAGACTCAGATTCCCTGCTCTACATTCCGGCCTCACCCCTCCAATCCTGATCATCCCCGCCGTCTCAGACTCAGATTCCCTGCTCTACATTCCGGCCTCACCCCTCCAATCCTGATCATCCCCGCCGTCTCAGACTCGGACTGCCTCCTCTACATTCCGGCCTCACCCCTCCAATCCTGATCATCCCCGCCGTCTCAGAGTCGTGTTCACGTCCACGCTGAAGAAGGCCAAAAATTATTCCACACTACATATCTTGGACATGTTTCTCAATGGCAGTTAACTTTTTATTTTCCGGCTCCCTGACTTATTTTCCTGCTCCGTTTTGCGTATGTGTCGACAGCATCTGCGTGTTCACGTATGGCACTTTTGTGTTCAGCGCGTATGTAATGTGGTTGCCCATTTTGTGTTTACAGCGGTGGCTGCCTAGGAGCATAGTAAGGAAGCTTCTCTAATTTGTTAGCTTTGGAGCGCCTTTTACCAGGAGGTGGCATTTTTTTCTCTGCCGGAATAAATATATATGGACGCTTGGCTCGCTTCGGCGCTTGATCTGAAACAGCTACGGGATCATTGCCGGCATCGTGTTCGTTTTATAACAAGTGGTATCTTGTAGCTACCTAATGTGTTTTACATGGCAACTCCTTCGTACGGTGCGCCAGTCTGCACATGCCTGTCAAGTTTTGCGTGGGACTTTACCTAGAATTGGATAAAGAACAATTGACTACAACATGTGGCACCTATCGAAAGCAGAGGATGGCCCAAACAAAAGTTGGCCCGTGTTTGCCTGAACAGCGGCAACTGTATTTATCACACAGTCGTGACTGTGATGGTGCTCGACTGCCTTTTAAATAGAATAACACGATCAGCGACGGTGGTAGTCATCAGTGATTTCCGCATCCGTTAAATCGTGACGTCAAAAAGTCCTTCAAACGACCTCCTCGTTGTTCCATGATGCGCAACAGCTGAACGACTTGCATCAAAATGGTAGGTAATCTTCCACTGCTCGCTTCGCCACATCACGAATGTGGTCAGCATAACTTCAGTTGAGCTCAGCTCTACCAAAGTTGGGCTTCAGGAACGACGATTGGTATGCCTTGGCCGCAATATAGTTTATGCGAGCACTTTGCGTGCTGCAGCCAGCGGGTTTGTAGAAAGACAGTGCCTGCTAACTACTGAGTTTTTCCGCAAAAATATCACCTGTGACCTAGAAGTCAGCCGTGAACAATTGAACTCGGACAAATGCACGCCGCCATTAAAGACAACGCTGCTATATATATATATATATATATATATATATATATATATATATATATATATATTCACACCTACACTTACCCTACACTTTGTGGCTAAAAATGCAGGAAAGTTTGAGTTTCATCTGGAATCCTGTGGTCATTGTAGCTTAGATGTTTAGCTGCATTCTTCTACGATTTCCAGGGAATTCACAGATCTGGGTTTTAAATACAACTTTTAGACTGCAAAGAAGAAGTGCATCACCTGTGCAGCAAAAACTGTTACCATTTAGAAATGCGCAATCGTACGCATTTCATTGAAACTTCTTTAGTAGGTTGGTCTGTTCTGCTGTGTAAGGCTAAGGGAGAGCTGGCCCGTACGAAATTAAAATAAAACAAGACAAGAGGACCATAAAACAAGAGAACCACAGACGCGATATTCACAATGGTAGGACGGCTTGTATATGAACTAACTTGTGTCAAATTTTAAGACGGACTTGGTCAAAGTACCTGTTAAACTTTGGAGCAAATGAATTCAAACTCCAGATCGTATCCGAAGATACCTCTAGATCTCCTCATGCGACCTGCCTTAACACCCGGCACCTGTTCTAAGCAAAATTGCATTGGTGTTCCTTTCAGGTCACAACAGTTGGGTGGTACGCCGGTACGCCGCACCGGGTGGGAAAAAAGTTTGATATAGGTTATTTAAGGCCAGTGGCCACCCGCCTGACCTGCAAGAAGTCCAGATAATATGTCTGCAAATGTCCCAAGGATCAATAAATCTGGAAGGAGCATCAAACACTACCATGTAAAGCACGTTCTGTACTGAAAAGGCAGTTAAGCTTTGACCTCGGTCCGAACTTCATACTGACCCAAGTTCAATGGCATTAGTTGTAATCCTTACATTAGTTGGCTGTCTCAGAAAATATATCCGGGATCTATGGTTTCGTTGTAAGGGAGTGTCCAGCCTAGAGGCATATTAAACCAAAAAAACAACACTATAGTGAAACCTAAGGACTTGTTACGTTTAATAACAGGACTGGTTAGTGCAACTGCAACACCGTCAAGGCGTAGTAAAGATATCATTTAATAGTTCTCAAGTCCAAAGTGCGTTGCGTTTTCGACGCTTGCAGTGTTACGCTTCTTCCCCGCAGTCGCGACGACCCTCGTCATGATAGCTACCGTGCGCACCTCTACTAGTGCGAATGAAAGAGCGCATGTGATTGGCCCAGCGTGCAAGGGCTGAAAAGCGCATTGGTTGAAGTTTGAAGCAGTACGTCACAGGGATCATGTGATGCTTTCATTTCCTAACCTCAACAAGTGCGCCTCAAAAAGAGCCGCTGTGGTAAACGCCATATGGGAACAAGCAAAACCATACTTTAACGTTGAGTCGAGTTCGCAGAATAATGGTTTTATGCTTGCATAAGTCAGACTGACGACACTTAACCAAATGAAACAGGTCATCGCTGTCATCAGAAATGGGAACAGACATCCGTCCCTCTCATCCTCTACCTCGCTTCATCCTGAATCCCCGCGACGCCTCGATTGTCCGAGGCAGGCTGCATGCGACAGCTACGAGTGGGCCGGGAGCCCCGTAGGAAGGGGGACCCCGACCGGATACCCAGTGCGCATGCGCAGCTTAAAGCCCGGCGGCTGGCCCCGCATGCGCACGCGAGTCTGTTCCACCGCTAACCACTTTTCTTCATCCCATAGCCCTGAAATGATAAGTTTTGGTCGAAAAGGCTCTAATCCAAAAAAAAAAACAAAACCTGGAAGGGAAAAGTGTAGCGGCAGCGACAGCGCCGTAAGTGTCCGCTTTCCGCCACACACCGACCCGTGAACGATGATTTATCCCCGACCGGCCATCCCTTTCCCCAACACCCTTCTTGTATCTAACAAACAAGTGTTTGTCTCTTCCCGTCAACTCATGTCTTTCACCCTTAGTTTCCAGACTACGGTGCCACTGCCTAAAATCGGCCGTGGGGGGGAGGGGGGACTGAGCCGCTCACGTACGTCAGCGGCCCAGTTGGGTCAACGTTGACCCCCCCCCCCCCAAAAAAAACAATTTCTCACGGGACGTTGGCCATATTCGGTATACATCCCCAGTGCCAGAACAGAGCAGCCCTTGAAAATAGTCGATTCCAAAGTGGGGCGCATCACCGTGGACAATGGACTGAAATATCGACTACCCACCATTTTGATCCCCGATTTTATGTTCTCATGAGACCATACCGCAAAGAAATTCGGGTTTCAACTAAAACAACGGTAGGTTCGGAGCATTCCATGGGTAGCAGACAAAATGACGCTTGACAAAGTCTCCACGAGACCAGTGTGTCAAAGGCGCCAATGTCATGCTTAGGTTGCGGAAATAAGTGTTTGGGGTTATGCTCGGTGCCAAAAACGTCTTACAAGTGGTTTAGGCCCCATCTTCCAAATTCACCTACCATCTGGGGAAATAATTTTGGGGTTGAGGGTATCTAGTTGCATTCACCAAGTCGACACCACTGCGCAAAAAGATCAGAAAAAATCGGTGTGCGATGGCCAGCTTTTACCTTCGCTTTTTTTTAGCATTCCAGCCAACAGCATTGGAGAGAGGGGGCAAGCGCAGGAGCCTGCGGGCTGGTCAGCCACCGTACAACGCGCGGCCCACTCCGAGTGACAGCGACTGGGTCACATTGATGACCCTGGTCACAGTGGCGACGCCAGTCACAGCTGTGACTCGAGTCATAATGACGTTCGCCGTCACGGCGGTCGAAGTCATCCTGCGAGTTCACACATCTGAAGTCAGCGCTCGAGCGCTGGGGCGCGTCTTCGATCCAAGGACAGGCAAAAAAACAAAAACAAAAAAACAACAAACAAAAACAGCAGAAAACACGAGGATCGTCTGATAGCGTGTGTATTGATACCATACGTGCCTGACAGAGAGCCTAACGCAGAACACAGGAAATGGCAGATGCTCAGTAATGGAATAACATACACGTATACGGTAATCACGGAATCCTATTCACCAGCAGAAATGCACGTATGGACATTGAACAGATTTACACAACAAAGAACAAGTGCAGTGCGGGAGCCCTTGTGCAAAAAAGAACGTGGAATAACCCGGTCATAACTAGCGGTGGTTGAGCAATTGCGCCAAAAAATTATTGCCAGCGATCAAACGACAGACTTTCACAGCCCTATGCATGCGAATATCTGTCCCAATTGGCTAAAAGTAGGCACAATACTATAAACCCAATGCCGTTCTCAGGACGTACCTAAAGACTGAGCGAGTGCCGCCACTAATGTTTGGCAATGCTTTCCTGAAATGACGAAATATCTGCAAATGATCGCGTGTGCGTGGCAGATGGTAGGTGGTGATCACATGGCGATCACGTGGTGACCACAGCTCAGTGATTTCTGCACGTAGTGTTTGAGTGTAGCTCGTGCAAACACCAGCCCCTGGCAGCCAGAACAGCGTGCATTGTAGGACCCGTGATCGCTATACACATCGAGGGGTAGCGATGAAAAACGGCGGATACAACCACACAAACGGCTGATACCGCGAGGGAAATACGAGAACATGTAATTGGGAAGATTACTTTGATCTACGGATCATGAGCAGCTTTATTTGCCAGGGACAACAAATATCAACCTT
>NW_023597054.1:15350995-15458998 GCF_011947565.3 Pollicipes pollicipes | reverse complement strand
CCTGTGATGCAACCTCACCAGATTCATCGATCCGCATACATCAATCTGTACTGGAGCCCCGTCTCTGATATGGGCAGGGGCTTGGTAAACGAGTCCGCGGAATGCAAGGTGGGGTCAATACTGAGCTATCCTGCCAGCATGCCTGACCAACAAACATGTCTGCAGTCGGAGATGCCAACTGAGATCTCTCGGAGCACCTTTAAAAATGATTGCCGAATGTCCAGTGTCAGGACTCGGAGCCCTCTTAGGACGATCGAATCACATCGGCCAGGTCATCGAGTCACGACAACCAGGACCTCGAGTCACGACAACCAGGACATCGAGTCACGACAACCAGGACCTCGAGTCACGACGACTAGGGCATCAAATCACGGCGACCAGAACATCGAATCACGACGACCAGGACATCGAGTTACGACGACCAGGACATCGAGTCACGACGACCAGGACATCGAGTCACGACGACCAGGACATCGAGTCACGACGACCAGAACATCGAATATGACGACTAGGATATCAAGTCACGACGACCAGGACATCGAGTCATGACGACTAGGATATCGAATCACGCTCGGATACGTTGGTAATCCCGCTTCTGGTTTGCACAGGACGGGCTTCACACTATTTTTACTTAGTAGGTCACTTACAGAGCTTTAAATAACCTTCTATAATAACGTGTGCATTCAGAAAAGGCACTGCAAGGAGTTACTAAATCTGTGCATGAAAGGGATTAATCATCTACATGTTGTCGACCATGCTGGATCATGCACGATGCGTGGATCATAGTAAGGTTTATGACAGCGTATCGTAAAATGTGTAACAGCTATGACTACACTCATATACGTTTGTAAACACGCTTCTACGCATTTTGCGTCAGACAAGTAACATATATTACAGTTCATTTCTCATCACGGCTCTTAGCACGATGTGAACATATTTATAAGGCCCATTGCGTAATGCCAGCAAGCATACGTAACAATGACACCCGATCAGACATGTGTGTTGTTTACCAGGGCACGTGGTCACCCGTATATCGACGGGAATCGGGGCATTCCGGTCGGTGACGGCACTTTGCGTCTTGAAGGTGGAACGACTCCGTGCGACCGCCGGTCTGGCGGCTCCCTTTGATCCACGCCCTCGGCCGCAGCCGCGGTGACGTCACCGCTATTCTTACAGGTGTTAAGAGCGGCTCATTCCTCGCGCGAATAAATCCGTCGATCTTTGGGCGGCTCAGATGTGCACCATAATCGCGACACGAATTTTGACGAGCCATCTCAGTAAGACAATTCCAGTTAGTCCAACACTTTGCAAGGCGTGTTTGTCTGCCTAAGACGCCGATATACTCGGCCAGATTGTTGGGAAATTTAGCTCGTAAGTTAAATGGATTGCGAGATGGGTATATTTTTGCCCTTGTTGCAAGAATGGGTGCGACAAGCAAGTGTGAGGTGTTACGGAACAGCGTTTTCACCTCAATCGCTGGCTTAAGGGAATCATTCACGAGTAAAAACATGAAGCTGCAGGACTCAAACCGGACAAACGTAGATCCTCTAGCCTGGCTCTGGATTTTCCGGTATGTATCGACACCGGCTGGCATTCGAGGTTCCTGATATAGTTGGCTTACATACTGAGTATTTTCCCCAGACTAGCACGGATGTTTATCCCAAATTATCGCGATCGTCACGTTTGCTGCCCTCTACCTACACCTTATGATACAACGCAGTCAAATGCAGCGACAACCGGAACAAACCCAAACCCAGAGGCGGAAAGTGTGTCTTACACAGACCTCGATTGGAGAATCGGCTAGCCTAACAACGGCCAGATCACACATTACCCTGCGTGGAGATGCGCTTACTTACCGACACCGCTCGGCGACAAGAGGCTTCCAAATCACGACGCGAGATCGCTGCTGGTGACGCGGCTCCGGCGCCGCATGTGCACAGCAGCAGGTCACGTGCACAGCAGCAGGTCACGTGCACGCCAGCAGGTCACGTGCACGCCAGCAAGTCATGTGCACGCCAGCAGGTCACGTGCACAGCGGCAGGTTAGGCCCGCCGACTTCGCCGACCTCGCCCAACCGGCTGCGGTTCCCTGCGCAGGATTGATGCCGGGTGAACTCAGACAGGGGTGTATATTTAGGTTTACGGTCATCTGCTGCTGAGTGCCAGGCACGCCGGCGAGCCTGGCCTTTGGCACGCACCTGCTGCGTGCAGCTGGGTGTCAATCTTGGCAGAAGGGAAACATTGTTATGACCGGTGTTGAAAGCGTTCGGGGCGCTGGGTGAAGGAAGATCACCCACATCTTGGACCACTAATGAAAGTAGAGCAGTTAGCATGCTAGATGGCGCAGGTGATTCACCACGTACATATATCGACAGCACTGAGGAGACTGAAATAAAGTTAACGAAATGTTTGCCAAGACCTCTGATTTGTAGTGATTAGACGCTAGCATAACAACCCGCCTTGAGGAGCATGTGCATGTTGCATGTGCTGAGTATGTGCATGGAGCCTAAGCATGCTGCTTGAGTGGAGCTGTCCGACAATGTCCGCGTCTCAATACTCTGCACATGCTCGCGGTGTCTTGTTGGCATTCATTATTTGTGTATTTCTAGCTAAAAACGGTGTTGATGGGATTGGACAACACAAAAATCATTTTTGAAGCAGATAGATGCATCGGTATTCTCTGCATCTCTATCCTCAAGATTCATGCTTTGTTTTTACATGGCTAATAACATCTTCGTTATTGATTAATCTCCCTGGAAACTGCCGCCGGTTGTCTTCCTGGGAAAAGGTCTGATGCAAGGCCGATGTTTCCATAGCAACGCGAAACACTTTTGCTGCCAGATCTGTCCAAATTCGGGTTTGGCGTTTGGCTTATTTCACCAACTTAATGTTACAACGAACCGAAATAGATACCTAAGCCAAGAAATTATAACTTACATCGTAGAAATACTGGATGCATGGGTAGCATGAACTAATTTTGTTTCTGGATTGCGCACTACGAGCGAAGGTAAAACATACGTGTGTATTGCATTTTATCGATTGTTGAGCCATTGGCCATGCTGGACTGTTTTTGGCTGTTTAAGCGTATTGCACATGACTTCGGCTATATGCGTCATCTTTGTCCGTAAATAACACATATGTATACACAATCTATCACTTAAGGAGCTGCAGCCTCAGACATGCACTGCATCCACGTTTCGAAATGCATGGTTCTCTGTTAATGTCATTGAAACATTTGTCCTTGTTTTATTTTTTCCTGATGTATAACTTGACCATAGCATATGCTTTGACATCAAATACCGTTTAACACGGCAGACTACTCTTCAAAGCGACGATGCCGAACGACAAAACCCCCAAAATATTTCTCATGATCCGTCGAAAGAAGATCACTGTCATTTTGGATGCAAAATCGGATACAACTTGCCTTAATATCAAGAGGTTTCTTGAGACTATGTTGAAGGTCCCACCGGATAACCAAAGGCTCCTCTACAACGAAGTCATCTTAGAAGATGCCGACACTCTAGAATCCGTCGGCATAACTCCATCCTTAGCCCCCATGCACAGGTTTGTGTGAAAAACCTGGGTTTTATGACAAACAGCAAATGTACAGGCTAAAGGCACATAATAAATCAAGAAGCCATCTGTATAATTTTTCGTCCCAAATGAGTTCATTTAGCCTTATGAAAATGTGAATATGAAAAGAACCCAAGCTCAGAGGCGGAAGGCACCAATCTTTGACTTATACTCATAACCGATTGCCGTGAAGCCCTTATACCTTATCTGTCATGTGAACTATTTCTGCATAAATGTGCAAGGTCCTCATTACTGTGTTCGCATGCGGAGACTATATCCTTACAAGTCGTGCCCTCCATTCTAGACTAGCTCTCAAAAATGTCTCAAGCAACCGGAATGCTTAAAATGCTAGCTTACATCACAGCAAGGCACTCGTGGTCTCCGGGGCGGAGGACCGCGGCTCACCAGCGTCTTTGCTCGCGCAGGCCCGTTACCCTGATCCTGGTCATGAGCCAGGAGGACGGAGAGTTTGAGGCGCCCGAAGTCTCGCCGTTCACGCCGCTAGATTCTGCAGACAAGACCACCGCACCCAGCAGTCCGGCCTCCACGCTGTCCTAGTCGACCGCGGGATACGGCGCCGATGGCGACGAGGAGACAGCGGTACTTCATTGGCCACTAGGTTGCTCACTGACCGGCAAAGTATAGCAGGCCATAACAGGCGAAAACTTTTGCGTGGTGTCGTTCAGTGACAGCAGTGGTGTCTTGGGCGTGGACGTCAGGCCCATGGATGGTTGAAGCCTTCCACGGCTTCCTTCCTCCCTAACATAATGTTAATTGCTTGACTCGGCCGCGATTAGGGAAGACAATTCGCCGTGTCATTGAAGAAAATGCTATCAGTGCGATTTTTCGCAACTAGTTCTCAGTGTTAACACAGGAACTACAGAGTAATCTGAGCCGGAACAGCAGATGTAAGCTTCCAAATCACTACCACGACGTTTGGAATTCGAAGCTGGGGTGCGGCCACGACCTGTTAAAATCCATTTCACTGACTGCGCCGCATTGTTATGCCAAACAAGGACCACCGAATGTTAAATTCCATCTTCGAACTTATCGCTCTGGCGCACGAAATGAAACTGAACGTGGTGAGAAGAGAATACGTTTTCTGTTCATGTCATGCATGACACATAATTTAATGACATGTTTTTGCTAAAATTATGTCTCACTTCCACCATGGAGAGCTTACAAAGGGCATATTTCTACCCGTCGCAGTTCCTATCTAGTTTTTAGAGATACGTCGTTTACGGTTCAGCCGAAAAGACTGAGATAAGCTGAGCTGGAATGCCTAAGTTTAAGGCCTTCAACATTTTCCACGAGCTTCATCCCTGTTTCCAAGTCTAAGAGCATTACTCCGGTTCTGTCCCGGTGGTCCAGTGATTAACGGTACCGGCTCTCCCAGAGGGAATCAAACAACCGCGGGTTTAAGACACAGCCCACCTGCGTTCGAATACCGCCAAAGACTTCTTCTATATTCCCCAGAAAATAGATGGAGACATATGCCGCAGAGAGCTGCGTGATATTCATAGCGCGCAGAAGCCGCTGCAGCGCCTGCTGGGCATCTGGCCGCTCGTTTGACGGACCAAGCAGGGCCATGGCCGTTGGCCGTCAGGCCTGAGGCCAGCCGTCAGAACTCGGCTAGCACTAGACCAAACGTGCCATCGGACTCGTAGCTAGCCGCCAGAACTCGGCTAGCTCTAGGCCAAGCGTGCCATCAGACTCGTAGCTAGCCGCCAGAACTCGGCTAGCTCTAGACCAAGCGTGCCATCAGACTGGTAGCTAGCCGCCAGAACTCGGCTAGCTCTAGACCAAGCGTGCCATCAGCCCCATAGCTAGCCGCCAGCATTCGGCTAGCTCTAGACCGAGCGTGTCACCAGGTTCATGGTCAGCTGCCAGTTCGCGGCTAGCTCTAGACCAATCGTGGCCATCAGACCCGTGGCTAGTCGCCAGCACTCGGCTACCTCTAGGCAGCACTTGCATGTGACATCGCCACCATCGTGATGTCGGTCCCAGTCGGGGGGGGGGGGGGGGGGGGATTATCGAGGGGATGAATAAAATAGATAGACACCTGTGGTCCTCAGATCAGACCCGGCTGGACTCACATTACGGCCCGCTCCTGGATGAACGAAGGCAGAGGCCCGTCAGCTGGATGATTTGAAGCAGACAACGCAATAGCGATCGCTGTGATTTTTTAAAAGCTTGATGAGATGAAGACCGGGTTAAAATCATGCACAAATAACAAAGGCGATTGACGATTGCTCTAACGTTGTCTGGCTTTTTATCACACTGGCTCGTCATCCCTTGCGCGGTTCGTGCGCCCATTCTGCGGGTAGCTGTGGGAAACGAATTGTTCACCTTCAGATATGGGCGCTGCCCCGAGCCACGCGAATCTTGCCGCAGCTATTACTCCTAAACTTCTTTAGAATACGGCATGAGCATGCGCTTGGTGACTTTCAAAGAAGGCTTTCCGGCGCAGTCGGTGAACTCATACTATACTGGCTCTTGTGCGCCCATGAACCCCTCTCACTTTCGACAGAAGACCTCCTTGTTAGTAACGGTTCCGCTCGGCATGTCATCTTGGAGGGCGCTGCAGTCCGTCCGCAGTCTCAGTAGTCCGGAAATGCCCGCTCGTTTTGCTCTGCACCGTTCCTGAAACTCAGTGCTAGCTGAGTGGTCAGCAGTGCTCGATCACGTGGGCCTTCTGGCTATCGCCCGAGGGCTGGCAGTGATGTACCGCCGCAGACGCTTTGCTATTGGCCGCCGGTCACGCAGGTTAGCCATTCGCTGGAAAAAGCGTGAGCGCTAGATCCTGGGCTTGGTGCGTCAGGTTTGTGAGGCGATGGTAGAAGAAGATTCGGGCTGGCATAGCTTCATAGGTGTGGTGCGAGGCACATTAATGAGGCGCGAGCCTGTTGAATGTTAGCCAGAAAACGCAATCAACCGGGGCTAGACGGCATCAAATATTAAAATGCGCGCGCTTATGCGTGCACGTGTATGCAATTGTGCATGTTGGTTCAAAAGAGTAGCTTTTCTTGATGCGTACAGGTTGAAATTTAGGTATATGTCTATCGAAATTTATTTCGAAAATTTTAAAATGTGTCTGCTGATATAAATGTGTTAATATGTGTGCTCGAGGAGGGACTCAAGCGCTCTAGGGAAGTAAATTACCAGCCAACTCTCAGGGCACATTATCAAGGCCTGCAACTGGCAGCACAATCTCCCTTGATTAAGTATTTGAACTCAACGTACGCATGCTTTGCTTTGCTGTATGCCGTGGTGCTCAATATGTAAGGAATGAACACACCAGGCGTCAACAGCGGGATGCGGTAGTCCTCGGCCAGCCAACCTTACTTGGCCAAGCACAGAAAAACCTG
Organism: Pollicipes pollicipes; assembly: GCF_011947565.3. Lineage (NCBI taxonomy): Eukaryota > Metazoa > Arthropoda > Thecostraca > Pollicipedomorpha > Pollicipedidae > Pollicipes > Pollicipes pollicipes. Next base: position 15,452,058 of record NW_023597054.1, on the reverse strand, counting down.
CATACACACTGGACAGCAACATATTCCTTCAAGGCGGCCAAGTTTAGGCTTGATTTTACCTGACGATGGAACGGAAGTGAGGGTAATGGGTTGAGATGCAATCACTTGCTCCCTGCGATATATTTTTCAGCATTCTGACAGCAGAACAGAAAGGCTGCGGTGAAATCTGAAGTACCTGAGTTTTGCTTTTAGGGGCCGTCCACACATCACGTTACGCATAGAGCGGGAGGAGACTTCGATGGAACCGCACCGAAACATTACAAGGGATGAAGTGGGTATACCGTAGCGTTAGGCTCAGGTGTGGCTTCGTATCATGCTAAAAAATTGAGAATGTCTTACAACCTCACTGCCGGATATCGCTCACTCTTCCTCATGACGAGCAACGCGCCCGTCGTTGTTTAGCACCCCTTGCTCAATTAGGAGCTAAATGGACCCCTTCCCTTCTTGGGACGTAACGCCAAACGCAGCGTAGCTAGGGCAGGGTTGTTCGCCCTGCGCAGCTTTAAGTAAACGACGTGATGGAGGGTTAAACGTGACCGAAATGCTTAACGTAATTTATGGACGATCCTTTTTATGCTTGTCTTAGCGCCAAACACGGTCCATGGGTGAAGACACCGCAAATCCGCGGTGTCGTATAGCTTTTCGAGCATTGCAATGAGGCATGGACAGCTCTATCGAATTCAATTGTCCCAAAGAGAAAACATGTGTCTGGTCACTATGATTTTGGCGCAATGTCGGGAGCTTGTTTCCCCCGATATTTGATGTCTGATCGGTCCTGTCCCAACTGGTCACGATGGTTTTGGAAGGTCAGCAATGTCGAGTTAACTCATTACGAGTATTTAAAAAACTTTTGAGAAGAATGCTGACGATGAGACGCCAGCTCTTCATACCGGGTACGCGCCATGCCATAACAGGTCTGCCGCCCAAAGGTAAAACCCCATATGTTAATTTCCCGCCATTTTGCGCTTCTTGTGTCATCTGATTCATCTACTCACGCTGATTTTGGTATTAACAATCAGTTGAAATTTTCACAAACTTTTAGCCCACTTTGTAGCTAAAAGTTTGTGAGAATTTCAACTTTTGGTTTGAGCATCCGAATGCAGCATGAGAAGATGAATCAAACGACATAAAAAACGCAAAATGACTAGAAATGAGCATATGGGATTTTACCTTCGGACGGCAGAGGTTGGCGACGAACGCAAGATTTGAAACCATTATCATACAGCACGATGCTGTGGCTGACGCCATTATTTCTTTGCTGGGATAATATCACACACCTCGATAAACAACCACTAAAACACATCTAAAACAGAAAGTGACGCTTAAGGAGTGTTTTCAGACCTGCGTATCTGTGCGAGTACTTTATGGAGACGAATTGAGGCCAACCATGTTAGACCATTGAGCTTTAGCGAAAGTATTTTACCTGGTACCAACGGCCTACGGCCTAGGTTGCGGTACGGGACTAGCAAGCCCTCGGAATGCATGCCCGCTTGCATACATGTCGATGTTAATAACTCCGTAACCGATAACTGTGCAATTTTATGAAGCTTAGGTGAATAAGGCTTTTTCGAAAACATTCTTGTGCTTTCCGGTAAGTAAGCATAGTCATGCACGCGGTGCTGTGTGCTGTGCTGTGTGCTGTGTTGTGCTGAATACATAATACAGAATACATCATACAGAATATATCGAATCGACAGCACCCGTTTACTGCATAACATCCTACAGGTAGATGTCATCCAACAGGTACATCATCCAACAGGTATCATCCAACAGGTACAAATTACTCCAGCCGCCGAGTGGAACAGCAAAATGGCCACAAGCCCTGAAGATAAGTGCAGCACTTTCCAGGGTCACGATTACAAGAGAGAGAGAGAGAGAGGAGGAAGGTGGGTGATTCGGGTTCCTTTTCGTGCGTTTTCGATTGTTTTCACAGTATTGAGTCATCTGTGCGGTGCCACGTTGTAAAACCTTCAAGCAAAAAATGCCTGCATGTGGTGCATGTCACTGTGCCGCACCGTAGGTAGCTACCGCTTTACACCAACCATTTGCCGGTGGGATTTTCGTTCTGCTCAAGGTGACTGCAAATGTGTCAGTCGCGCACAGTACTCGGCGTGGTGTAGTTGACACTCCTTCCGATGTTTTCTGCTGGCCATATGTCCATCAGACAAGGTCACCTCCGAACAGGGTAGCAGAAACTTTCTACAGGGAATATGTGCTTTCTCTGTCCCTGAAGTACGGCGAATCGCTTGATGATACAGACACTGCTTAACACGCAATGACAGAATGGAATGCAGGCCATGCTCAAGGTTTTGCGTGACAACATGCAACACTCGTAAACGTGAGCTCAAAGGTTCGCATAAGAGGCACTGGCACTTTAAAAGGCATTTGATTTTGAAATTAAGCGTTTACGTAAACATAACGTGAAGACAGCAATTGCTACTGGGTGGAATTAAATCTCTTCAAGACTTCGTTCAGTCCGTCAGTCCACCCGGGTGGCTCAGTTGATTAGAAAATTTGTGTTGAGTTGCGTTGGGTAGAGAGACTGCCTTTCGATCTACCCAACCGTGACGAAGTAGGTTCGAGTCGCTTTAGGCCTTCGCTATTTGCCCTTGACAGGCATGACCTTGCGGCCGGTGGCAGCGGCCGCGCTAAAGGTCAGGTGGCGTCAGAGGGCAGGACGGACCATGCTGAGCGCTGCGGCACGTTTAACTTCGCCAAGTTCTGCCGTTGACCCGGGATCGAGCGATCGGATGGTAGGGGTCAGGAATCACGGAGCAAGTACTGCTTAGCGTGAGCTCTGATCCCAGAAATCCATCCCTTCGAAAGGTTCGGACTAAATCTTCCTTTTCAAATCATCTTCTGATTTAGGATTACTGCTTGAGACTAGACGGAGCCGCAATCACTTCACGTAAGATGTGCTTTTGCTCTGATAGATAGATCTCATCTGATCTGAAGATATGCTCTGCTGTAAATATGATGTTAAAACTTTTAAACGCACAATGGAGTGACACGGATTACACGCGAAGTTTTTCTTTGACTGACTGGACCTGATTCGATTGCTCTTCCATGGTCACATCCTTGGTGACATCAAAATCCTGCAGGGTTTGCCCTTAGTTAGCCTGGACCATATGGAAGGGGAACACGGAGGAATGGTGCTTGCGTCATGTGAATCAAGCTATGCTCTTTTGGTCGGGATTTGTTGATGTTGAAAGGCTGCTTTCGAATCCGAAATTTCTACCAGTTCTAAAATGCAAAAGAGAAATGTTTTCTTAGGCCTTATCCCTTTCTGTCAGAAAAATTGCGATACCTTGAGATACTCAACGAGGAACATGCTACTGTCGTTGCATTGCAAAATGCTTAACGCGAGATAATTATGTAAAACTGAGCATGAGCAAAACAAAAGCTGAGCAAAACTGAGCAAGACTAGGTGGACTTGCTGCTTCAGAACATATTCTTGCCATGTAACGAGACCGGCTCCCAATCTTCAGTAAGAAGTCCAAAAGGTCCGAAGGTCCGAACACACACCCAAAACATTGACAGTGTTTAGTTTGATGTGTGCTCAGAGTCTTGTTCATGGAGTTTTGTTACGGTGGCATTTCGTCGATGTCGACAGTCGCACAAAACCGATCGACATTGCTAACTACCGGCATAAACATCGACATTGCTCACTACCGAGATAAACATCGACACTGCTTAGTGCACTACTTCCCTGGTGTGATTCCTGTCGTATGATATCATTTTTCTAGCTGATTTAGGAGCAATTTCAGGGAGACGCTGAAGTTCTTTTCGATTGCCTACTGCGGCGATACATTAAGTAGGCTTAGAAGGTGTTGATCTTTAACTGATTGTCCAAAGACCGAAGCATGGTCTTTTGCTCAAAGATCATTTGAAATGTTATATGCGTGACGATTGTACCTGGGTCATCGAAGGCGCTCCTTATATACGGAGCTCGATTTAAATACTATTCTAATACACCACTTGGGCTTGTCTTCCTAACTGTCCACGTGTCCACGGTATGACACCCAACATGTTGCATTGGACATATCACGCTAGATGCCCTTCAGATACAGCTGGGCACAGGCTACGCTAAGTCCATGTTATGTGTTACTGTGAGATGATTTGCGCTACATCGTGCATCAGGCGACTCAAACCTGCTTATATGCAGTGGCTTACACAGTGCGACGTAACATCATTTTCCATGCAGGCGATTGGACTTATGCGCGACAGGCTTTAAAGGCACCGGGCGATTTGGCACACAAACCTTTTTGGAGGGCATGGACTTCCGGGAGCCCTTCGGATATCCTTTGATCCCATGGCTTCGTTGAATGGTAAATCAGGCTAGCCTGTAATCAGCTCTCGACAAATGTCATGTGGGGTGATTATCACTGCGCCTGTATTTCGAGGTATACGACCGAGACCACGTGGCTCCCGGCCAGCCAGCATCAAAGAGCCTGTCTCTGGCGCCTGTATCCGAGAGCCTGTTGACTTTCGCCGACTTCTGCGTTTGATCTCCCCCTGAGGCCGAATGTGGGAGCCGCGGACGGATGCTGCTCAGTTCCGTGTGATTAACTGATCAAGAGCAATGGCAGATTCCGAGAAGACAAGTCCCTGGATCCCACCATATGGCCGGCAACAGCACTCAAGCCGGCGGCAATGTATACTGGGCAATGATGTTGCTGTGTCGCGCGCAATAGTTGTACATAATAAACGCCAATAAACACGAGGACATGACGTAAGTAAACACATGCACCATATGGAGAAACATATTATATGCAAATTGTTAAGAAACTTGGAAACAAATATGACTGGGTGTTGAACTTTGAATGATCCCTTTACAGACCCGTACCGCACTAAAACACGAGTCATGATATAGTGGTAGCAATGCGAAAATAATGACTGTGATGTGCATAATGGCTTTACGGCCATGGGTGAAAAGCGAACTTTATCTTTTACCCAGACTTGACTCCGAGAAATGATCTGCTGTGGTAATGGTGCTTCTTGCATTGCCCTTTTCTTGAAAGAATACAACAGCCCTAGTTTACGGCATTCACAAGATGCCAAATTAGGTCCTCTTCTGTCCGGTGGTCCGTTCCACCCAAATGACATCGGAGCATTGAAGAAGAATGGAGATGTGCTATACCTGTGCAATAATTGTGACTAAGTGCAAACAGCGCGAGCCAATCACAGCGTTTCTCTAAAAAATGCTCAATCGGGCGTCAGGTGTTCATCCTAACTCTTTCAAATGGACGCACATCAGGTGTCGTCCTGCAGGAGAAGCTAAACGCCAAATCGTTTGTTTCAGTGGACCTCGGCATGGACCTATATGCTTTCACATCTCATCGCTATGGGTGGAAAATCCAGCATGGAATTGTGGTGGCTGGTTCACCCGCCACCCTTTGAAACCAGTATAATTTCACCATCTTGCTATTGAACGATGCTTCATCCAACTACTTTGCCACGCCAACTTGCCTGATCTTCTCCATCCAGGCTCATTGCAACTGAAGGTCACGAAACCACAATCACAAATGTTGAGGAGAAGTTCTTGAGTATTAAGTGTGGGTGACGGGCAAAGGCATTGTTGCATGCAATTCTCCAAAATGGCAGAGACATGTCAACTGGTCCAAAAGAACAAACTCTGTTCTCAGCTAGTTAAACAAATTGTAGTCTGAACGCGGTCACCGACATGCAGCACCACTTGTTTCCATCACTGCCTCATGGCATGTTTAAGTACAGTTTTTACCGCCACAATTGCTGGATTTTTCAATGCACTGATCATCTTGTTCCGCATGATTTCCAAGTGCTGCATCCGCGTTTGCCTATGTGCAATGTGTGTTGCATGTCAGGTTTTTGCACGCGCGCGGTCACGAAGGCTTCCACCCCGCTGTCCACGCGTGTGAGTTGCGTGCAAGCAGTGCATCTGCCTGACCCGGCTCGGCTGGACCAGGTCGTGCCTGACGTCTGCCTGACCCGGTTCAGCTGGGTCCCGTCGTGTCTGACATCTGCCTGACCCGGCTCGGCTGGACCAGGTCGTGTCTGACATCCGCCCGACCCGGCTCGGCTGGGCCAGGTCGTGTCTGACATCTGCCTGACCTGGCTCGGCTGGGTCCAGTCCTGTCTGGTGGCGTGCCTTAGCTTAGAGCGGTGCTGTCACAAACAGGTAACAGGTATGTGACGTTTATCGTCGTCGCCGGCGTCGCTATGGCTCTCCGACGCACTCAGCTGCTGAGACTGTGTGGCGTTGCCCGCGCTGGCAAGGAGAGCGGACACCGCGGAGAATCGAGCCCCGTACCGCCGGTTTCCCAACAACCACCACGCTATCGGAACTCTAGCCGCTATTACGCTCACATGTGACATCCATAAGACATGGCAGTCATGTGTTTGTCAGAAAAAAGCTGCCACGTGTACATGTTGCATTGAGATGATCAGTGCCGGTGGTCAACGTGATACCGCGCTGTAGATGAGCAGGAGCGTTGTCGTTTACAGAGTATAGGCGGTATTCTGCGATTTTCTGTAGGCGTAGGCGGTATTCTGTATTCTGTAGGCGGTATTCTGTGTTATGTAGGCTGTATTCTGTAGGTATTCTGAAGGCGGTCTGGGCTTGTCATTACTGTCCTTGTTCCCGTGCGCTTTTCACAGCTAGTGAGCAGTTCTTTACCTGCACCAAGCGGTGACGGGCAATACAATGATGAGTCAGTGGCCTCGACCCCTACGTAGTCACGAAACAATATGCCATCCCCAAACGTAGGATTCCATGGCCTCCAGCTACCACGCAAGCTCCCGGTGGACTCGGTGGGCTTTCCAAGTTGTCCTCATTGTGTTAATTAATCAAACTCTCTCGTGCGTCCAATGACCACTCGCATGCACCCAAACCTGTGATCCCTGCCATAAACGAAAGGTCCAGCAGGAAAAGTGCATTGCGATGACAAGCAAAACGTTCACATCCACGAGCGCATGCTCGCTGGGAATTTTTCGGCCAGTCGCACGCTGTACCATGACGGGCAGTGTTGGCCGAACCGTTAGCAAGCAAACATGCGGCGCGCTTGACATACAGGCACGGCACAACCGCGGCTGCTCATCACTGACTAACAACGGCATTATGTTCGAAGGGTGTTTGCAGAGTCCACGATAGCGTTACGTCGCATTTTATCGTTGATGTACCTCTCTCTGTTTCCAGATGGCGCTCTCCAGATAAACAAACCTTACGACATAAGCCTAGCACGACAAAAAACTCGTCTTTTCGCAAAGTGTTTCCGCTGGTATTCATCGCAGAACTTGTTTGGAGCGCGCATCGATGCATGAAATGGCTGTGCGAGTGGCGTGCCTGCATGCATGGCCGACACGGCGCATACTGATTTATTTCATCTGAGATCTGAATAGCCCGATCTGAGATCTGAATATGCTGAGTTGCTCTATTGTTTATGAGTTGAATTTGGCGTTTGCAGAATTGTCTTTATGACCTGCCGTGTTGATTCTGGAACCTGCTGAATTGTCTCTGGGGTCTTCTGAGCCTGTCTGCCGAAGCGAGCTTCCGTCATCCGCCCGACTCCACCGTGATGTTCAGTGGAGCTGATGGCGGGCAGCGATTGCACGCATGATACAGAGAATCACCGATTCCCCTGAAGCGAGCTTCCGTCATCCGCCCGACTCCGCCGTGATGTTCAGTGGAAGCTGATGGCGTGCAGCGATTGTACGCATGCTACAGAGAATCACCGATTCCTCTGAGCCAAGCCTGGTGCTGAAAAGCCAGGAGACATGGCAACTTCCAACGCTGGCTCGGCAGTGCTCGTGATAAGATCCATTTCCGGTATGGACAATTCGAGTCGTTGCCTCATCCTCATGGTATCTCCGTGAGTCAGTGCAGCTCACTAATATTTAGTTACGACCACTTACTCTGCGTGGTCAGCACGTCACCAATCTGGCGATCGCCACTAGTCTGGCGTTCGTCACCAGTCTGGCCGTCGGCACCAGTCTGGCGCTCGTCACCAGTCTGGAGCTCGTCACCAGTCTGGCCTTGTTTGCCAAAGGCGACACAACTTTTTAGTCCTACGTCAAGGTACAGGATAGGACCTATTTAGGATTCAGCCAGGGGCCTTTCTTCTCAAGACTTCTTGCCAAGCAACATTGGCAAGCAGCCGTCGAGTTCGTGATTGATGCTGCATACTACCATTCCAAGCTTTCTGAGTGAAGACGTGCCAAAAGCTGCACATGTATCGCAATCGCTTACGTCCGTAACCGTTTCTCGCAACTGGTGACTGTTTCGCCAAGTGAGACAGGAGAAAACGTTCGAGCTTTGTGCCGATCGCCTTTCGCTGCTATTCACTCGAACGCTGCACCCGATGCGCAAAACAGTTTGAAGGTGGCGCAGCGGCGCTGATCTTCGCATCTCCATGCCGACTCGATTCAAAGAAGCGCGGCGTTCTACAGAGGATGACGTTCCGAACGTCACGCTTACTGAAGGCAGATGGGCCTCCCGACACGGCAAGAGTTGTCCACACGCACGTCTCAAAGCGGCTTCACCCGGCTCAGGTCACGTATTTCTCCCAGTTGGCACCCCGCCAAACCAGCGGACCGACCCCCGTTCGACCCAATTTTCCTAACCGGATTTATCGGTCCCAGTGCCGTATTGTCTTGTCTGAGGCCCTGAGCATCACGCGACGGGTACTGTGTGGGAACTGTTGCTCGCCTGCAGAGGAGAACTGGTTCTCACGGTTCACAGCATGACAGAAACAAATTAATGGATACGTGTATCTTCATATGCTCGTGCACCACACGCACAAGCGCACACACACACCCACCATACGCAAACGCCCACCCCCAGACTCCTACACACAGATCTTCCTCTTATCCACCCAAACATTCTCCCAGTGCTTGTATGCTGTCACATATGTCAAAAGATGCATGTATGCGAAAGAAAAGGCTCCGAGCAACATGGGTGGACGAAGCGTGTTTAACTAGGTGGCAGCAGTATCGCCGATCTCTGAAGAACTCTGTGTTGTACCTACGCTTTTGAGGATAAGCCTTTCATTGAACTATTGAGCTGAGCAATCAGCGAACATGTGTAATACGTGGGTGCATAGGTGAGTGACTTAGATTGTGTGGTTGAGAGAGGGTAGGGGAAAGCGATAGGGAAGGTCAAAAAAGTAAACAAAACATGCACAGGTGTCATGACGAGAAAATAAAAATGAAAACATTTAACAGGGACAGGGAGAAATTGAAAAAATGAAACAAAAAAATGGAGCAGACGGATCAGGTATCACGTAAGTGGCTAATCGGGTGAAGCTTCTCATTCATATTTTACTTTAACTACGATTGCGTCATTGAGAGAAGGAAGAAAAAAGCGATAAAGAATGCGTGGAAATACGGAAGCAACACAGAAAACGTGTAAGGACAAAAGCAAATGAAAAATGCGTGGCGCTGGGACAGGGAAAACGACGAGACGTGCTAAAAGAATTTAAGAAGGCAGTGAAGGACAGCCAACTTGCACGTGTCACTCCAAGGTCACCTGGCGACGGCCAATTGTGATGATCTCCAACACCTGCCATGGGTTCGCTACGTCACGGCCACCCGACCACGTCGGCCGCCGGCCCGCTGACCTGTGAGATTCTGACTCATCGGTGCAACCGGGATGCACCACCTGCGCCACCTTATCTGCCTTGTTGATGAAAGGCTTTCGACGTTTCAACAGCACAGAAGTGATGCCGCCGTCTTCCAGAAAGATGACGCCTTACGGTGACCTTTGACACGTGTTTGAGTGTCAATGGTGTGGCGATTCGTACCCGTCCACGACCGAACGGGTCATTCGGACAAGTGTTAAGTGACGTCATGAATGTCACCTGTGCAATCCGTGGGAACAAGGCTTTTACGGCCAGCTGCGTGGGCTTGTAAACATGTCGGGTTTTCCAGACTCAGGAAAGAGGGGGACAGGCAGCTTTTCACATGCAACGGTATGCCCATAAAACAAGAGCGTCCTGTCGACCGTGCACAGAGCGGCCAGCAGCGGGGCGACCCGCATACCTGCATGGGATCCAGGCCTTTCTGCGCCGCGCGTTGTGTTTCAATTGAAGCGGCGAGCCTAAAGCAGCAATAGCCCCGCCGCCGCCATGACGAGCCTGGCCGGCACTCCATGGCCATCCCCCGAGGCGCGGTGGTGGTCGCTCATGAAATTCTGCTGGAAGCACATTCCGATGGACAGGTGTTTAGCTCGCAGCCGAACAAGCGTGTAAAAAGCCCGGCCCGACGCAGTCGGCGGCCCTATCTCGGAGTTCATCAGATGCCGTCGGCTACGCACGCCGCCAGCTCTTAGCGCTCTCTCCGTCCCTCTCTCCCAGCCGGCCGGCCGGCCTGCCAGACTGCGCGGCGCCCAGCAACCGGGCGGTTGCCATGGCAGCAGCCGCCCCGCGGCGGAGCGCGGCGCAGCACCCATGGAGAGTTATTTAAAACGTGACCGCCGGCCATAACTCAAGGTAATTAACAGTCGCTGAGTCAATGACGAAACGGTGTTCACTGGATATTCACAGCGCCCGCAGGCTCCCGGACCAGATCAATGAAGCAGCCCGACCAGGCCGCGGCGTTCCGCTGCGTTTACTGCAGAGTCCTATATGAACAGATTCTAGTCAGCTTACGTAACGAAACAGGCGTTCAAAGACGTACAGCTATGCCTCTGTTGCACACAGACCACCAAAGGCTACTTCCTAACAGGACCAGCCGTTGAAGCATTCAATTCACTTCCAAGAACGAAATTACTTGGCAGGGCAACATATAATCACCAAAAAATCACTGATGGTGAGCATTTGCAACCGCACTATTTCACTGATTTTGTTTGGTCAGTCATTTTTTTGATAAAACATGCAAGATCGTTCCTATTCGATTGACAGATTAGCTATAAGTTAGCCCAAAAGTGGCTATGGCTATTAGCCCAAAAGTGTATAGCTATTTATATATTGTATGTCGCCTTTCTCCGCAACGCATTAGCCTGATATGAAGACGTGATGTCCAGCACATTAACTCAACGTGCAAGGCAGGCGTATTTTTTCTCGTCCACACATACACTGAGCATTTTCCCCTGATATGACACAGAGCTAAGCAATCGAGGCTGTGCATCGTCATATTCCTCTTAAACCGTACAAAGCAAAAAGGAATCCAAGAGCCCAAATCTGTGGTCATTTGTTCAGTTTTTGACTGTACCTAGACTTCAGCGAAGCCACTGGGGATATACGTTACGAAATGTGTGCGATGGGCTGGCAAAAAAAGGGACTGTGCACACGCTGGATACTGCGCGACGGTGCGGCAGTTCCATGCCTGACGTATTCGAGACGAATTCTTGAACAACTAGGATTTTGTATCTCACTTAGGACGGTATACACATGCAATCATATGCATACTCCATGGGCATAGGGACGTTTCAAAAGTCGGGGCAACCCCTTTCAGGCAACTTTAACATGCATTCCAGCCAGGGTTAAACTTCAACTTCTTGAGAAGACGTTTACCGACTATCTCACTCGACGGATGATACCCTGACGACGCCGTTGGATGGATGCCTCACAACAGAGGCTATAATCTGTCGTCGGTTACCCGACTAACTTAGGCAAGCCTTGGACAGCATCGATCACAGCACCCCTTGTCAAGCAAGGCTGGTGCGGTGCTTCTTCTCGCTGGCTTCTATTTTGTCTGCATCATAGAAAACAGGTGATGGAATGTGGGAAATAAGTGCTTTCTATGGCATGCGAGGAGCCCCGAGGCTCACCGGTTCGTTCCCTGTTGTTCAGATTGCTCGTGAACGGTCTTCCCAGCTCCTTGTAGTGTGGCAGATCAGTATCGCATCTAGATGACACACATGTCAGCCACATAGCTCTTCCCGACTCTGATAGCACGAACAGTCCAAACGCTACATCGAAAAACCTCTCCGCCTTGGAGGTGCCGGTCACCTTAAGCTCATTCAAGATCGATGCCAAAAGACCGCTTTTGTAATAATCGGTAATAAACATGCCGTTAAAATGGAGACTGGCAAGCCTCAACACCGATAACCGTCGCCCAACATTTCACCTCTCTTCGTCCAGTAGACTCTTGGGTGCGATCATCGGCCAGACGCTGGCGCTGGACTGGCCATATCGGTGCGGTGGGGGGGACACCTTTGCCATTACGGTCTCGCACAGGCGGCTGCGTCACCACTTCACCGCCGGATCACTCCAGCTCATCATTCGCGCGCACATGTCCCCCATGCATCGCACTGTTTATCTGTAAGGGCTTCGGCATCACAGCAACAAGTCGGCGGAGTTCAAGAGTCCCTGAACTTTGTTGCACGGGTCACCGCCAGTACCCAGAAGCGGTCCCGTGCCAATGGCCCTGAGGACGCTACGCTGGCTAAAGGTCCAGACGCTCATTATGCACAGGAACTGCATGAAGACATAGCAGGCGCGCTGCAGAGGGAGTGTCTCCATCGCTGTTCGATCCCCGCTCGTGACTCATGGCCAGGTGCCCTCCCATGCAACGTGTCACTGCCAGAGGAGCATTGCAGCTCCCACTACGTAGGCTCGAGTGCACAACGAGGACGTTTCCGCACAGGCGGTCCGATCGTGAAATGCTCTTCAAAAGACAGTTTGTACAACACCTGCATTGTTCAAATCCCTTCTGTTGGAACAATGCATTGCTGAATCACGGGTCATATGCAGTAGTTTTTATCGGCCTCATTGTGTTTATTGTGTTTTTAATGTCAAGGTGTCTGTCTCATGTACAGCATGATGACCTGAAAACCATTTACATAGAAAGTTGCGGACAAATTACGCACATGCATACAAACTACGACCTGGTTCAAAACATGTGTCTCACTGTCGGCTGTCTGGATGTCTGTGCCTGATGCCGCATAGATTTGTTTTTGAGTTGTGACTTCTGATGATGCATGCAGCTTTGAAATTATCTTCAAATGTCGAAAACCGAGCACATGTAACAAGCAACGACACTTGCAAAACATCCGAGATGAGAAAGGGCATTTGGATGGGGCATTTTTATTATCTTATGGCAAGGGTAGGAGCGTCTCATTGTGCCTGTTTGTGTAAAAAGCGCAATGCGTTGTCCTCTGCACTGCTTTTTCACATGTTAACCATGCACACTAAATGTTTTGCATTGGTCTGGTTGTAATATATTTGAGTGGATTAACCCGAATGTCGCGCAGCATTTGGGGTGATTGCTGTGAAGTTGGTTCGTCTTGCGGTGAAACTTTTATATTGAGACCATATGGAATAACTCATCCATCATCCCACGAAAGGACGCATAGCCCAGGATGCGGCGATTAGGTTTAATCGCGTTGAATTAAATTGGGCTGGTATTGCGTCATCATCGCCGCCTTATCCTGTGTTAACGAGGCAGGAGACCTCAGGCTGGGGCGCAGCGCCTTTCTTTCTATCCCTAATCTGGGATACGGATGAGTTCAGCCAGCAACGGCTAGCTGCTGAACCGCATTTGCGGCCGCAGGTGGCGTCCCGTAACGAGGGATAACACCGTGCGGTACATTCTTCTCAGACCACCGGCTGCGACATCCGACGGGGTGGACTGGCCAGCTTCCTTTACTCCCAGGGATGAGGTAACATTGCTGAGAGAAGGGCATAATGACGTAACGGAGATAAGCCCAGCACTTGTGACGTATGTCGTACCCGGGAATCAACGACACAATAGTGCATTCGTGGAGATTCGGGGGCTTTTCTCTCTAAAAGAGGTGTGTCCGCACGTAACAGTGAGAGTGGAAACCTGTTAGCCCACAACAGGATGCAGCTTCAGGCGGCTGGGTTCCACGCAGGCGAAGCTCTTGTAAGCTGGTGCAAGTTCAGTAGAGTGCCGACGCGACCGACAACGCGTTTTTGTACCCAAAGCTTCTTGGTGCGGCGCCCGTTGATGGGTCTTAGGATGCAGATACCCAAGACATTGCAACGGTTCATGGTGCTCATCTCATCTCGGCTTCGGAAAATCCCAACCTAGAACGATGACGTCGCGAGTGTCAAGGTGGTGTTCATTCTTTGTGCAGACACCATAAAACTGGCTTACGGCTAGAAACCTGGCTAGTGCTCCTCCTTCTTTGATTTTGTATCTAAACGTTCCGCATGTTATTTCTAGTACGTCACGGCGGAGCTCGATGACAAGCCTATCCTCCACAATATTTTGTCTGGCAAAATCACGTTCACAAAATTAAACAAAAGACGAGTTTCAGGTGGGGCCCGGCAGTTGGAGCAGCTCCAACAGTCAGAGGCAGGGGCAACACAAGCAGAGCTGCCTTGTTCTGCCCCTGCTTTCGTTCTCTGATAGCTCTGTCAGAAAACAAAAGTGGAGTGCAATTTCCCAGCCTCGCTTGAGCCTCGTTCACCACAATTGAGCCCCTTTACAGGAATCTAAATCGTGTGCCACCAGATGCACAGAGCGGTACCGCAATAAATCAACACCCGGCCCCCTAGGCGTAAGCTTCGGTCGTTCCCCGCCTTTACTCCGAACGTGAGGTCATCCCCGCAGCACACAGTTATCACACAAGCTGGCCGCCCTGAAGAACGGTCTCGAGGTCTACCACAACGGGGGCAGCTACGGCACTCGGACGTCACCGGCATCGATTACGGCGTGCCGGACGGGAGCGTAACGGAGGCAGTGACGTCACTGGAGCGGAGATGCGCCCGGACCGTTGATAGAGTGGGAGGGCCGGATGCCGACTGAAGCCAACAAATTAGTTCTTCGAACAGCAAACCTGAGCCGTCTGGGACGAGCTCATTTTTCGAGAGGCAGCGCCGCGGTCTGCGGGCTGCTGGGAACGTGGCACGGACATCCCGGCCGAGCTCCCATGCTGACAAACGACAGCGGAGCCTGCCCATATGTCATAGAGCTTGAGCGACACGCGAATGCGGCGATGCGCGCCACAGCGGCGGCCGTGATTTCCAGCCGGCTCTCGCCGTGCCTCAGACGAAGCGGAGTGACGCATTATCGGGTCCCCACGCGGAGTCAGCCGCAGCCTCCTGACGAAACATGCGCTTCACGTAACCCGGCGATCCTCTCCCGGCAATCGCCTGTCGCGGAAAGGGAGAATTCCCTGCAACATGAGCGTCGTCCCGCCCAGCGCCGCCGAGCAGAGGCCGACCGCACGATCGGCTCCACGTCAGCAGGCCTCAGCCGAAGTGGCCACAGACGAGCCGGCTCGTCCTGCCACATCCCCTAGATGAACAGCATTACCCTCCCAAAAGCCTGGATAATGTTAATGATGAAGCTGTGGTGATGCACTTACAACTCCAGATCGTGATTGCTCTGCCAACCAGGCATCACCGTGAGAAGTACTCTCGCCGTCCGTGGCCTCTCGGTCGAGGTGCCACATTTGAAAACACTATGGTCTGTACAGATGAAACATGCCTTCATCTGAAACAAAGTCAGAACAAGCGGGTGGACATGCTGTTTTTGGAAACCACGCGTAAACACCGCCTGCCGGGGGCAAACGGCCCAGAAGGTCATCAGTTGGGTGGCCATAGTGCAAAGTTTAGTGATGTAACACTAGTTCTTAAGCAACTGGACCGTGAATGCAGCGGCTCACCTCTAGCTTTTCTAAGACAAGCTGTGGCCAGAGGTCGGACACTAAACGTCAGCATGCGGTCTCAGCAGGATGACGCGACAGTGCACACACAACAGCCTTAACACGAGCCTGGCCGACAGACAAGTTCGGTGAGCGAGTAACAAGCCAAGCGACATCTACGAGTCGCTAGAAGCTCCGACTCGTCACCTCTAGACTTGGTTCTGGTCGCTGGCGCCTTCCGAGGTACGGAGTGTGTTCCGACCTGTCTCAAGCTAGACAAGGTGCTGGACAGTTAACGACTGGCACGGGCCCCGGGGACGTCAAGCGCGCCTCCCGCAGCATTGGCTGACACAAACATCGATTAAATGGAGTGTTGCACATTTGAACATGTTGAAGCAAGCATCAGATATGATGGTGAAGCTCACTTGTAACTATTGGCATGCTTTTAAGTGCAAATGACCGCCCTAAAAGCCGCGATTTTTCGACTCAATAAACATGCTCCTAAATAGGCCATCATTAGATTACATCATAGAACGCTGTTATAACGTCAGAACCGCTGCCCGAGTTACATGTGGTTTTGCTACGTGTCGAAAGGTGGCCTTGTTGTTGCAGCGCTGGAATTCAACATATGAGCACTATGTGCATGTGTTTTGGCCTTTTGTCGTGATGTTCTTACATATTTTTGCCACCGTGATGGTGTCTTCTCGGCTCGCGTCGGCATTTCGGATACGGTGCTTTTCTTAAGTTACTCTATTGTCACACTCGTGTTCGTCACATCTAGCAATTTCCCAAATGCCCGTGCCGTTCATGACAAAATGAGGTTTATGTTGGAGACATGCAGTCAGCTGCGCAATCTGACTGTTAGCCAATCAATCACATTTTATCGCTGGACACTGGGCGTTGTACCACCGCAATGACGCAATGATGTTTCACTTGTCATATGTCCTTGACCACGATCAAAATTAAGCCAGTAAGGTGACGTGTTTGGTTGATGTCTCTACGACGTCATACATGTCTGGGTAGCTTCTCCCATAGGCCGTGCGTAATGAGCTACATAAGTTCTCGTGCACCAAGCTCAAGTGCGAAACAAGTTTGAAGTCTTAAAAAGGGCACGGCTGTGATTGCAGGACCACGTGGCCACGAAATTTATATCTCAGCTCAAAACCCCATACGAGTTTGGAACAGTCATTTAAACAGGGGTCGGTATCGGAAACGGTGTGGGCAGAGAATGAACAGAAACGTATTATAAAAAGTCCTTGTGCTGACTTTATCTTTATGATGTTATAGGATGGAAGCAAAATAACAAGACGAAGCTTTACTTCATTACCACGAAAACTTTCACCCGATGACGAAATTCACTTTACAACTTACCGCGGCTTATCTGGTAAAGGCAGAGTTACAAATTACACCGAACTACATCGTTACCTCCAGTTTACCCCACCTCGGTGAATTAGGAGTTACTTTTCTGACGTTAGTCCACTTTCGTACACGGCTATATACTCGTTAAACGACGTCATCAAGCTTGCCTTGGCTGGGTTAACTGCATTCAGCAATATTAATAACAGTATTTAAATGTTTACAATAACACGAAATTTGAAAATTATTTAGCATTAACCACGAAACTTGGAGATTCAACCTGTGTTCCACGGCATGAAACATAAAGTTTTGTGCATGGTCACTCATGGCCATGAGAACAGCTGGAAACCTCGAGTTCTGTCAGTACAGTCACTATTTGCTTGATGAAGTCGTCTATTCACAGAACCTCCTGGTATATCAAAGATGGATTGTCATCAGAACAAGAACATCCAACTCGAAACAAAGCAAAAGCTAGGAGCCTAGGACCTTTAGTGCTTTCGTCAAGTCTGCCCCATCAGTTGGAACAGAGCAAGTGCCACATTATCCGATCCCCACGCGAAGTAATCCGCAGGACCTTGATGTAACAGACGCTTCACGTTATTCAATGATCCTCTCCTGGCAACTAGCTGTAGCGGGAAGGCTGAGTTCCCTGCAATAGCAGCCGACCTCCCTGCTACAGTCCCGCTAGCCCCACGATCTGAGGCTGACCACACCACGTGCTGGTCTGCCCTGTCGCGGCCTGTCAGCTCCCAATGTTGAAGGCGTCTTTGGCAGCCATCCCGGCCGCAGTGTGTCGCCGCCAGCACCTGATCATTGTGCTGTCCTCGTCAGTTTACGCCCAGTTCTAACAAGTCCAGTCAGGCCTCTGTGCTCGGGCCGCCCACTAACTTGCCTCTCCGGAGAGCTATTCACAGCAGAATGGAGTGTTTCGCACGTGCCAATCAAAACGCATGAACATTTTGACATTTTGGTACAGCTCTCAGGTAGCCACGACCTGGCGCCAGCTTGAGCGGTCCAAATGCCACGGCTGTACACGCCGTTATACGGAGGTCGGATAATGTAAAACAAACTTTACTGCTTGGGCATGGTGAATGCCTGAGGTGCGCGCAAGACAAAACACAAGGCTCATTCCAATCGGTGAGCACTTGAGGTCCACAACCGCATGCGAGTAACCCTCTTTTGGAATCCTTTTTAATGCGACACGTGATTCAGATAGAACACAACGCTGAATGAATGGTCATTAGAGAACGAAAGCCAAGTTTAAACGTAAATCGTACCTCATGGCGTCTAATTTCATTGTGGGTGTGTGGTCTGTGGGATAGGTGTACATCATTTGCGTTAATTGATCGACCTTACATTGTCGGGCTATCATTTTACAATGTCGGTCAATACTGATCGATGCAACTTTGTATAAACAACGCACGGCTAGGCAAAACTTAAGCATTAAGGCTTTTATTAATCTGGCTGTATAGGGGTTAAGGAACTCCAGTTTTCACTTGCTTCACATGATTTTTGTATCTAGAGAGCCGTATTTAGTGCGTCATTTTGACTACAATACATGCGAGGATGGGCTGTGCCTGAATCCGAATGCACGATTCAGTTCCCATTGTTGAACACTTTGATATTCCAACGAGAAGGTCGGCTAAAAACCACTCGCCTCTAATGCTGGGTCTAGTCGGTGGTAGCATCCGAGGTGTGGAGGCGAGTCGTGTCTAGAGATGCAACTTTTCCCAAAATGCCAGCCTGCAGCCTGACCCGCCTAGGCCACCTTGAGGTCCAACCCGCCAAAGCCGCGATACAACACTGCTGATCCGACATTAACCCGCAATCACTCAGGTAACTGCAATCTGTGTTTTGTCATTTCTCCTTAATTTAGAACTTTACATTAGGTATGCGCAAAACGTCATGTCAATGTCATCTAACGCACAATATTATTCGGATAACAGCAATGGTATCGCCTACACAGCTGTGAGCAGAGTACCTGGGCTATGGAGCTTATATCGTACCACAGAAGATCTTAAGCAATGGGATGACTTGTTGCAAACTACAAATAAGAGGGAAGAGGATGGAACGTCGATTTATATGCCGCCAAAATGCACAGGATATTTCGCCCATGCACCCCATCCCAGTAAACCACAGCCCATGTTTTGTAGAACTGCATGCATGCATCAACTGATGGCCTTGCTCTGACAGAGTGAAAGATGATGGATGTCATGTGTCATGGAATGTCATGTCATGTCATGTCATGTCGAGTCATGGAAGTCCCCTCAGTTTAGTACACTACGCGTGGGCAACGCACCCTTTGAATGCGCCACAACCGCCGCAGTGCCATAAACTGTAGCAAATAGCCACACGCAGGCTTTTATAGAGTGCTTGCTGCCCTTAAGTAGATACATTCTGTAACAACATGGAATTAAATACTGCGTGACAGCTTCAAAATGATAAGCATCTCCTTCCCTCTTACCAGTTACCATCATCCGTGTTCCATCACACAATCCGCGCCACGACGTTTGTGATGTAGGACACAGGCAGGGATAGTAATAACATTTTGTCCAACAAGCTTTGCCACTTCAGTGTCATTAACATCTAGCAATGCCACGATAATATCATAGGGTATCTTTAAATTCTGCAGCAAAATTTCTACATGAAAAATTGAGCAGATCATGTCCAGGCCTCTTATCGATATTCCGTATAACCTGCAGGCTGCGGTTTTCGATCTATAACACAGGTTTGAATGTCGCCATACGTTAAACTGAAATGCTTGACACATTCATGTATACGGATGCAAATATTGGAGGCGATGGAAACAGCACACAGAGCAAAAGTCTAACTGAGACCTAGGTATTTAAAACTATTGAGAACGGCGGGCTGTTTTGACCAGTGAGAAGTCCTAGAGGAGCACGGAAAGGTGCGTGGTTTCCGTGTCATTTCATGAGCTACTGACATTGATTATCGAATGTAATTTGTGTATTAAACAATACATTTTAAGTGTTACTATCCATCACAATTGCAACCAAACGCAGAATGTAGCTGTGTTTAGATAACTGGCCCTTCTAACTACTCAAAAAAATCAGGACGAGCATCGGAAATTTAGGTCATAAGTTATGTGTTTTTCTGCGAGACGTTTGCTTGAGGTGTTCAAGTTTTGCAATTTGGTTTACTGATGTTCTGTATGCCATGGGTTTTCTATCACTGCTATTGAAATGAAAATATTACATACAAATTAAATACCTTTTGCTCATAAGAATATGCTGTTTGACAGCAGGCTCATATTTTTGGAAAAATTTTAAAACCTGATGAACAGCAAAAAATAATTGCTTTCCTTGTTAAAAACACTGACTCACAAATACCACCAAGTCTGGCCCTCAGCCCTGGCAAAAGCACGCGGATTCTTGCAGTTGAAATATTGGCGGATTGGCTTGTTGAAACGCTGTGCCTCTAGTCCCGACCCCATTCAACAGCAGACGGTAGTAGTTAAGCAGTTTGGGACTAGCATGGATTCAGAGGACGTGAGGACCACTGTCCACAGCATCCGCCGACGCGCCATCCCAGCAACCCACCGACAAGAAGAGACAATGGAAACAGCATGGTCAAGTGGCGAGAGTAGTGCTTGCTATAAAAATGAACGTACGTTGAATGTGCCTTCATGATATTATCGGACATAAACGTAATGGTTATGCATAATTTTTATAGGATATTTATACAATATCTATACATAATTCTTAAGCGTTTCAAAGCGTAGATGTTCTATCAAACATTTTAGAAACCTAATTCGTGCTCCTTGTCTTTAGATGCCCATTTCAACGCACTACCTCACGACGGTTGCAAACATGGCAACCAAATAGCGAAAGTAAATAAGAAAAGCAAACTCAAGTGTACTCCCAGCAGCTGGAGCGATTCCAACACCCGGAGGTAGCGGCATAACACAGAACTGCCCGAGGACGAGTCGGTAGCGCAATCCTGAAGCTCCGTTTGCGTATAGCACACAAATAGTGCCATACGCAAACGGGGCTTCACAGTTATCCAAATCGCATGCCGCGCAAAGACACGGGATGGTCACGCAACTAGCACTGCTTCTCCCCACCTAAGTACAAGCTGCGGTCGTCCCGTTACCTCTCGCTGAATGTGAGGTCATTACCGCAGCACACACTCATCGCACGAGCAGGCCACCCCGCCGAGCAGCCTGCCACGCGAAGTGCGAATACAAAGCCGCAAACTGTCCGATAACCACGCGGGGTAATCCACAGCGCCATGATGTAACAGACGCTTCACGTAACCCAATGATCCTCTCCTGGCAACTGGCTGTAGCGAGAAGACGGAGTTCTTTGCAATAGCAGCCGAGTTACCTGCAACAGTCCCGCTAGCTCCACGGACTGAGGCTAACGGCATCATCGGCTCTACGTCAGCAAGCCGCACACGTGCTGGTTCGTCCTGCCGAGGCCTGCCAGCTCTGATTGATGAAGACATCCTTGGCAGCAGGCCCGGACGCAGTGTTCCGCCGCCAGCATCTGAACACTGTATTGTCCTCAGTTTACACCCAGTTCTAGCCGGTCCAGTCAGGCCTCGTCTTTTGGGCCGCTCACCTGTTTGCTTCTCCGGAGTCTTTTTTACGGCAGAACAGAGTGTTTCATGTAACACACACTTTTATACTTTTATTCGGTTCCATGAGTGAACGGAAAGTGGTAGACATGTGTATGGTGCGCACACCAATCAAAATACACGAAAATTTTGGTATTTTGGTACAGTCCTCAGTTAGCTAATGCCTGGCGTCAGTCTGGCAGGTCAGAATGCCAAAGCTACGAAGTAATCATGTCGTTATACCTACGTAGGATACTGTAAAGGGCTTTGTTGTCTCCGGCATTGCAAACACCTGAGGTGGCGCAAAGCTCACTCCAAGCGGTGAATCCTTTTGAGCATGTACAACTGTGCGCCGAAGGTAAAAAAACACACTTTTGGAAGTCTTAATACACAAGAGATTATATGAATACAGAAATGGCTGTCACTCTCATTGGTGTAAAGAAGCGAGATTAAAACGTAAAACTTTCCCTATGGCGTTTCATTTGAGCATGCGATCAGCGCAAATAGTTAACATCTTTGGCTTAAGCCGGCTGACGTTGATGAACATTTTATCATCGCCTAATATCGGTCAGTATCGATCGATGTGACTGAAGGTAAAGTATGGCTTGGCAAATTTGAGGTATGAGGCTGTTATGGGCCGGGCCGGGTAGAGGAAAGAGAATTCGACTTTTACCACGCGGTAACGAGCCTTGATTGGTGCAGCTGGAAAGTCGTGTTTGCTATCACATATTGACTAAAATGCATAGCAGGATAGGCTATACCAGACACTAAATCTATCTTACAATACAATTTTTGATCACTTAGATATCTCAATAAGAGTCAACAAAAAATTTAACATGTCTTTAATCACTGGGCCTCGTCGGTGGCGGCCTCCGAGGTGGGAAGTGTGGCCTCTCGTGTATTCAACAACAGATGATGGCAGTTGAATTTGCGACTAACATGAATCCGGCCACGGCCCCCCTGCCCGGGCCCTGCCGCACGAACTGCGCGTTCAAAGTGACACATTGTCCGAACCCCACGCGGAGTAATCCACAGTGCCCTGATGTAACAGACGCTTCACGTAACCTAGTGGTCCTGTCCTGGCAACTAGCTGTAGCGAGAAGGCTGAGTTCCATGCAGCAGTAGCCACGTCCCGCTACCTTCGCGGACTGAAGCTGACCGCACCACGTGCTGGTCCGCCAGCTCTGGCTGATGATGACGTCTTTGGCGGCAGGCTTGGCCGCGGCGCGCCACCGCCAGCATCCGAACATTGTGTCATCCTCGTCAGTTTACGCCCAGTGCTAGCCGGTCCCGACAGAGCTCAGCGTTTGGACATGTACTTTACGAGACATATACCACGAGACGATACGAGTTATTTGCCAGAATCCATCTACCGGCGGACCAGTGCGTTGCGTAACACATGCACTTTTTAGTCGCGTGCCAGGAGTGCACAGAAAGCGATGTGCTTCTAAAAGATACGCATCCCAATTAAAATGCATGGACATTTTGTTATTTGGATACGGCTCCCAGGTAGCCGCAGCCTGTGATCAGCTTGGCCGGTGAGGACGCCAGCCTCACTTCGCCGCGCCCAGCAAAAATTTCGACTTTCCCGGGAGCAAGAAACCTGGATTATTCTTGAGTACGGCGCAGCGAAAGGCATCGCTGTAGTGTACCGGGAGCTTCGCAGAGACAGTGCAGTTTGTCCCCACGGTCAGCTCCTTCCAGCAACGCTTTCCACCAGCTAGTTGGCAGGTTTGTGAATAGTATCGGTCTGGTGAGTCCATAGTTGGAGACGGCGGCCGGCCTGTATCCCAGGGGAAAGGAGACGACACGATTCGCCCTTTTTCAAACGGCATCAGAGCGCGAAGAAGGGTGCATCCCCAAGCAGGGGTTGAAAAATGCCTTTTCTGTCGCCGACGAAGTTTGGAACCGTCTTAACTGTCACCTGCAGCCAAATGTTTCAGAAACCGTTGCAGTACAACGCTAAATGCGATACACCACGAAAACAAAGACAAATGAAATGCAATGCGGCATAACCATCAAGCATCCTTGCTTCGCGAGTTCGTTTCGACTAAAGTACCAGTTTCTGGCCATCAAGCACTGAATGAAAGATAATAGTACTTGAAACTAATTTGATAAAGCTATCAGATAAACGCATATTTGACATAACCAGCCTAGAGGCGTCTAGTTTCCTATTCGGTTGGGGGGGGGGGGGGGGAGGGGGATTGTGCCTCCTGGCCGAGGATTCGGTTCCCTATTTTGATCATTTCTTACTCATTATGTTTCATTTGCCATAATTTTAAGGGTTCAGCCGCCCCTAAGGCTTGTTTTGAGAGACAACACCCATGCTCCCAACTCTGACAAGAAAGCGCCTGGAATCTAGGGGAAGCTGCTTTAAGTGCATTTAGGATGCAGACTTACCACCACGTCTTTTTCAAAACTGCATCCCTGTAGCTCTTCATTTCCTGGTGACATGTTTCTAGAAGCGCCCGAAAGAATATCACTTTTGGTTTTGTGACGTCATCGCGCAATCAGCTGGAAGCATTGGTCACGTTCACGATCTTCGCATAATCACTACTGGAGCAGAACTCGCACTTTCTTACGTAATCCCAACTAGTTAGTGCGAAACCCACGCAGCATTAGTATCAACAGATGCAAACGCATTTTTGAATTCCTCTAGTTCCTTTATTTATCTTCATATACAATATAATGCTGATCAAAAGCGTTTTGTTTCATGCCTGTCCACCGATCAGAACGTTAAGCCTGAGGTGCGACTGGCAGAAACACACACCGGTGATACTCGGCATGTTACCTCAAAGCCGCTGTTTTTCTTAGGAGCAGAAAACCCCGGATGAATCCTTAAGATTTTTTTCGCTCCAACGTCCTTCGTTGACCTCTAAAGCCGCAGGTCGGCTTTTACAAACAAGCCTCCTAGATCGGCAGGGCTTTGTAACGCTATTACCAAGGACCCTCTCCATGGTAGGTCCTTAGAAAAGCCGCACAGCGACTTACAAAACCGACGATTGGCTAGATTTTTTCAGGTCAATCAGCTTCTCACGACACGAACACAACCAACGGCAGGCCACAGCTTTGCACTGAACCCATCTCGTTGCCTCGTGGCGCGCATTTGATCCCATCTGTCTCAAATGGCACGACGCTTCCAAACGCTGCGCAGCAAGCTCGTCACGTTTGTCGCAAGATGCTGTGATGCCGTCCACAATTCTTACGACTAGCAATAACCCTATTTATCTCGTACTTTATACCGCTTAGTATGTGAAGTGAATCTGGGCTAAACGATCTGTGAAAAACACTGGTCTGAGGGGCATTGGAAAAACACTATGTCACCACTGATCTGTGACATCAGAAGTGATGCAGTATAGTGTGTACTATTTTTCTGTCACCTGGCAAAAGCTATCCTGATTAAAGCTACTATGTCTGGCAGCATCTTGTGGCCCAACTTGCTCATACAGCAACATATCAATGCTCCGACATGTGGTCTACACACGCTCACGCTGCGAGTGTTAGCGAGTAGCGACCAGATCTAAACCGCACACCTAGATGATTTTCGTCCAGCTGGGATGGTTTGCTGTACTATGGTCTGGGCTGTTGCAGTTTGTTTACAAGCCCGCAATTTCGTCACCAATGGGCTTGCAACAGTGGCGATTTTTGTCACCGACCATATCCGGTAAACCAAAAGCTTTTTCATCCCTGTCACCAAGAATATGTTCCGGACTCTTCAGTACTCTGCTCAATAAAACCCGGATACTTTTAAGGAAGAAGCCGTGGTGGTAGCCTAACAGCCACAAACTGTCATTCCCCTGTCATCCATGCATCAATGGCACTTTCACTGTCCGCAAGTGGCTCCTCCGTCAACCTGCCACCTTTGAAGACACTGCGTTCTGATCCAGACAGATGCCAAATGGTTTCACCATAAACCAAGCCCAACCAGTCGGAGGCCGCAATATTTGTCGCCAGTGCACCCTGCTTGGATATCGCGTGGTGAGAGATTTGGGGAGGGAAGGTCATTAGTTGGGCGTCCACGGTGCGGGGTTGGGTGATGCTGCCCAGGTTCCTCGTCAACCGGACCGTGGACGGAACGGCTTGCATTTAGTATCTCCGAGACAAGCTGTGGCCAGAAGTCGAACGCTGCGCGTCGTCATGCCGGCCTCCACAGGATGGCGCGACGGTATTCTCAATGGCCTCTGCTCCAGCCGGGTTCAAGGACAAATTCGGTAATCGAGCAATCAACCGACTGACATGTACCACCAGCAGGCGCGAAGCGGCGATTGGTCACATTCTAGATTACTTTCAGGAGCATCTCGTAGTGCTGAAGTGAGTGCTGATGCTCTCGAAACCGGGTTTTATCCCTAAACGCGATTAACAGCAGAATACAGTTTACTTGTTAGATGTGTGGGACGGGTGAAGGCTCGGTGCCCTTGTTAGGTACTCTGATTGCTTTGCCTAGAGGGGATGAGAAGTGTCGGCATCAGACTGGACTAATCAAGCAAAACAATGCATGGATAGTTAAGCACCACCTCCCAGCTCACCCAAATTATTCTAAAAACTGAGGCACGCGCGAGGGTTGGCGTGTGGTTGAGTGTAGACAGGTGACCGAAATGGGGAACAGAGCGCAAGCCAACTTCATCATGGGACCAAAAGTGCTCTTACTTTGTCATATGAAGATAACACAGCGTTAGGCAGTTTCCATGGAAATCCGGTCTCGAAATGAATCTGGCCTGAAATGCACCGACAAATCCGCAACGTGAGCACATCTGTTCGTCGTTATCTCACTCACCATGCCCTTCAGGCATCGATATTTTCAGTTTGTAACGTGATTAACATGAGCAGGTTTACCGACAAATAAATTGTACTGATCTCAAGTTAGATGAGTGCGGGCGCATTTGTCGGAAAACGTAAAAGATCTGTATGTCTCCGATATAACGAACACCAGGGCACGGTTCTTCATGACCAAGCTCCGCTCATGACCTGACATCTCAGGTAAGTGCGTCACACGCGTCTATCAAGAATGGCTGTAAGTCCGAACATGGGCAAGACCTAAGGGTGCCACTTTCCTAAATCGGTCGGAGGGGGGGGGGGGGGAGGGGCGGGCTCCGCCGAAAAGGTTGGCCTAACTTGCCCCTAAAACCCAGATTTGCCCCGATTACAGCCACTTGAGCCTGCACCTCGATGTTAGAATGCAAAACCGGCTACCGTTGTTGCTGATCACGTAGTACAATTCCCACAACCGCGATTATGCAACAAATACGCTTGCCACTGCTGGGCCAAACATGGGTTGACGTTTATCTGGGCCACGTTGTACTTCAAGCTGCCGCATATTGCTGTCCATTGTTTTTTATCCCAATCCAGGCGGTGTCGCTTGAGAAAAGTTCTCTGAATTTTCAGACTGGCTTAACATATGACAGAATAAGCATGACAACAACATTATAGGTAACTATAGGATACTATTGCGTACAAACTTAACATAAGACTAATAGTAATATGTTTAGGCACATACTACTTAGTATATCAGTAGCTAAGCTAATAGCTCTATATTGTTTTGCCCAGCATTTCTTCCTTGCCTATATGCATTGAGAGGGCTCGGAGAAGCATCGAGGGCTCAAGACAGCATGGGGGAGGGATCACGCCCCCGAAAAATATAAAGTAACGCCCTGGTAAGACCCAGCACCAGCTTATTCAGGCTCAGCGCGCAGCAACGACACATTTGAATATTGAGCAATTGCATAGTTACTGACAAGTTATGCCGTCAAAAAACATCATCATCTATCACGCTGACCGCATGCGGTCGAGAGCTGCCCGTTTGCGCGACAGACAGCTGCCCGCTTGCGCGACATACAGCTGCCCGTTTGCGCGACATACAGCTGCCCGCTTGCGCGACATATAGCTGCCCGTTTGCGCGACATACAGCTGCCCGCTTGCGCGACATATAGCTGCCCGTTTGCGCGACATACAGCTGCCCGCTTGCGCGACATATAGCTGCCCGTTTGCGCGACATACAGCTGCCCGTTTGCGCGACATATAGCTGCCCGTTTGCGCGACATACAGCTGCCCGTTTGCGCGACATACAGCTGCCCGCTTGCGCGACATACAGCTGCCCGTTTGCGCGACATACAGCTGCCCGCTTGCGCGACATATAGCTGCCCGTTTGCGCGACATACAGCTGCCCGCTTGCACGACATACGGCTGCCCGTTTGCGCGACATACAGCTGCCCGTTTGCGCGACATACAGCTGCCCGCTTGCGCGACATATAGCTGCCCGTTTGCGCGACATACAGCTGCCCGCTTGCACGACGTATAGCTGCCCGTTTGCGCGACATATAGCTGCCCGTTTGCGCGACATACAGCTGCCCGCTTGCACGACGTATAGCTGCCCGTTTGCGCGACATACAGCTGCCCGCTTGCACGACGTATAGCTGCCCGTTTGCGCGACATACAGCTGCCCGTTTGCACGACGTATAGCTGCCCGTTTGCGCGACATACAGCTGCCCGCTTGCGCGACATATAGCTGCCCGTTTGCGCGACATACAGCTGCCCGCTTGCGCGACATATAGCTGCCCGCTTGCGCGACATACAGCTGCCCGTTTGCGCGACATACAGCTGCCCGCTTGCACGACGTATAGCTGCCCGTTTGCGCGACATACAGCTGCCCGCTTGCACGACGTATAGCTGCCCGTTTGCGCGACATACAGCTGCCCGCTTGCGCGACATATAGCTGCCCGTTTGCGCGACATACAGCTGCCCGCTTGCGCGACATATAGCTGCCCGCTTGCGCGACATACAGCTGCCCGTTTGCGCGACATACAGCTGCCCGCTTGCGCGACATATAGCTGCCCGTTTGCGCGACATACAGCTGCCCGCTTGCGCGACATATAGCTGCCCGCTTGCGCGACATACAGCTGCCCGTTTGCGCGACATACAGCTGCCCGCTTGCGCGACATATAGCTGCCCGTTTGCGCGACATACAGCTGCCCGCTTGCACGACATATAGCTGCCCGTTTGCGCGACATACAGCTGCCCGCTTGCGCGACATATAGCTGCCCGTTTGCGCGACATACAGCTGCCCGCTTGCGCGACATACAGCTGCCCGCTTGCGCGACATACAGCTGCCCGTTTGCGCGACATACAGCTGCCCGCTTGCGCGACATACAGCTGCTCGCATGCGCGACATACAGCTGCTCGCTTGCACGACGTACAAGACCGTTAACAGCGAGTCAGCTGTTGCTGGGCGTTGCTATGTAAACAACCGCGAGTCGTCGCACTCTCTTCGCCTCACAGTCAAATAAGGAATGGACTTCGGCAATGACGTCAGAAGTAAGTCAGGCAGGTCCTTCAAAGGTCAAATGGATTTACTCGAGACAAGGACTAGGCTTTCATTTCCCAATGAAGAACAGGCCACAGGGGTGCGCGCAAAACACAACAAAGCTCACTTCTGGTGAACGCACTTCTTAAAGTCTGGAAGTGTGTCCCAACCTATATTCATCAACAAAGGGCGGCAGCTAAACAGTTTGCGGCTGGTGTGGATTCATAGGGCGTCAGGACCACTGTCCGCAACATTCGCCGACGCGCCATTCCGGACATCGACCGACAAGGAGCGACAGTGGCAACAGCATGGTCAGATAATGAAGAGAAGCCTTTGTTTTCAACATGTCCGTGTATTGATCCTGTGTTAAGGACATTATGAGCTAGAAAAATAATGTGCATGCATGCCTTTAAGTCCTTCAAGACGTGCGTTTTCTTGGAAACATCCTAGAAACCTGGTTCATGCCCCTGTTTCTGGATATTCATTTAAACGTGCTACCTCATATTTCTAGAAACTCATGGGACAGAATTCCGTGATTGGGTACAGTTTAATCAAACGACGAAAGTAAACGCGGGAAGAGAACTTGAGCGCATCCCAGTAGTTGAAACGATACCAGCAACCGAAGGCAGTGGTATGACAGAGGACTGCCAGCCGAGTCGGCATTGTAATCCTCCAGCCCCGTTCGCACACCGTTCACCCGGACTGTAAAGTCCGTTTACAATTACCGAATCGGATACCGACAGCTAAACGGGAGAGTCCCGCAATTAACCAACACTGACCCGCTAAGAGTAAGCTGCGCGGTCTTTCCACCACCTCTCCCGCGAACGTGAGTTCATCACCGCAGCACACACTCACCGCACGAGCAGGGCGCCCTGGCGAGCGGCCTGCCGTGTGAAGTGCGAATTCAAAGTGACGCATTGTCCGATCCCCACGCCGAGTAATCTACAACACCCTGATGTAACAGACGCTTCACGTAACTCGGTGATCCTCTCCTGGCAACCGTTTGTAGCCGGAAGACGGTGTTCCCAGCAACAGCAGCCGCCTCCCGCTGGCTCCGCGCACTGCGGCTGACCACACCACCTGTTCCACGTCGCGGTCCGGCAGCTCCGCGTGATGAAGACGTCTCTGGCTGCGGACTCAGCCGCGGCGCGCTGCCGCCAGCATCCGAGCCCTGTGTCGTGCGCAGCGGCATGCGCCGAGCGCGAGCCGGCCCGGCCAGGGCTGCGCCGCTCACGGATGTGTGCCTCCGGGGCAGCGGCGGCCGGTCGGCGGCTAATCCTGACGGATCGTTAGCCGCACGGCCGTCTAGAACAGCGGCGACCCGTGCACCGCGCCTGAGCCGCGTGAGACAGCCGCTGCACACGTCACCCATCGGTCGCCGGCGCCGGTCATGACCACGGCTGGCCGGCATGAAAGAGGGGCGGCAATGCGTGGGGTTCGGGCTGCAGGATCGTGCACTGGCGGACTCACGGGTGGAGAAGGGGATGCCAGTCGTTTGTGGACGGTGCTTGGTGGCCGGCTCGCCGTCCCCGCCCTGGTTAATTGGTGGGAGCTCTGACATGGTGAACTATGACCGCTGTGTGACCCCGAGGCTCAGCTGCGCCGCGGTCACTTGTAAGAGGATCGTGCCCCGACTGATGATCATGTGCATCTAACCGGATGGACTTATCAGCCGGGCGAATACGTAACCAGCCATCGGTTTGAGGCTGAGGCTGGCCTTGGCGTCCTGCTCCTCGAATCTATTTCTGCAGACGTCTCATGAGGCGTGAACAGAGACACCATGCGCGTGCAGCGACGGCTCACGGACGGTCTGCAGACGCGGCCGACTCCGATGCCAGCCGCACGCCTTAACAACCACCGATGCAGCGGCGTCGCCACACAATGCCGACGTCTCGAAGCCGGCTGCCGGCCGGGTGGCGTGGGGCCGCGCGCGTGTCTAGATCACGACCCAGTGAACCACAGCACGGCACGAGAAGAGTATCCATCTCAGCCGCCGGTCCGCCCCGGCTGCTGACGAAACCGCCGCGCGCTCGATGCAGCTCGGAGAGCTGGGGGCGCCGTTTGACAGGTGCACGAGACGGAACCAGCGGGCTGACGTAACAGATGGGCCCCCTCCGTGCACCGGGCCGGGGCGTCGACGGACAAGCTCCGTCGCCAACGACGACCGCGGTTGGCAGCCGCCGGGCCGCGGCTGACGCAACCCGAGAGCCGGCCGGCGGGCCGGGCGCCGGACGCGGTGTAACGTGCCGGCCGGTCCTCCCATCACGGCGCTGGTCCTTCCGGCGCTGGATGTCCGCGCTGCGCACGGGTCCCCGCCCGACGCTGCTGATGCGCTGCGGTGCGCCAGTGCCCTCCCTGCTCGGAGCGGAGAACGCGGCGGCGGGGCCCCTCCGCTTCGCAGCGCAGGCGTCCCCGCCGGACGCCGCTGGGCTCCCGGGAGTGGAGGGCGGAGAGGAAAGTGGAGAGCGGATGACGCGCAGGACCAGTGCGGGGGACGCGCAGGACCAGTGCAGGGGACGCGCAGGACCAGTGCGGGGGAGGAGCAGGACCAGTGCGGGGGACGCGCAGGACTAGTGCGGGGGAGGGGCAGGACCGGTGCGGGGAGGGGCAGGACCAATGCGAGGGAGGGGCAGGACCAGTGCGGGGGACGCGCAGGACCAGTGCATGGGACGCGCAGGACCAGTGCGGGGGGAGCAGGACCAGTGCGTGGGACGCGCAGGACTAGTGCGGGGGAGGGGCAGGACCAGTGCGGGGGAAGGGCAGTACCAGTGCGAATGACACGCAGGACCAGTGCGGGGAACGCGCAGGACCAGTGCGGGGAAGGAGCAGGACCAGTGCGGGGAGGGACAGGACCAGTGCGGGGGACGCGCAGGACCAGTGCGAGGAGGGGCAGGACCGGTGCGGGAGTTGGGCACGGCCTGGACTCCGCTTGCGGTGGGTGGGCGTGAATCAGAACCGCCGATGGAGCTACGTTGGGACGACAGCAATGGATCCCATGTTGTCAAGTAACTGATTGGATCAGGTGCAGGGCAGCTGGGTACAGATCAGACCCCTGCTGGGCATGATCGGACCCAGCACGGCGGCTGAGCGTGAACCGGGCTCACTGCAGCAGCTGCGCATGCAGTGGTGTTTGTTTTGCGGCGGCACGGCGTCAGAGGTTGGGCGGGATCGCCCTGACCCAGCCTCACCGTGTTGAGATGGAGCGCGCCAGCTGGGCAGCTGTTGATAGACGGAGGCCTGGTCTTCTGGGACCCGGCGAGCTGGCACGAGGCGGCGTAGCTGGCGTCACGCTGTCTACTGCTGATCTCCGCCTGACTCGGCAGCCCCCGCAAAATTGGGACAAGGACCCAGCTTTGTTGGAGCGTGTGTGGTATGTTTCTTTCCGCAGTGCAAATAACTTACATTTGACGAGATTGGGTGCCTACTGTGTTTTTGACATTGTATTTGACCTGGCACGCGTCTGACGGGCTCACAGCAAAGCTGTTTGCACGGATGAAATAACGTACATTTGATGGAATGCCACGTTGCCTTTTTACGATACCAAATATCACGTGGCTAAACACATTGAATACACACATGCGAGTCTATCGCGCAGAAACCACGCCACTTGGCAAATGACATTAACATGGCGACCTCAGAAATTTCTAATGTTGGTCAACGATGACGATGTTGTCATGTTTATAATAAGGTGCGGTACTATAAGGTGCAGTACTATAGGTGCAGTACTATAGTTGCAGTACTATAGGTGCAATACTTGGTCTGGAGCTGGGCTGGTTCTTTCATGAACGGTAAAAGCCCTTAAGAAGGACTGAAGCTGACTGCTAATAGTTGCTATATATGGTTTAAGCCTCAGGATAAGTGTTGTTTTATCCTTCGCCTTCAGGTGACTCATGCGGTCAGTCCGTTGCGTAAAGATGGCTTTATCCGCAGTTTGTGTAGCCATGCAGATGCCGAAAAATACAAAACTCCCATCAACGCGTCTTTGTTACGCCCGAAGCAGCAATCACCGTCGTGATGACAAACAGGTCTGAAAAAGCATCACGAAGCCCCCAAAAGCACAACAGGTCTCACAAAAGGGATCGACTGTAGAGGCGCATTGTTGGGATTGCATGCGCTCAGCACGGGCTGTGACCAGGTGAGCTGAAGGCACAGTGAATGCAGTCGGCGCAGTGTCTGACGCCAGATGTCATACTCAATCGCGAACCCCACGAATGTGTATTCAGTTTTCTCGGCCCCATTCTGACAGCCAGCGTTGAGAGCTGCGACGCAGCGACGTGACGCTCCAAGGCTTCGTCAATCGCCTGGGCTCCACCGCGGTCGTACAGGACGCTATCGCCGCGGCAGACTGGTGGGGCTGGAGCCAGCGGCTGCAGCTCGTGTGCACGCGACGCGGTCGCGTGCTGTGCACTGCACGTGCATCGGTGGACGTGCGCGGCTGCCTCTGAGTCACGAGCGGCAGAGTGGCAGATCCGGACCGGCCGCTGAGCCCCCGGCTGACCCCGAGTCGCCGGCGCTATGAGCCCGTCCGGGCGGATTACCGACGCCGACCAGAACCCTGCCAAACGAGCCCTCTCGGCTGGATGGGGGCTGCGGCGTCTTTGTGCGGCAGGGTGCATTGTGATAAAATGTGCTGAATACGACACGAGATCAGTCATGCATTGGGTTGGATTCCGCACTGAAGTATTTGTAGATATCGACGACGATCTTGACAATTTGTAGTAGGTTGTGGCACGACAGAGGATGTGATCAGTATTAAGCCTGCCCAGCAAATGTTGCGCAGCCCGAATCTCACAGACAACTCCAGTCGTCACCATCGACGCCGTTCTCTGAAAAGGGCAGATGTTTGGGTGTGACGCTCCTTTGACCTTCTTGTTGGATGGAGTTCAACCACGTTCCTTTCCCACCTGGACGACCTAGGCGTTGGCTACCGCCGCTGATCGTTACCATCATGTCTAAGACTGCATTCCCTTTGAATCTCTGCTTGAAGCAGTCAGATACACTGTTTTATGTCGGAAGGCAGGATGCTGAAATGGTCCAAATGCATTCCAAACTCCTCTGTCAAAGCTGGAGCCCAGACGCCGCACTTCCCGGCTTTCCCATCATGTACAGCACAGGGAGGCACAACCTCCGTTCCAGCTCCCGACACCTCATTCCGGCTCCCTGGTCCATGTGTACAGTGCAGAGAGGCTTAACGCCCATTTCGGCTACAGACGCGGCAGTCTCCAGCTCTCTGGTTCATGTGTACAGTGCAGAAAGGCTTAGCGCCCATTTCGGCTACAGACACGGCACTCCCCGGCTCTCTGGTTCATGTGTACAGTGTAGAGAGGCTTAACGCCCATTTCGGGTACAGACGCGGCACTTCCCGGCTCTCTGGTCCATGCGTACAGTGCAGAAAGGCTTAACGCCCATTTCGGCTACAGACACGACACTCTCCGGCTCTCTGGTTCATGTGTAACAGTGCAGAGAGGCTTAACACCCATTCCGGCTACAGACACGGCACTCTCCGGCTCTCTGGCCCATGCACACAGTGCAGAGAGGCTTAACGCCCATTCCGGCTACAGACACGGCACTCTCCGGCTTTCTGGTCCATGTGTACAGTGTAAAGAGACGCAGCGCCCAGTCTGGCTCTCTGTCTGCAACGGTTCAGTTTAAGTGGGCATGGTGGCCAGTTTAAGCAGCATCAATTATCTTTATGCTGCATTTGTCCCTGGAATTCTCGAGCACAGGTGTGCACATGGGTACAGAAATGGCGGCAATGGCCGGGCCTTTACGATTTTGAAATGTTAGAGCGGCATGGAAGTTTGTCACTTTAGCACTAACGCCGATGAGAGTAACCCCCGTATTCAGTGGTGTAACACTTTAAAGAACAGCGCTTACTGATGACCTACTCGCACTTTTTTTAGCTGTCATAAACTAGCAACACCTTCTGGAGGGGACTATCTCCACCAACAACGCTAAAAGCAGAGGAAAGCACCGAACCCACGCAGGCCTGCAGATTCCGACATTTCACTTCCTCGCACAAAACTGGTAGTCAGCACACTGCTCAAGGTTGAACAGCGTACAATGCCCCGCTCAAGCTGTCAGCGCGGACAAATCTTTGTAACATCGACTGGCGTTTGCCTCGGGACGAAAAAGGCTAAGGCGTTCAAAAGGACGGGCTTTCCTAGCATGTCATTTAGTTTTTTTCGTGATGGTGAGTCAGAGCCGATGCAAAAGGTCATTTTCAAAAACAGCGGTAAGAATATAACATAACCGTAAGGATCACGTCGCTCAGTTAAATTTCCTCCAGCTATCGCTCCTGCTACGGAGTTGTCAGGGTTTCCAGTCGCTGAAAACAGAAAACTCAAAGTGGAACCAGGAAATCACGCGAAGGCTGCACGCAACAGTAGTCATGACAAGAAAGGACTCATGACACAATGGCATGACACAAATGGCACTACTTGGATGGTCCATCAATATCGGTAAACACAGCACGCATCAGGTGCTCACTATAACAATGTTTGAATGTGCTCATGCTGGTCACCGCTATATGTTCTCACATATACCCGCCTGACAAACGTATTAAAGACGGGTATTGGCATATGTACATGAGAGCCGATTTTATCGCTGAGCACACGTTATTGGGTGACAGAGGCCGCAAAAATGTTTGAATACGCATGTTGGGCATGCATACATCAACTTGTCAAACAAAACATAACGAGGCTCACCGATGAAAAACCCGACACGGATTCCCTTCGTGATGGGATGCTCTGTGCGTCACAGGGCAGCAGGTGTGGTTTACGTCATGCTCATGGCGTTTTCACCAAGTCTCAACTTAGGCGGCAAACTGCCTTGCCTGCATGCCATTCCCGTGACAGGGTGTCTTTATGCTGAAACTGAGACATTCACCTATAAACAGCAGCCCTCCATGAACACATTTTTTAGGATCTACCCAATCCACCAATTTGAATATCAACCTTGCCACTGCTCCACCCGCTTCGCATCCCAAATTAACCCCGTCCAATTCGTCCGAGCGACGGGTTACATATCAACCTTGCCATTGCTCCACCCGCTTCGCGTCCCAAATTAACCCCGTCCAATTCGTCCGAGCGACGGCTTATTTTTTGCATAATCGGCATAAACATTGGGTTGCAGCCAGCTTTGACATAACATGCCAGATGTGGCACATAAGGTTCAGTTCACTACTTCTCAACTTGGCTCTGGATTTGTCAGACGTTGGCGTCAAATGCGTAGCGGTCGGCCTACCCTAAAACCTCAATCGTCATCGGCTTGACAGTCATTGTAAGCCATGTCGCCTGCACAAATTTGAAATCCAGTTCAAATTTATTCCTAATCTGTTGCAGATGTTCCAGTCAATTTCAGCATCTTTCATGTGCTAGCCATAAGTCTATGGATATAAGTTTTCCATAAAACTTCTGTTGTATGTGTCCTTGTGCAAAACTATTGCTGAACCGTTCTCTCCTTGCCTTTTGCTGCTCTTTCGCTGTATCTCAAACAGCCCAGATGGGATCCCGTACCTCAAGGTGGTCATTATTATGGCACGTGCTACACTGGTCAGCGGCAGCACAAAGTTAGGTCGAGATAAAACTATATTTTGAGCGTCTTTTAAACGAATTATCTAGTTTGTCATTTTTATTCTTCAAATTTTAGACGTGCATTGTGATTCGTGACAACAAGTTGTTGACATTGTCAAACGAGGAGGTGCAATCCATACTGCAGATTATCAGTCGTTGCCAGTCAGTCTCAACCACCCAGATGAAAGCCAGTTTAAGGCCAGAATAACTTGCGTCTAGAACCTTACTGAATAACTATCTGACGTCAACGGGCCGGAAAAAGGGGATCACCCGTAACCATCTGTAAGCTTTATGCCATGAAAGTTACCTGAACGAGATTGTTTAGATCTATCGGAGCTCTACGAAAATATCTGGCTGTTACCCGGACCAATGAAATCGTGTAAGCAAATTTGCCATCGCCCGGCAAGGAGAAAAATCGTGAATGTGAGCAAAACATGGTAGAGCAATGGGCATAAATCATGCTTTCCATAAAATGTAATCCTTTTGGAAACAGCGATCAGTGTCACTAGATTGGTAAATAAAAAATCATTTAAGAATCAGGGTTTCGTGGACGTCCACGATTACTTCAGGGTTGTCTTCCCCAGCAAAATCTTATCCTTCAACATGTACTGGGAGTATTTCAAGAAGTGAACAATACAAGTGGTGAACTTGGGAGATTATGCCAACGGGGATTCACGATACTCCGGTGGGGAACTTCGACCAGCCCTTGTGACTACTTATGATCTTCTCGGAACTCTTTATCTCGCCTGTTGTACGCATTCAAATGTCAGCGACTTGTTTTCCGTCGCTTGGAATAAGGGATTAAAATTCAAACAAGCGAGGCAGTGTGTGGAGTTCGGCTTAAATCGCGCGACGTTAGCAGATAGCGAGGATGCGCCTGCGTCGTAGTGCAGAAGCTGCGCAAATAATTGTGCCGGGAACGGAGAGAGTTCCACCAAACGTTGGAGAAAATTCAGCGTTGGATCACGGCGGCAACTACGAGAGGGGAGAGCATCGAAATTTCGTGGCGACCCCCACCTCCTGGCGTCATGCGAGCTCCATCTTCTAAGGCCGCGTCTCAGCGAATTTGAGAGAACCCGGCCTACTGATACCAGCGCTTAGGCAAAAGGGAGCTAGGCGCAGCAGGCCTCCTAGCATTCATTTCGGTCATCGCAAGATCGTCGATCGTCCACCGACCACGTAGAACCTCCCTTAAGCTCGTCAATCAATTGAGAGCATGTAACTTAATGCGTTTCTTTTACCTCCCCTCGCTTTGTTTTGCCTGGATCTGAAACGTCCTTCATCTCCTACAACAAGGGATAATTTGAGAAGAAACTTCAGACCTGAACGGCGAGAGATTTGGGTTTGGTACGAGGCAGCTGGGGGGGATCGTAGATATTAACGCTTGATCCAGGTTATTGATGAGCGAGTGGTTCTAACTGACTTTCATACTTCCATCGCCAGTAACCTTATCATTTTCATGATGAAAGAGCGCTTCGGGCACGTAAATACGCAAAACAGCAAATGCAATAACAGCATGGAAAAATAGTGCAATACGCCATGAAATATCAACACACCCGCAGTTAGGACGGCTTGTGATCGTTTTGTAGGTCAAACGTGCTAAAGCCGGCGTAGTGTGAAGAGGAAGTGACCGCATAAATCAGATCGCTGCAATGACCAGGTAACATCTCGCGTCGCGCCCCTTCGATGCATCTGTGAACGGGGCCGAGCGACACGCGCTGTACTTCGCAGGACCTTGTATTGCGACTGCCCAACACCAGGTCTGGTCTGTGACTGCCCTACCGCGCAGGGCAGGGCCAGATGTGAAAAGCGTCTCAATTCTAGTGATGGCCCGTTGCCAAAGCGTAAAGGCAACGGGCCATCCCTTTAACACCCGACCGCCCACGGATGACTGGGCACGCTTCATCTTCTGACCAGGGTGATGAATTAATGGAGATCACATTGCATTGAATGGAGCGACAGAACACAAACAACCCGCTTAACATCAAGGCTATCTCAACGGGCTCAACACCTGCAGTGTTCAAACCACTTGACCATGGTGTTGTCACCCGAGCCGTGAAGAGGAGCGGAGCGCCGACACGCAATCGCTCTGCCTGACACACGCAGCCCACACCAGAAAAATCAGGACCGGCTCGCCCTATCACGCTCCATCTGAAGTGGACACGGCTCCGTGCCTGAAAGCGACACCGGTTCTGTCACATTCACAGATTTTAGGCGCCATGGAGGCCCATTTTTGCGGCCGGCTGGCTCGGGCGCCGTTCGCCGCGGTGCGCCGGTCCCGCCGTAGGCGGCGGCGGCGTGCGCCGCGGCTCGTCGCGTCTTGACAGTGGTCTGACCGGTGCTGGTTGACGTGAACGCTGCACTGCAAGGTTAACGTGTCAAGCACCTGCGCAGAAAAAAATGAATGAAATTTCAGAGAAGTCCCAGAAATCAGAAACACAATCGCCCTGTTCTTGAAATCGTTTTCTAAGGCTCTGCAACAAGCAAAGGAGACTAAACCGACTGATTTCTGTTAATTCTCGTTTTTAACCGAAAGCTTATGCTTTTGCTAATTCTTTCAGATGTGGTGCTAATTTCTTCAGAAAAAAGGAGCGATCCCGGGGACACCTATGCGGCAAATGTTCTATCTAAAAACCACGGTAGCGGACGACCTGAAACAGTGTTGCCAGATTTGAATGATTTCAAAATTGTGCCCACACCGACACCGACTTGCCTGTCGACACTGTCTCATTTGTTTCAGGGTAAAAATCTGACCAGTTCTAGAATGCTCCACGATAGATTACTGCGCTGAATTGCCCAACCATATATTTAGCGTAAAGGTGTGATTTATGCGTAGACTCTGTTGCTAAAATGGCCAAAGGCCCAACTCAGCTTGTGGATTAGATATCTGATGTTGTCGTGTTCTATACAACTGTAACTGAATTATATTTCTGAGCAGATACTTTTCTGGTGTTATTTTGATGTAAAACACCTGTTAAAAATGTTATGGAAACTTGGGGTTTTCAGTGTGAGCGCCCATTTCTACAACTTTTTACTTTTCAACTTTTGGATTCTGTTATGATGGCCGATTGCCGATTGAGAATTGTTAGAGACCAGAATAGCACCTTGCAGATCAGATTTTAATGCAACTGGTGCTCTGACCTGAACCCAGCTATGTATTCAGAACAACGGTCAAGTGGTTATTGTCTCAGGTATTTTTGAGAGGTTACCAAACAGTGGTTCATTTGGGGTTTTGCAACTCAATTAAGAGTCGCATATAACTATGCATCGTTAAAGCTGAGTATTAAGACTGCGTAGTGAGGTTAGATGGTGAACTTTTTGTGTTCTATTCCTACGTAAAGCGTGGGAAGGGACGGTGACAAAGAAGCGGCCCAGCTCCAGTTGATGACGTGGATGATGAGATCAAGCACAAACATTGCGCAGCATGGATCACTGTTCGCTCGCAGCAGTAATACAAACAACTGAAGGTATGCGATCCACGCCAGCAACGTGGTATGACTGAACACCACCATGTGTCTGATAAACAAGGTCAGCACCTGTGGTGCAGAACGCAGTCCCAGTTAACCGGGCATCCGTTTGTAGTGTGCGAGCGGAGAGGCGGCGCACTACTGGGTCATCAGGGCGACAGGCGTCACTATAATGGGATCAAGCACTGCGTCGTCATGGTGCGTCCGTTCCTAGAGCGGCTTATCCGAGGAATTCAGACAGATGTGCCTGACTTCGCAACGATTATTTTATTCACAGAAGGCGGTACGTTCAGCACAAAGCTAAGCATGACTTCATCGTTACGCGCAACCATCAGACAGACTTCTGGGTGGTCAGAGTGAGTGAGCTTCGGCCGCTGCAAGTGAACCAGAGCCTCTGATGCAGAGAGGACGAATCAGAGAGCGCATGCTCTGACCGAATAAGGTAGCTAAAGCGTCTGCGCATGCGCCGGTTCCGCACCAACTTCGGTGAAAGAACTTTTTGTTCCGGGCGAGCGGATCGTACAGCGAGCGTTCGGTGGCATCTGATCTGCAGTCACATCCGCGTTTTAAGCAAAACATGCAAACAAGACTTCGTTTCCTTCCTTTCCTAGCCCCTTGTTTGTGCGCTGCATACTGGCACTGTTGATTTCATCGTTTGATAACGTATTTGAGCTTTTACCGTGGCTGTCATCACTCGATATCATTTTGGCTGCACTAATGTACTGAAATTATATTTCAGTTTAATTATCCTGCTTCAACTGACATCCATGATAGATGTGTTGATAGGGCTCGTAATAGCAACAGTCTTGATGAGCGCCAATTATGTTGACATCCATCAATGCTTAAAAATGGTATTTCTGTGTCACTTCTCGTGGTGAGGGTCAAGAGATGCGTATCTGGTTCGCATTCTTTGCCACGCGTTGTATGACAGTGTCTGAGGCAGCGAAGCGTATAGCGACTTACATAGTCTCAAACACCCGTTCGACAAGCCTATGCTGACGGCCGAGGGCGAGTCGCTGAAGCCCTAGCACAAGCCAGGCAGAACTGCACCCGCACGACCCCTCTCACCGAGCGTTTTTCAAAAGCCATTAAAGCGGAAGGAACGTAGGGTGCCACCATTTCTGACCGGCGAGCCACATCAGTTGGTGACCAATAGCTGTCTGTCTGTCTGTCTGTCTGTCTGTCTGTCTGTCTGTCTGTCTGTCTGTCTGTCTGTCTGTCTGTCTGTCTGTCTGTCTGTTTGTCTGTCTGTCTGACTGTCTGTCTGTCTGTCTGTCTGTCCGTCCGTCCGTCTGTCTGTTTGTCTGTCTGCTTGTCTGTCTGTCTAATTCATGTAGCTCCAGGAAATGGAATGTGCCTGCGATCGTGCTGATCGTGCAGACCGTGTTGCTTGCGACTCTAACAGAGCTGGATTACCACGGCCTGTTGCTAGGATTCTACCGGACTTCACGTCTGCCCGATGCTGAACAGGCCTGCGGGTAATTACCAGCGAGGCCGCGGACTGAGTGTTATTTATATTTTGATATACAAAATATTCCGTTTGCCGGATTCGTCTGTCAGACCGTCATGAAGCCGATGTCTTCGCAGCCACTGATGGCAGGTTCATGCAATTTTCAGCAGAAAGAAGAACAATTATCTGACAATTGTGTTTCATAAGTTGCTAGGTATTTGCTGCAAACCACTTAATTAGACGAGCTGTCTGGCAACGTTAAAATGTTACCACTGATGCTGACCGTGCCACCTCTCAGCGCCCACTGTGCCCCGTGGCAATCGGCAGCAACAGCCCAACAAAGGCCCCGTATTACGCACCGGACCTGGCCCGGACGCCTGCAGAACTCCGCCACCAATTGGTCAGCGACCTGTGACATCACTGGCGCGTCGCAAATAGCCTCCCGGGTAGCCCGGCCGTCGGCGTCGGCGGCTGCGGCGGGTCCGCCGAGATCGACAGGCGGAGCCGCGGAGACTTAGTCTTGGCAAGGGAGGCGGCCGCCAGTGACGTACGACGCGCCTCCGCGAGTGGCATGAGATCCGGCCAATTAACGCAGCGAAAACGAGCGTCGCGTGACTAAGGCGGCTTTCCACAGCCCTGACACGCCGATGCCGGGATGAGTCGGCCGGGCCGGGCCGGGTCTGGCGGCGGGGCGGTGCCGGCCGCGGGCCGCGGCAGGCGTCCTGCCGGCTGCTCCCTCGAGACGGCTCCAATGACCCGCCG
The DNA here is from genome assembly GCF_011947565.3 of Pollicipes pollicipes. Taxonomy (NCBI): domain Eukaryota; kingdom Metazoa; phylum Arthropoda; class Thecostraca; order Pollicipedomorpha; family Pollicipedidae; genus Pollicipes; species Pollicipes pollicipes. The sequence continues at coordinate 15,410,045 of NW_023597054.1, read as the reverse complement.
CCGCTGCAGATTGCAAATGACATTGTTGTCGAAACGGCCACTGGAAATCAGCAATGTCCGTTGCGCGGACTCGGCTGCCTCAGCCGCCTGGCAATTTCGCGAGCGGTGAGACGCCAGCGGGCTCATGTTAGAGGCTGGACTGGTCTGCACGCTGGTGCAGCGCATTGGTGCCCTCTGCTGCCGTCAGTCGCGGCCAGTGGTATGTCAGAGACTGGACCCTTCCGTGGGGTGGGGGAGGGGGGTTGCGCCGGGGCAACTCGCTGATCCTCTCCCCGTGCGTCTGCACACCATCGCTGGAAAGACCGCGGCCGAAACCGATTTGATGGGCGGCCAAGTCCAACATGGAGCCTGTTTCGGAGACGGACGCCCACATCTCGCCAGGATGAGTCAGAACGGCGTCCCACACCAATGGTTTCCATGGAGACTGTCTGAGAAGCCAATACGCACGATTCGCAAGAAAGCATGAAACGAGCGTAAGAAGGCGTTGGTGCCGTGGGGTGCTCGGCAAATGTATGCCATATATATATATATATATATATATATATATATATATATATATATATATATATATATATATATTTGTGTGTGTGTGTGTGTGTGTGTGTGTGTGTGCGTGTCACCAAAAACCACGGTAAGAGATGCTACGCCTAACCCTGACCAGGACAGCGGACTTGGTGTGCTTCCTCAGGTTATTTGGAATATCAGCCAAACTGACCCGAGGAACATGAAAGATACTCGGTTCTGAATAGGTCTGAAACCGTTCCATTTTTGAAACTTTTCATAACTTATCTGGCAGTTTTAAAGCATGGCGGACCGTCAAAGTGACGAAAGAAACAAGGATATAACCCATAAAGATTTTTCCGAAAGCGGGTTTTCTAGCCTAAATAACCTTTCCTGACCGCAAAAACTCCTAACTCCAATAAACGCAAAACAACTGAGCATTGCCATTTTTAGTCTTTTGTGCTCAGCTGTCGGTATCGTAGCCCAAACACTTGATCTTGAACTTCCGCCATACAGTTAATGCGGCTAAGTAGTTTTCGCCCCCATAGGACCAATGTACAGCGTTGCGCAGGCGAGAAACAAACAGCATTAATCACGATGAGACGCCACAGCCTTGGATGCCGGGACAGTAAAACATCGGCTGGCCCTAATCACTTTACGCTTCACAGACATCCCAAGATGATCCCGCAAACTGAGCTCGGCTTTCAGCAGCGCCTTACCTAAGAAGACGTTTCCATCTTCCTGTACTTCTTCTTTTTGTAGAAAGTACCTCAGAGAAATTATCGGAGGGTTTCGAGCTCTTAGCGGATACATATTTTGTAGCCAAATGTGAACAGTTGTGACATCTTCGCCTGGTTCAAGTGGTAGTTTTATTTTTGCTAGTCTTACTTTTTACGCTGCAATACTTCTACATTTCCTTCAATTTCATGTGGGCCTCGTTGAGGCCAGACAGTGACGTCAAGATACCTGAGTTGTCTTTATTATAGGATTACAGTGGCGTTAACTAACAATACGTCGTTGATGAACAGAAAATGATAAAACTCTGTTAGGAACGGTGGCAGCATTCCGTTAATCTGCATCTGTTGGGCTGCAAAAGATAATTCTAGGAGTCGCAACTTTCGTTCCGCTCTAGAAAATGTAAGGCGGGAAAGGATCTTGGCTGACCAATTCTATTTAGAAGAGTGGAGCCAATGCAATTGGAAAAAACAATCCAAATGAAAAATACAAATTGAATACATTTCTACTGCGAATTTCATGAGTGTTTAAAAATGTATTTTGAGCCAATATTTGCTTCACTTTTTCAATAACCTGTGTTTGTAACGGCAGCGTCCAAATAAGCAATTCTCAGCACTACTTGACACGAACGCACAGCACTGCTCACTCGCGTCCCCCTCTTCCTTCTCCTCCGCCTCTCTCCCTCTCGTCTCTCCAAGGCACATCGGAGCGCCCGCTCCCACGCCTCCACTTAGTTAAATTAGCGACCGCCCGAGTCCGCCGATCCGAGCAGCGTCATTGAATGGAAAATAGCGGCGGCGGGCTGTGCGGCCCGCCTTGATGCCCTCAGCTGCACTTATTTTGATGCGAGCCTATTTCGGCCGCGACTCACCGGAAAGGCCCGGAGAGATGAGCTGCTGGTCGAGTGCCGCCGCCGGATAGTCTCTGGGCGGCTGGGCTGGTGGGCTGCAGATAATAACGGCAGCGGCGGCACCTGGGCTCTGCGACACAGGGAATAACAAGGCGGAGGGCAGCAGGCTGAGCACCGGGTGACACGGGAGACAACAGAGTAAGAAGGGGTTAGAAGGTAGCAGAGTGAGCAACAGGTGACACAGGGGACAACAGAGTGAGAATGCAGCAGGGCCAGGACGAGCACACTACGTGACCCAGGGAACAACAGAGTAGGAAGGCAGCAGGGTGAGCACCAGGCGGCAGGGAACAACAGAGCGGAAGACCGCGGGGTGGGCACCAGGTGACACAGGGAGCAACAGAGTAAGAAGACAATAGGATGGACACCAGATGGCACAGGGGACAGCAGAGTAAGAGGGCAGCAGGGCGGACACCCCGTGACCCAGGGAACAACAGAGTAAGAAGGCAGCAGGGCGGACACCACGTGACCCAGGGAACGACAGAGTGGAAGGCAGCAGGGTGAGCACCAGGTGGCAGGGAACAACAGAGTGGAAGGCAGCAGGATGAGCATCAGGCGACAGGGAACAACAGAGCGGAAGACCGCGGGGTGGGCACCAGGTGACACAGGGAGCAACAGAGTAAGAAGACAATAGGATGGACACCAGATGGCACAGGGGACAGCAGAGTAAGAGGGCAGCAGGGCGGACACCCCGTGACCCAGGGAACAACAGAGTAAGAAGGCAGCAGGGCGGACACCCCGTGACCCAGGGAACAACAGAGTGGAAGGCAGCAGGGTGAGCACCAGGTGGCAGGGAACAACAGAGTGGAAGGCAGCAGGATGAGCATCAGGCGACAGGGAACAACAGAGTGGAAGGCAGCAGGATGAGCATCAGGCGACAGGGAACAACAGAGTGGAAGGCAGCAGGATGAGCATCAGGTGACAGGGAACAACAGAGTGGAAGGCAGCAGGATGAGCATCAGGCGACAGGGAACAACAGAGTGGAAGGCAGCAGGATGAGCATCAGGTGACAGGGAACAACAGAGTGGAAGGCAGCAGGATGAGCATCAGGTGACAGGGAACAACAGAGTGGAAGGCAGCAGGATGAGCATCAGGCGACAGGGAACAGCAGAGTGGAAGGCAGCAGGATGAGCACCAGGTGACAGCGAACAACAAAATAAGAATGCAGTAGGGTGAGCACCAGAGCACATGACACCAGTCAACAACAGAGTGAGACTGCAGCCGGATGAACATCAGGTGTTATAGTCAGCAGAGTGAGACGGCAGTACAGTGCGCACCAGAGCTCAGTGACTCCGGCGAACAACAGGGTGAGACGGCAGCACAGTAAGCACCAGGGCTCGGTGACTCTGGCGAACAACAGGGTGAGACGGCAGTACAGTAAGCACCAGGGCTCGGTGACTCTGGGAAACAACAGAGTGAAATGGCAGCACAGTGAGCACCAGAGCTCAGTGACTCCGGTGAACAACAGGGTAGGACGGTAGCAGGGTGGATGCCCCAGCCCGGTAGTGCTCGGGGAACAACAGAGACAAGTGGTCAACAACAACAGGTCCTGTGGGTATCATCTTGCATCATCCACTTGGTTAACGTAACGAAAACAGCCTGCCGAAAGGAGAGAGATTTACCAAAAGTGCATTTTTTCTGTTTGGCTTGGAAGCACCAGGAAGGATAGCTCGCGGACGAAGCATGCCATGGTCGCTGTGGGTCGTTGTTTATGTACGTTCTGATGAAATCGTACTGGCTCATCAGGGGATTTGACCTCAAGATGTTGTGATGGCTGAACATTGACGCCATGACTTTAACACATTCCAACATTTGTGCAAAAACGCCATGCCACAGGTTTTGCTTTAAGGTATAGATACCGTGTTACAATGACCATTTCCCAACCGTAGATGCGCCGAAAAATGATTTCTAATCAACACATCGTTCGGAAGGACATGCAATTATTCCAACTTGCATGCTATTTGAAAGATGTCGCTAAGTTGCATCACCATCTGCTCCAACGAAAACAGGGGCGTCATGTTTTCCTAGACTAGATGGCTTACCACCAATCTGCCGGATTTGCAAACGGCTGGTCGGTATTTGTGTTGCCTATGAAGCCAAAAATCACCGCTGTGGGATTTCGACGGCATGTATCAGATCCGGAGCTGCATCGTTGGCGAGGCGCCCGCTCTTCTGAACCCGAATCGATATGTCTCTGCGCGCCGACAGGATCGCACGTTGGATTCGAAGTAATGAGCGTGGTCCACTTTCAGTTGACGTTCGTCCGAGAAAAACTACGATGGTCTAGCACTTTCGGCAGCTGGCGTTAACATCCAAACGATGTGACACAGTTTCAGAGATTGCATGCTTACCCGCACCAACGTTCGCACATGCACGTGCGTGTCTTCGTCACACGGTGACGTATGGAGGACATGACCCCAAGAAGTGTCCTCATCATGGCAGTAATTGATTTCTGAATGCAAAATACAAATGCTCTTCTATTTCCCCATCACTGGCATGCGTTTGAAGTCAACGGCGTCGACAGATACACGACATGATTCACTGCCGCCATCTCGCCCGCCGAGGCAGGGTCTCGTGCCAAACAGATCTTGTCACCGCCACATCCAAACCACACTCGGCCACCACGTGGGGTGCTTGGCAGCAGGCAGCGCGGATGAGAGTCGGGAGGTTGTGTGGCTGGCAGGCAGGTAACCATAAGGTCGATGCAGAGCACACCCCGAAAACCTTTCGGCAGATTGGACAAATCTGCGCCCGTGTAAAACAGCACCAGGCTGAAACTCCGGAAAATTGTTTGCCCCGATCTCAGTGATTATCCATGCGTTGTTACGCTCCTGGCGACGAGGAGCTGGTAGGTGGGAGTACTGGTGGCACGAGGCGCGCCGGAAGCGATGCGTTTCCGGTGCGACCGCGGGGCTCCGACAGCGACGAATGGGCGCGCGGCATGCCGCCCTTGAGTTTTGCATGTGATAATTTATGAATGCGAAGAGCGCGAACGGGACGGCGCAGATGATGAATGCTCGCTGTCTGAACGGGCTCCGACTCCCAACTGCGTTGCCTGTCGTCACCGGCGGCGGCAGTTGGGATTTGGCGTTCAGGCGACCTGTCTCTCCGATGCTGGCGAGGATTTCAGGAGAGCTTTGTCTGTCCTCTGCAACGACTGCGAAGATCCCAGAGGCGCGTTATTTGTCCTTTCTGATGGCGGCAGTGTGAGTCCCTAGAACTACTTTAACTGACATATGCAACGCACCAGAGTTAAAGAGAGGCAAAATATGTGTAACCTGTCTTCTGCCGAGGCAGGCTAAGACAGGACAGGTGTGCTAACACCTGAGAGCGCCAGATGTGACGTCACTTGTTTTCTCTCCAGCGACGGCAGGCGCCCAGGAAGTCTGCCCTGTGAAACGGACCAGTCTCTTCAGATTCGATTTACACTTGCCCGCTGATGAAGCCCTATTTGATGGCCATATGCAGAGCAAAAAGGGAGCGAATAATTGCCCAAGTGAGCCAACCAACGCGGAAGCCCTAGAGGACTCAGAGGCTGAGACATCGCAGTTCCCGGAGTCGTCTTCATTTGTTTGCCCGCTCAGCCGCGGCGCTGACGCGGTTGTACGTTTTATCTGCATCCGGGTACAGGAATTTATTGCCTGGGCACTCCATATCTGTCTTCATTTGTGATCGTAATGCGCGAACAAGCAGTGCGGCTACCTTATTGCAGTTCATCTAATAAGCCCGTCCACGACCTGCGTCAGGAGGTCCGCATGCCAAAGCATTTACGAGACATTGACTGGCAATTGAAGTCACCAAACAGCACGTGGCAGGCCCATGCAATTTGGACGATAAAGTGTGACTACCTAGCTTTTTAATGAGCAGCTGAATGTGACGCAGCACCTTGCATTCCAGAGCAAGCAATTCTTTCCAGCGGTGTTTTACGTTTTAGTTTTAACTATCACGTGTTCACCTGTGTACGTAATAGCAGGCAACATATCTTGCGTGTTTTGTCAGGATGCGAGGAGGACGTGACGTTGATCAGTAATAAACGGCTCAAACCAGCGATATTGGCAATTCGTCCGGACCTAAAAAGCAGCAGGCGGCCATCAATCAATGCACATTCAACGATTCGGTGAATGGCGTCCCGCCCCGCCACCATTCCGTCTCCATCGATATACCTCAACCATTGGGTGAATGGCGTCCTGCCCCGCCACGATCCCGTCTCCACACGTGTTCTGGCTCGTGGTCTTCCTGTCTCCGCGTCACCTCCGACCTTTATAGCTTCCAGCGTCTGCCATCGTGCGACTTCATTTGCCTACATGAAGAGCTCTTTTCCTCTCTAGTTAGCCCACCTGCTGCACCCATCGGAGTCAGTGCTGCTGCCTTTTCAGACGTCGGCCAAGACGTGCCTTAATATCGGAGTACAACTATCTGACCGACGCGTCGTGTGAGGCGGGTAATTCCAGCCTGCTGTCTCCGGGGCACCAAGTCTCCTAGCCCCACAGGCTTGCGATCAATGAGCACAACATGGTCGAACCTGCTGTGCGGCTCAATGGTGCAACACACGTATTGAACGCCGCAATGGTGGGACTCAGACGGCTGAATTGAGCGTGTCTACTGCTTATGTTTGCTTCAGCGAGTGTGCTCAATACACTCATCGCGGGTGCCCTAATGTATTTATGTCCTAGAGCTGCTGGAGAAGAGGGAATGAGGTGCGACCCCAATGAATATTCAGACCCGTTCGCAGTCACGTCGCGTGCACGTGATGTTTTGAACCACAATGCCATTCGGTGAGAAGGGGGAGGGGAGGAGGAAGAGGTACACTCCACCCGAAGGAGGCTCCGTTCAGACACAGCCGCACCTGCATCCTGCACCGTATTAATCAGAGCACCTGCAGAGTACAGACACTTTGGTTGAGGCTATTACAAGGATATCTTCCAAAGAAAGATTATCGGGCTACTCATCCATATCCCATTTTCTTGTTTCTGTTCATTCTATGTAGCAGCCATTAGCCATTAACAGCCATTGACACCTTGAGGTAGTGAAAAATCGCAAAGCTCCTTGGCTTAATGGAGACTTTTCTGTTTTCGGTAAAGTCTAGTCGTGTTTTAATACGCTAAATTCAGTTTGCAGCCCTTGGAATGTGACCGCCTGCGCAACACAAAACAAGCCCTGTGCGCGTCTGGGGTATATCTCACCCGGTCCAGACGGGTCAGCCAAATTTGCAGTGCGTCGTACCATATGCTGAGATCGCGCGATGGATATAACAAACTCGGAGGGGGGGGGGGGGGGGGGGGGAGGTATCGATCGTGTTCGTCTGAAAACGTTTCAGCTGTTTGACTATGTTGCACGCAAGTCAGTGTCAGCGGTACTACACGAGGCCACACACGGCCCCCATCAGAGCTCATGCGAGTCCAGCTTACTGGCATCGAACCAAAGGTCACCATAAGGTCATACCAGGTTGAAATAAAGTCGCACAAGGTTAAAATCAGGTCAGACCAGGCCACCATGAAAGGCCATGCGAGCCCAGCTCACCGGTTTCAAACCGAAGGAGTTTGTGCCGCCCGTTTTTTAGATATGAGTTCACAGAACCAAAATGCTTTCAACCTGGTGATTATCATAGGTCATGTGGAGCCCAAAAGAGAACAATCATGTACACTAAGACGACCATCCCTACCATCACGTATTTTGACGTCGACCTGACTTGGCATTAACCATCCATGTTCTTTAACATCACACCATAAAGATGTCGTGCAAGAACGCGTTCTTCCTTTTGGTGTCAGCTGCTAAACTATGTGGCTAATACGGGCGCACCCTAAATATGTTTGAGTATGGCAATGATGGTATTTCCGCAACCTGGCGTGTCATGGTCCATATAACAGACGCCAGCTTAGGGTATTTTGAGTGTGAGTGGCCGATCGATATCGATTGGCACTTCATTTTTTTTTATCATCTGACGATCTGAGCCTGATATAGCTGGATGTAGGTACTTTTATCCTCCGATGTGGTTTCGCAAGGTAAAGTACTTCAGACCATGTCGGGTTTACAACGCTGTCCTTGTGTTATCGCTATTGGTAGATCGACGGCTTTCTAACTTTTGTTGATATCAGACAGATATGCGCTCTTCTTGTGAACTCGTTTCCCTTGTTTGTTGCCATGTCGACTGGATGGGTATAGTTTCAAGTTAATTAGAGAAGCATAGGTATCCACAGCATTACGAAAAATGATCGCCATGTATATAACTTCGAACATAAAATATAGACGCACAGATTTGATTTGCATCCAAAAGCTGATTTTTATAGTTCCGGCTCCAGTTGGCAATTTTTGTTTGTGCTTTCGTTGGGCTTATTGTCGGACTTGCTTTCTCCATCCTCTTTCACCCTTGTCTCTCGAAGCTATCAGTCACCTATAGTTCGCTTGTTTACTTTACCTGTGTCCTGGTGGTCAGCATTTATCTTTCCCGGGTTGGAAGCTCGCTTTTTTTACTTCTTACTTGTACCACTTATCGTCTGGCATTTTGTCCTGGACAGGGGCGTGAGAACGTGTGAAAAAAGAGGAAGCCCACCTCTTTTCGGGCACATTGTTTTTCATGCCTCACATTCTAGGCCCAATATTAAGCTTCCAGGAGTCCTGCCTTATCGCGCCCACCTCTCGTTTACTGCACTTGTGTGTCGTGCTGTTACTCTGTCGTTTGCAGCCTTTTTGCTCCTTCCTTCCCTCTTGTGCTGTATGCCCGCTCGTCAAAATAATGTCTACTATCAGCAGCCACTCCATCCTCATTTGTGAGTGGGAACACTGTTCAGATATGCTTGAAGGCAAGTTGATTGCCATTGGACAGCATGGTGTAGACTGCGATGCTTTGTGGGGCACATTTGGAAATGACACAAGAATCGCAAACTAACGAACGATGATGTCCAAACTATTGGACACTTGGTTGAGGCAATGCATACGCTATGGCGGTCGGAAGACATATTGCCAGTCGGTAGTGGCCACATCTGTTTTCAGAAAACCAATTGGGTGACTGCCGCACGGGTGACAGCTAATTCCGAGCACAGTGCGTTTGCATGTGGCGACATCAATGAAATAATCAGGGGCTTCTCTGAACTCGGAAGTCATTGCTTATGCTGTCACTGGATGGTGTGACGCGTCCGACTGGCCGATTTCCGGGTCAGGGATGGCCACCGCAGTGCTAGCATTTCAGTGTGTGGGCGGCAAGGTGGATAGAAGTAATAATATGTTGCGTGTTTTATTGGTGGGCGTGGACAATATGCAAGAGAGACTCCACCTAAATTTGCCTGACTTGAAAGCAAGCATGCCAATTCAACAGCAAACCAAATCAGCTTGGCGGCATCAGCTTGGTGGCATCAGCTTGGCGGCATGGCTGATTCATCCCGATACCGTCCCGGCTGCTCCGATGGGATCGGGCTCTTGGTGGCATCAGCTTGGCGGCATGACTGATTCATCCCGATACCGTCCCGGCTGCTCCGATGGGATCGGGCTCTTGGTGGCATCAGCTTGGCGGCGTGGCTGATTCATCCCGATACCGTCCCGGCTGCTCCGATGGGATCGGGCTCTTGGTGGCATCAGCTTGGCGGCATGACTGATTCATCCCGATGCCGTCCCGGCTGCTCCGATGGGATCGGGCTCTTGGTGGCATCAGCTTGGCGGCATGACTGATTCATCCCGATACCGTCCCGGCTGCTCTTGCGGTGGGATCGGGCTCTTGCCATGAGATCGGACTCGCCATGTGGTGCGTAGGCATGGACACGCTGCACTGCTGGTCGTTGTGCATGAGCACTGAATGATCTACCATAAACCTTTATGACCTAGATGACGTCTCAATTAAGGTATAGTGGCATGCGCGCTATTTAGTCATTTGTTGCTCTATGCACAACTGCATCCTGAGTCACTTCCGCAGGGTCGATACACCTAGCAGAAAGAATATTTCGAGCTACCTCTCTCCTTTCAGACAAGTGCATTCGTAACTGATGATCGAGGGGAAAACAAACGGCTGCTTCGAACAACATGCACCGACCAAATGAATGCGAACTGTCCTGAAAACTATAAACACAACTGGTAAACTGGCATGATAAAGAGAACAAAGGCGGTGAGCATTATCGATAAACGCGATCAATAGCATAAATCGTCCGCATGTACATTGTGAACGTTCAGTGTAAACTGATCGGAGCCATGCTTAGGCACAAACTGCTTGCATGATAATAAACGTTCAGTGCGAAATACCCGAACCGATTTATTAAGAAGTCAGTGTAAGCCGTTCAAACCGTCGGACTAACCCAAGTAAACTATCGCGAAAATCCGTGCCAGTCATCCCAGAACATCACGGCACATTTCATGAGCCCGGGATGCAACTCAAGGGCTTGCAATCCATGCGTGGCGGAGAAGAGGGCTTAGGAATCAGGCAAGGCGCGTACTGTGGATTGTGTTGCCTTGTTCCTTGTGCGGTTTCATGCGCGAAACTTAGAACAGACCCTTTAACTCAGTGCTCAGCGTACTCAGCGAAGAGTGTCACACATCCTACTGAACGCCATGCGGCGGACACCTTCGTCACATTCGGGCCGTTGCCTGCCGTTCGTTGCGTTTGCGCAAAAGCCGCTTGACCCTGACTTTCCAACTGACTGAGATGCTTTCCGCACCGGGAGTCGAACCCGGACCTCACGGGTGAGAACTGTCCTTCCTTCCCGCATGACTGAGCTGTTTGTTCAGCGGATCATTCTGCCGGTCTCCTGACGGCAAATCTATTGTGATGAACTACTGGTAACGAGCTACAACGAGCGTAGAGTTAAGTTCATGGATATTGGCATTGGCCATTGGGTGCGCTGGAAAACCTTATTCTGTAAAAGGTAGTTCCATGCCAAGCATGCATCGTGTTACTCACCACACGCACCTCACGAAAAGTGTTTACGTGCGTCAGCTGGGCAATACCTGTACCGCATTCCCTCAAAATGTCGCCGCTCGCTGATCTGGCTGGCAGCCACGACTGTCAAATGCAATCTGAGAGGACACGCTGGCGGCTAGTCTCATCTGCTACCACCCCATCTCACCACCGCCGTCGGCCATGCTCCAGCAGCGCCGAGAAACCAGATGCGGGTGGCCTGCTGTGCTCACTGGCCGTTACTCCCCATTACGGCCCATTACACGGCTCGTTACTGGCAGCCGGTGCGCGGCGGTGGCTGCTGCCGAGGTCCGCCTCCAATCAGCGAGCAGCGACCACCGGCCGCCGGGCAGCGCCCACCGACCTGCCCATGATGTCAGCGGCTTCCACAGCGGCGGCACCCTGACGTCACGGACACAGCGGCGGCACCCTGACGTCACGGGCACAGCGGCGGCACCCTGACGTCACGGACACAGCGGCGGCACCCTGACGTCACGGACACAGCGGCGGCACCCTGACGTCACGGACACAGCGGCGCATAAATCGCGGCCAGCAGCCGCCGCTGCAGAAGAAGCGGCGCCGAGCGATAGCCGGAATTGCGCGGTGACGCAAGAGCGCCGCCCTGCCGAGCCGAGCGTCTCTGCGCCCTGGGCCTCGTCGGCGGGACCGATAGAGGCGGAGCGGGCTGACTCAGGGCGGCGATAAACGCTCACGCAAGAGATCGACTGAGTCAGAGAGGACGCCGCCGACACGCCCCAGGCCGTGGGCGAGACAACCCGGCCGCGCGGATGTGAAGCGCCATTCTCTGCAGAGGCGACGAGCTGCCGAACGCCCGCCCAAGCCAGTCAGGTGGTGCTGGCACCCGCCCAGGCCAGTCAGGTGGTGCTGACACCCGCCCGGGCCAGTCAGGTGGTGCTGGCACCCGCCCAGGCCAGTCAGGTGGTGCTGGCACCCGCCCAGGCCAGTCAGGTGGTGCTGGCACCCGCCCAGGCCAGTCAGGTGGTGCTGACACCCGCCCAGGACAGTCAGGTGGTGCTGACACCCGCCCAGGTCAGTCAGGTGGTGCTGACACCCGCCCAGGACAGTCAGGTGGTGCTGACACCCGCCCAGGTTAGTCAGGTGGTGCTGACACCCGCCCAGGACAGTCAGGTGGTGCTGGCACCCACCCAGGCCAGCCAGCTGGTGCTGACACCCACCAAGGCCAGCCAGCTGGTGCTGACACTCGCCCACGCCAGCCAGCTGGTGCTGACATCCGCCCAGGCCAGCCAACTGGTGCTGGCACCCGCCCAGACCAGCCAGCTGGTGCTGACACTCGCCCAGGCCAGTCAGCTCGTGCTGATGCAGAGTGCTGTAACTACGCCAAGAGTTCAGTCCGGCGAGAGCCAAAACGCTGTCGTACAGGCCACTGGGCGCCGAGCATAGCGGCTAGTCCTTCGCTGCCAGCAGCGTTCAGATAGAGCCTCTCCCAAAGCGACCCGCTCGACGCCCAGGCGTGCAGGCAGGGAGCTCGGCCCGGATTGGAAGGATGGAGCGTCTCCGCTTAGCCATGGCTCTGTGTTCATGAGATGACTGTAGTGAATGGAATTCCCCAAGGGCTTTCTGAATGGAGGATTTTGGCTGTTAGGTCGACAAACACAGCCACTCAGTGCTGGGTTCGTAAAGGCAGGTGGGTCCGGGTTCGTCGTACTGATACGCTCCTCGGTGGTTAGATTGTCTAGATGTCAATCGCGTACAAGAAACCTGTGGTACAAGTGGATATGGTGCTTTCTGACCGCAATCCTTAATCCCATTGGAACGTGGTGATCATTTGTGAAAAGAAACGTGCACTGTAAGCTCTGCTAATCCATCAGAAAAGAGTTTAAGCGATGAGAGTAAGTATGAACCAACATCAACTGCTCTCATGAGCATAGCCGAATGACTGGCAGATATAGCCATAAGTGGCGTGCACGATTTAGATCGACGTTCTTAACGGAATTCGTATACTTCATACTAACTGGAGCGAACATAAGCTAGCGATGAGCGAGTTCATGCAATTGACGCTTACTGTGGACGAAAATAAGCTGGCGATGAACACGACCAGTTTTAATTACCAGCAGGTGTTGCAAGACAGCTGCAACCAAACATGTTTTGGTTTAAGGTCCGGGAAGTTGTCGGTACTTGGAAGCGTCCATCAGAGGGTGCCAGGGCCCCGCACCATCACCTTCTCGCGGAACAGACTCGCGCAGCCAATCAACTCACGGTCCTTGTTTTTGAATGCCCAGCCCAGAATACAGAAGCCAGAATCAGTGAGTTTGAGAGTCAGAACCCCTGAAATGTTGGAACGGCGTTAAGGCTGATCTGCTCGTTTATCGTGTGTGGGGTTGTGTGCCGTAGGTTTACGGTTAAGTTATCTTATGTTTTAGTTCAGCATGGAGTTCCGCAGCATGCACGCCCAGCACGGCATCGCTGTTTTCTACAACTTTACCTAGCTCAGTGTCGTCTTCATCGACATGGTCGTCTACGCCTCCACCATGCCATCTTTCTCAGCCCACAATCGGTCTAAGCCTGTCATCATCAGCTGGCCTTCGCCAACCTGTTCTGTCAGCGTGCCTGACTCCTCAGCGTGTCAGCATCAGCCCGCCCAGCCAGCTCGGTACAGGCCCAGGAACAGCCCTGGCAGGCGCCATCCAGGCAGCCAGCCCAGCCCGCCGCCCGCCCCACTCGAGACGCGCCCATTGATTTACGATTTTGTCCCGGGCACCCCAAAAAAACTTGGATTAGCGGTGAGCGGACGGGTTCTCGCGCGGCACCTCGCCGTGGCAGCTGGCGGGCACGGCCGGCGGCTGTCTCGCACGCCCGCCGACCAAAGCCACTGTTGCTGGGACGGCGCGCGCACGGCGGCCGGCCTGTCTGGAGCGCGATCGGGGCCAACTGCCGTGCCGTGGAACGCGGCGGGGATTGCTAGAGCTCAGCCGACACCAGATAAGAGTGGAGTGCCATGGCCTGGCTTAGTGGCATGTTTGGGGATGTTGGAACGAGTGGCATTACCTGGCCTTGACTTGGCATTAGCCGCAGATCACCGCAATGTGTTTTTTCGCCATGTTCCAATCCTGCCGTGCTTTAATCGCACGTGGGTCCAGAACGTCGGAATTCCTTCTGAGCGCACCCCACGTTTGCAACTCCTCCATCACCCGAAGGCGAGTCTCGCTCCTCGTGGCGTGACTCGCATACCGATCGGCACTCCTGGGGACTCCTGCCTCCGGAAGCTGCGCCTGATGGCCGCTGTGACCCCCTTCCCTTCATCCTCGCGGGTGTCGGACGGCCTCCGGGGACGCCGTTTGCGGTCTTCCACGTAGGGCTGCGGCGAGGCTTGATTTATGGCACATGGCGGGCGCGGGCCGCGGAGGGGCGAGGTCGGAAACGGAGTGGGTGCAGTGGCCGGGGAATGTCGCCGCCGACTGTGGCTGACGACATAGGGAATGGTCTCACGTTCAGAACCAGTCATCGCCGAAGGACCTGTCGAATGGCTTTGACGCATGTGTGGTGATAATCGCAATCAAATCAAAGTAAGTCGCAAACACGATTTTGGAACGCTTCGGGAAAATTGGCCTATTTCTATAGGTTTTCATCAAGATACGTCTAATTTAACAGATGTCTAAGAGAATAATTGAGTCTGTGCGTCTCTGCGTCTACGTCTCAATTTTTATCATCCGCATCTAAGGCGCACTCTATGGACATATTAAGGATCTTTGACAATTCCTTCGCCATTTACGCGCCCGTCGTGCACGGCCATTCTCATTTGGTGTACACTGATAAAACTTCACAATCTCGGGTAGATAACGGCACCACGAGCTCTCAAAGACAACACTTGCCATCCTCGGTTGGTTTATCATTTTACGTATCGTTTAGACAGCATATGGTACGATGCCTCGTGCCCATTCCAAAACCGAAGTGCTGGAGCAAACAACAAACACAACTGGGAGGTGACTCAGTACCATATATTCAAATGTTCAAGACAAAGCAGACTCACACACGCTCTCCTTCCTCTCTCCTCCCTCTCTCTCTCTCACTCTCTCTCTCTCTTTCTCTTTCTTTCTCTCTCTCTCTTTTTCTCTCTCTCACTCTCTTTCCCTTTCGCTCTCTCTCACTCACTCTATCTCTCTCTCTGCCTCCCTCTCTCTCTCTCTCTATCTCTCTCTTTATCGCCCTCTCTCTTTTTCTCTCTCTTTCTCGCTCCTCTCTCTCCTCTTTCTCTTTCTTTCTCTCTCTCTCTTCCCCCCTCACTCTCTCTCTCTCTCTTTCTTGTGGTTTTCATGTCAGATGCAGGAAGTTTAAGCCAAATCGCGTTTTAGTCATCCCTGATTGAGTTGGCGCATGTCCTCAGAGTAAAGTTGTTCTGCTCGAAATAAGCAGTTATTCGTTACCACGGGGTAATTTGGGCTCATGTGAGATCATGACATGGCCTAAAATGATCTCGATCGTCATTAAGCGTATTGGCGCCACTTGCACGTTTCACTCGTTAACATCCACGGAGTAACGGTGCCGTAGCGAAATTTGGTTTCGGCTTAAGTTCATGGCTTGATATAACATGGAATATTGTTTAGTAAGCTCACGGCCGCCAAAGGCATTAATTGTGTAAAAGATCCGCACCTTGAAATTCAAGAGGACGAGGCAACAGCACGGAGGGGCAACAAGGATTTAGCAATAGGGTAGCGTTACTAAAAAAAAAAACTGAAGCCCCAGGGCGAAAACGCTTGCATAATGTTAACAGCATCACATGTTGTCGACCTAATGTTGTCAAACTGTTAGTTGTCAATATCCGTTACGTACGTACCTTTGCGTCATGTAATGTAACGCATGTGATATGAAGTCTTACTCCCCCCCCCTTCCCCATACCCACGAGACGACTATGTGATTGCAACCCATGGAACGGAGCATACAGTGAAAGAAGTGCGACGATAAGCACGGTTGTCTCACATTATCGCGGGCTCTTAGGTACGAGATGATCTCATTAGCTCAGGTGCGCAAATACTCCCAACTCAGCCAGCATGCATCTTTCGCTGGATGGTCCAAGGATTCTCTGAAATTCCAGGGAGATTGGCACCAACTGCACCAAGCGCGATGCCTCATGTGGCGTAAGTACGACGACTTTATTGTGCTGTCGCCGGTGAGTTACCCGCCTCATAAGGCCATAGACATAAGCGGAAAGGCTCTAGTATCAGTTAATGCTGTCCTCGTTTGCTAAATGTGACACGCTTACAGTCCCCGGTGTGCGGTTCGGGCTCCCGCCTAGCAAAGCAGCTTTCATGTTGATTTCTGTGTTATACCGTCCGTCAATGTGCTCCCGATGCAGCGGGGCTGTTCGATAACTTCAAACAAGAAGTTGAACGGAACATAAAAGCTGAGAGAGAGAGAGAGAGAGAGCGCGAGAGAGAGAGAAGAGGAGAGAGAGAGAGAAAGAGAGAGAGAGAGAGAGAGAGAGAGAGAGAGAGAGAGAGAGAGAGAGAGAGAGAGAGAGAGAGGAGAGAGAGAGAGAGAGGGAGAAGAGAGAGAGAGAGAGAGAGGGGAGAGAGAGAGAGAGAGAGAGAGAGAGAAAGAGGAGAGAGAGAGAGATATATATATATATATATATATATATATATTACATATGTATATAGTGTATATGTATGACAGACTCACGACAGAAATGGTTCGAAGCAACATTTCTTCTGCTGAGAGTTAATTTGCAACATGCAGTACAGTGTCGTGGTGTTGAACTGGTAAAAAAGATTATGTCCGACTCATCCTTGAATGCTCTTACGGATTGTGGAATTAATGCAGCCTGTGATGTGCTGACGTTGCAATGAAAGCGGTGCAACACCGTTACAACATCTAACCATACGTGGTGGATGCGATACGCAGCGCGCGCACACACATATCCACGTATCGTATTGTGCATGCGATACGTGGTATGGAGAACGACCTGTTATTAAAAAGCGCAGATAGCAATCGCAGGGAAATCCAAAAGCCGGAAATCGAGAAGGCGGGAATTATTTCAATGCTTTTCGAATGACCTCATTTGGCTGTTTGGTCCTGTGGCAACATATGTCGAAGTCCCCTTCGAGCATGTAAAGGATCTACGTCCCTTTCAAGCGAGTCTCCATCGGGTGGCGCACGTGACCGTCAGGCAGCATGCATGATATGAACTATGGCGTTTTATGCATTCGAAAACCGCATGTCTGTAATAAATGGCTGATGCATCAGCAGGACTCCGAAAAGTCTGCAACTTATACCCATTTACCACGCCGACAAAGAGACATCCAACGTCGTGGTGGCATGACTCGCCTCCGACAAAGAGACGTCCAACGCCGTGGTGGCATGACTCGCCTGGTTGCAGCTATCAGCCGAGTTAGCTGCGACCGGCAGCTATCGGTCGTTGGAGATCATCTGCCTGCCCAGCGGGATATTAACGCGCTGAGCAAATGAATGAAGCAAAAGTGACAACCAGTCTTGCCTAAGCCTGGTGGTCCAGCCTGGCCTTGACAGTTAGCCTCGGCCTCGGCGTAGCCGGTGGTGGGTCCTCAGATGTGGGTACTATCGTGCCCCGTACGGCATTGGATGTGGACTGTCCACGTGCAGCTGCGGATCAGTCAGCGGAGTTTGTCAGAGCGTGATTGTGCACAATAGGATTGCGTTCGCGCAGTTCATAAATCTTCACTGTTATGTAACATTGTTCGGCTTGTGGGCATTTCGTGCCATGCCTTTTTTGTCTTGACTATACCACAGAAGTCAAGTTAAATTGTGTCTTAGCTTCAAAAGGCGGTATTACATGATTTTACCCAAGCGGGGATTGAGTAGAGCCATACACTTGCAGATTAAATATAGATATTGCATCCGCCAAACGCCTGGTTTTGAGCTTGCATCATTGCTAATTAAACGAAAATCAACAGTCAGATTGTGATCGTGCATCGGGCGTATTTTTCGATGAAAACAATGCTCAATCCCCTTCGACAGCTCTGCAGACTACACGTGCACCGCTGCCCCCCCCCCCTTCAGTCGTCCACCCCAGAGCAGCACGTGTCCCTGCCGTTCGCCTGTCACCAGCAGCCCGCCTCTCAGTGTCGGGCACGCACACACGGGTGACTGCCCAGCCTACACGCCGTCCTGTCCTGACCAGCGGCGTGGGAGCCTGTCGTCGGACGGCCCGCGGTCGCCGTGTCACGCTCCGTCGGCGACAGCGAGGACACTCCCCTGCTGTCCGCCCCCCACGCCCCGGCGTGCCCTGGCCCGAGCCCTCACACAGGTCAGTCCGACACGTGGCCACGGCCAGGTCAGCCGCATCGGCGCTAGGACGAACTCGCGTCGCTCGCGTTTTCCAATGGGCGTGCGGCCGGCAAATAAGGAGAGGGAGGTGGGTCTCGTCATTTCCGTTTGGGATAATGAAAAACGCCTGTGGAAGGCATGCTAATGTGGGGAGAGACCGATGGACGGCTAAAGATATTCGTAGACGATGGGTTTTGTTGACAATGAAAGGTGAGACCGCTGAATAATTGCATTTTTGATTATATGGTGATTGGATGCTCGTGCTGGGCGGCAAATGACGCACCGCAGCTTTGTGCACTGACAAGCGTCTATGATCGCACGTTAACGCATGAACGCTAACACCTCACTGTCGATGGTCGCGGGATGCACTGATGTACTTGCAGCTCGTTTGCCATCACCAGAGCACGCCACTTCCGGTGTCACAAGCTTTCTCTGGCCAAGTCACTCGTTCCAACCATGCGCGGCCCCACGCTCAACAGTTCGCAAAGTTCCGCTCTTTATGAAATTCTGGAACCAGAGAGCCCCGCCCGACTCGCCCCGCTCCGACGGCTCCACGCCAGAGGATGCG
Source organism: Pollicipes pollicipes (assembly GCF_011947565.3). Taxonomy (NCBI): domain Eukaryota; kingdom Metazoa; phylum Arthropoda; class Thecostraca; order Pollicipedomorpha; family Pollicipedidae; genus Pollicipes; species Pollicipes pollicipes. The sequence continues at coordinate 15,391,175 of NW_023597054.1, read as the reverse complement.
GCCTGCCGGCTGTGCGCGGCGCCAAGTTGTTCTTGTTAGGACTGCCCTGTGTTCTTCATAGATCATTCACGGTTAGGCATATCGGTAAAAGTCAGCACTCACTTTGTAGCTCCCAAAACTGAGCGGCGGCGGCAAGTTATCAGTATATTGGCCAGCCGACTATGACCACGCATGAAGAAACGGGTTGCATCATCTTAACACTTTGTTCACATGACTTTCAGGCTGTTTACTTTAGTATAACAAGATCTTGCGCTGCTAATCACCGATTGTTCAGTTGTCAATTTTATATCTGGTCTGCATTAAAACATTCCAAAGCGGAAAGTTAGTTTATTGACATGGTTGTTAATTTACGTCACCGTCTACATTGTTACATCTATACCTTACACTTACATCTACATCTACGTTGATCTACTCATCAATTATTATAGTAATTCAAATATAATAATATGCCGCTTCTTGGGCATATGCAAATCTTTTGCTAATCGAAAACATGACCACATAAGCAATGCGCTTCACATGCCTGAGAGACTGCCAGCCTGTCGCCGTGTAGCGTACTATACGCTTTGTCAACTGAAACGAACTTTGACAACTGGGGGCCCAGAGCCATAGCCGGGCAGTTGACAACAAAGAGCCAGCAGCGAGACCGAAACATGCGGCAGGACACAAACCTTAGTCTACCTCGCGCAGACGACGCTTTGGGTATCGCAGCCGAATTTAGTTCATTGCCTCCAGAGATTTAACACGCGCCTCGGTGGCCGGCTAGATACCCTTCGCTCGGGTGGGGGGTCAGTTTAACCCCCTAAGATCTCAGGAACTAAGAAAGCTAGATACACCAAATTTACGGAACGTGTTAACCTGTACGTGAACTCACTTAGGTCAAAGCTTCAGGTTCCTAGGCTATGACCTTCAGGTCAAAAAAGGTCAAACAAGGTCAAGATCCAGGCTGGTCTCCAAAGTGCCCCCAGAAACTAGACAACTGTTTCGAAACAAAGGGTCACATGCTCATTCTAGGTCAGTGGCCTTTGACCTTTTGAAGGTGAAGGTGACCAAAGTTATACAAAATTGCTTTGAGTTTTGCATTTGAATAAGCGATAAAAAATTACGCTAGGCAGTATGTTTCTAAAACAAAATGTTGACCTGGGTCAGTGACCTATTTTGGCCACAAAGAAGCCCATGGAAAGATGTATAATGCGGTTCTTGCCATCAATAAATTTGAAATGAGCACCAGAAACTATCCCATACAGCGAGTCCTGGAGTAACGAAACAGGTTGGTTTTGACCTTGATGTGACCCTCATGCCTGACCTTAGGGTCAATTTAATTTGCTCATTCAACTGTTGTGTTGCCTAAGAAAGCATCTCAGAGATGTATAGTTTTGCCTAACACTCCGTTGTTGGCTCATAATGAAGGATTCCTCAGAAATCGCCTTCGCTAAAACCTTGGCCTGACTGACTGCCATAGGTAAGCGACCTTATGAAGCACATCCAAATTTTTGACGCCAAAGGATCCACTATTCAGTTCTCTACCGTTATACAAAATTTGGCGCGGCTACGCCGCGCCGTTCGGAAACCCTTCTGGAAAAACCTTCGGGAGGGGGTCAATTTGACCCTCCTTTCCGAACGCGTGTTAAACGCCATCTCCGCCAGGCCTATTGTGTTTCTTATGTGCCAGTGAGATGCGTCAATTGTTCTGCCTTACCGAGTGTATTTGTGTTTTCACGAGTGTTTTGAATGCATGTTTTCCCTGCAGGCCTCTTTATGATGTCGACTCAAGCTCGATAAAAGCTATGAATTTGGATGATGTTTTAAGTGATCAATACCACACAAACAACATGCAGTAACGGACCCGAAATAAGACAATTTTGGATACCGTGATTCATTCAAGCATGCTTGATTTACCAGAATATTGCCTTCATCATGACTGGATACTGAACTATAATCCTGACGATGCTGCAGCCCCTGACCCCTCCAGTTTTTTCGGATGCATCTTCCGAACCGTTACGCGGATCACTGTCAACTGTGACCTGATTGGGTGCCCAATCTTCCCTCGCCTGACCTCAAGGTTTCCACATTAAGACGACCAAGGTATGGTACACGGCTACCACCACGTCAGTCCAAATATACTACATTGTTTTGAAATGTTTCTACGGAAAAATGGATGAAATCGGCAAACTGCGACCCATTTATGACGCCACAGGCATCCTAATTCAAGCAAGCGACGACGTTGACAATGCATGGTGAGCATTATAAATGTCCGTGACATTTGCGGAAGTCATGCAAGCCCAAGATCATGTCGTTTCAAATTTTCAGGTTGACGAGGGATAAGCCCGCGAGACCGTTATGTCACGAATTCAAGTAGCAGGTAGGTGTGAATGCTGACTAAAAGTTCATTCATGGTTGAAAGCACGCCACGCCAAGTTTCGGAAAATCCCCAGAGGCACTGTTACCAGAACCTTAACAATGAGCCAATATGAACGTCGCGCATGAAGAATATTCTCTCAACTGTAGGTCCGTCGATTTGCGTGAATGGTTATAAAGGCGAGGCAATGGCATGACAGCCTAGACACGCAACAAAAGACTGTTAATAAAAATGATCTTCCGAGATCTGTTAGCGTATCGCAGTCGATACATTTGCCTTCAATGCGCGATCAGTTTCACTTCGTCTGGTCTGGTTGTGATTTCATACAAGTCTTCCGTCCACATAAGGCATCACCATGTCGCGGCGGTGCCTAAATTCCGAGACCTGGACCTGTTCCCCAGCCTTGTTCTTCAGCTTTTTCGTGATCTGAAATATTGCATTTCTCATTTTAATCAAAATGAGAGGCGAAACAGTGGTGATTTAAAATGCTGCACAGATGCAGCACATGATGAAACAGACTGCATTTTAATGCACACAAAACATTTAAGCATGATTTTTTTGTTATTTCTTTTGCCATGTTTCACGTAAGCGCGATCAGAGGTAATATAGATTTTGCAGCATTTCAACTAATTTTAAAAGAACTGGAAATAATATTTATTTGCTGAAAACGTGATTGCCAGAATCGGACCGAGTCGGAGCCGGCCGAAGCGGACAGCCGAGGCCGCATAATTTCCGTTAAGTAGACGTTGAGACTCGTTTGGTCTGTTACCTCCCTCGTAACAATAACCTTACAAAAACATCATCAGCGTCTGAGCAATGCCAGTTGCGTAATACTGTAATCTAAGCACAACTATGGATCAGACTTCTGACGCGGTACGATTTTTAAATCACATAGCATGTCACGTATACATGTCTTACGATAAAGACATGTCGGAATCTCTAGACATTTATCTCTCTCCCCTGATTAGTCTACGAAGAATAAGGCGACTAGTATTGTCTTATTATATGCATAATGTTTCTCGCAAATGTACTAACAAGTTACGTAAAGCCGCAGATCGATGCAAACCGTTACAGCCCGATTGATCTTTCTGTTTTGTTTTGTTTTATTTTTGCTTTACCTCTAGTTCATCGTAGTTGGTTCGGTTTTGTTTGAATTAGAGCCATTTCGGCTAGTAATGACCATTTCAGGGAAACGGGACGAAGGTGTTTTTGGCCCAACGCTACCATAATAGACTGGTAGAACTACATGCGCCAGGGGTCCGCTACACAACCCGCGCAGGGACCCCAACACGGGTACGTGTTCGGCACTCGAAAGTGGCCCCTAAGAACCACCAAAAGTAACCCCTACACACTCCTGCCAAGCCCAGCTACGAACACATCCTATACTCCGTGCAGCTAGCTCGACCCTCCCTCGTCAGCGTTCCTTTACCGACCCCGCTCGGCCTCCGACCTCGGCGCACGTGCCGTGAGGTCGGCCTTGCCGGTCGGGTGAGCACAAGTCTAACCGAGTGAGGCGCGTCAGCGTTGGCAAGCGTCCCCAGAGCGTGGTACGCGAGCTTGAGGCAATGCCAGGTCTGCCAGTTCGGCTGGTGGGGCGGATTGACTGCGTGGGCTCTGGCGAACGGCGCGTGTGGCGCCTGTGCTCGGCCACCTTCGTAGAGATGCCCGGGTGCCCGGCCACCTTTGGAACCATGACGGCCCGTCCCTGAGGCCGGCGGTGACTCAGCACTGGAATGTGATTATTTGGACGCGCCCGCGTCGCCCCGGTTGCGTGCGGTTGCTTGACCCGGCACACGTGCCACTCGTGTGTGTATGTGATGCTTCGCGCCGAGCGTTTCTGTTCATGAGCGATTTCAGGGTTGTTCATGGTCCACTCTGGCCGTTTTGATTTAGTACTTTTGATCAGCCATAGTCCCGGATTAACACCGTGAAAACGATTCTGTCATTCAGAATTCCGGGTGATGAGCGCGGATATTGCTAAGCCCTTGCAAACTTCAACACACGATCGTCCGATTAACGGTATGTTGCAGCCCACGACAGGGTGTTATTCCCGCGGCGAGTAGCTCTCAGTGTGAGCCTACGAAAAAAGGGTATCTTTGTGAACTGAAGCAGGTTAGCTGCAGCTGGTGCTGATTCCAGGGCATGGCTTGGGAAAGCGTCAAGTTGGTCGAAGGTGGTCAGGGATGCAGTCACGGATGTACCGAGCATGTGGTAGGTACTTCTACGACGGCAACCACGTAGCGTGTTTTTGAACAACAAAAATGAATGTGATGGCAGTCACACAGAAGTCTAATGACAAAGATCATTAAGATATCAGAGAATTTGACGACACCACATAGATTGTGTACGTAAATGTAAGAGGATTCCAAAGCAGGAAGAAACGAAATGAAGGTGGAAGTGAAGAGTCGCTGAAATAGCACAAGAGAGAGAGAGAGAGAGAGAGAGAGAGAGAGAGAGAGAGAGAGAGAGAGAGAGAGAGAGAGAGAGAGAGAGAGAGAGAGAGAGAGAGAGAGAGAGAGAGAGAGAGAGAGAGAGAGAGAGAGAGAGAGAGAGAGAGAGAGAGAGAGAGAGAGAGAGAGAGGGAGGGAAGGAAGAGAGGGGGCATAATGTGAAGGGTGAAAGAGGAATCGCAGGTGCACAATGAATAGGCACCCGGGAGTTGGGGGATTACCAGTCGCAAGCAATGAAAACTTCCAGTTCCTTGGTTCCCCTGCGTGCGTATGGTTGCATCTGGACTCGCCAGATCAGGGGATTCGGCGCGGTTCGTTCACGGCGTTCCCAGTTGTGCAATGTGCCGGGGTGGGCGATTGGGGTCGGCGTTGCGGAGAGCTGACCCGCCGGGCCACAGCCGGCACCTGCTGACCAGGAGCGTCGGGGTTTTCCGTCCAGGGGCCGGCAGTGGTCTGCCAGTGCTGTCAGGGCGTCCCACCCGCAGCGGCCGCTGCTCAGATGGGCTCAGAGTCATCAAATCATGACCCGCTCGTAATGGCCGCCCGACCGTTTAGGAAAGATAATAGCACAACGAATGACCTCACTCGATGACACCACTTTGTTTTGATTTATTGCTGTCTCAAAATGTCCAGATGATTCGGATGTTGCAACACGTTATAGCAATTTTCTGAGCCGAAATCGGGTGAAAGATTGATGGGTGGAATAGTTAATTTCATGTACGGTTTTGGTAGCTCAAATTTTCAACAGCGCGAATTAAAAAAAACCAAAAGGTTTTGTGTGTTATGCCCCATTATGCAATGCATTTTGTTTTTTTGTGGCCTGTCCAGATGTCTTTGCCAGAACACAAGTCATTTGCGTGTCCTCAGCTCCGTCTTTCTACTGCAGAGCAGTATGAATGGGCTCGAAAACATTACTGCTTGACCTCATCACTTAAGACAGTGGCCTGTTTATTTCTGTGGACTCTGGGAACAGACATCAATAGAGTGAGAGCTTCCGGCCGAGTGGCTGCTTTTCGTTTGTTTTTGTGAAGTGCATCACCGCATTGGAGGCCGGGACCAACGAACTCATGAGCCCACTGTAGCGCGCAGACCTATGTCAACCGTAGCGCTAGGAACTGGCCCGGATTCGCTGCTCCGCGGTCACGTTCGACTTCACTGAACACCAGCACATTCGAAAACCAGTAGTTTGTTCATTAAGGCCCACACGTGGCGAACGCTTGACAGCAGTTGGTCTTGCAGGTGGCTTATTCAGAGTTTGGTCAACAGGATTTCTTCCCTTTTAGAGCGTCCTCTTAAAATTACATACCAAATCATTGGTTCTATAAATCGTTCATTCAAACAATGTACCAAACTGTCGACAGTGTGGATGATGTACAAAGAACCATAAACGCCAATGTGGTTATTTTTGTTGGCAACATGAAAGCGAAAACCTAACCACCCGTTATGACGCATCTCATTTTCCAACGGTACTAAATTCTCGTTTCCAAACAAAACCTTTTTGCCTTAGGTATGACGACTCTGATCGACCATATGTGTCGCTGATGTGTCTTCGGAACTTCTGGTCTAATTACCTTCCGTTAGGAAGATAATTAAAACATCAAGTTTTAGGTTTGAGGTTAGGTTAGGTTGTTAGGTTAGGTTAGGTTGGTCAATACGTTCCGTTAGGAACATCAAGGTTTCCTTAGCCACCGGATGCTGCGTAACACCGTGATTGTCATTTTGTATCGCTCGGTATCTATAACGCCTATCGCTTTCAAAGCACACAAGTTTGATACATGAACAAACGCAAACGCCAGACACACGCAGAGCCAACTCCCTAACACAGATCAGAAGCCAGCGTTTTCAGTGACTGTTGGTAACCAAAAGTGCATGTTTTCCCGACTTAGGAGACATCGCGTTTAAGATCAGACCGATGGGGGCTACTAAAAGAGATCGGTAACTGGCCGCCGGCCACTCAGCCGCTCAAAAATATCTATAATTGATCAGATCCGGTTCAGTGTCGCTCACGGCAATAAATACCGCTAGGCAACACGATTTTCTGAACTCGTGATTGGCAAGTGATCTCACCGCATTAGCAGTCGTGTTTCCAGCCCGTTTTACCATGCCGACCAGCTCCGGACCGACCGGTTAGCCCACCTGTGACGCCATCCATGGTATGACGTGATCGCCTCGGGCTGTTTCAGATCACGTGACTGCCGTGGGTTGAGATCACTGCTGAGCCGCCTGCCTCGAGGCGCCGGTGGCTGCAGTCAGCTGATGGCAGCAGGTGCTCCTCCCTGCAGCGGCGCTAATGGCCGCCCGTAAAACGCTCCGATCAGGCGGAGGCGTTTTCGGTACACTTTGAAGGAGCGTTTCCAGTGGCAGCGCTGTGTAATTTTGTTCCGATAGTTTTGTTTTGCGGGCTCCATCTGGGGTCTCGATCTTGGGACCAGTGCTAATGAGGCGTTTAATTGCGAGAGGCGGGAATTGCTGGAAGCCGCTGTGGTGGGGTGGCCCTCTGGGAAGCAGAGAGACGGGGGCGCAGACGGTTTCGAGAGTCGGTCTAATCTCCCTTCTCAAGCTTTTTTGCAGTATAAATCTTATGCGAAACATGCTCAGTAAGTGTGGGTGATGATGAAATATGCTCTCTTTATCCTTGCCACTTTGTTTGCCACCTCATTGCGTCTTCTCCAAACGCAAACCTGCCTAAATAACGTAAAAATATTAGTTCAAATGAGTAAGGTGGAACACGCAGTTTATTAGACGAAAACAGCATTCACCATTCTGAAGGGATATCTACGGCACAACGTTTCGCCATACATGTTAAGAACTGATTATCTCATGCAACTTAGTGCCAACAATCGGGTCAAACCAAACGCCTATGAATTTACAGGGGTTCAGCCTACTTTTTAAGGTGTATTGCGACACACTCTCTGGGTTCTCATGGCACCTTTAACCAGCCGTTCACTCCTTCCGTTTAACTTATACCACAAAGCTTTGTCTTTGATATGGGGTGAATGGGGTGCTCTGCATATCACATTGATATTAACCCCTGATTGACCCATTTCAAGGCAACGAAGGGAGTGGCAGGCTAGCAAAATAAACACGATAGGAATCAACTTGATCTGCTTTAACTTTCAACGGTCGTTGCTTTTTGGTGGACTGAAAAACTGACGTGAAATTTGCTTTTGAATGGTATCTAAAAACATCGGTTAGTTGATAAAAATATTGAGCCTTATATAAAAGTTCGTGATATATAACCGTCAACTGTATAACTGTGGTCATCACCAAGGTATGCAACATTCTTGTCACAAATACGATACGCATGTAATAACGAACAAATCCTGCTTACCTGTAACTCTTGTTTTTTAAACCTCGATCTTTCCCAACCATTGACACGACTCAAGGATCACACTGGTATGAATTAAGCATTGACTCGAGCGCTATCAGATGTTCACGTCATGCTATGTGTGTGATTGAAAACATCATGAAAATCCATTGCAATGGAAGTTCTTTGGTCAAATGGAAATCTGCCAGCTCTTACCGATGTTGTCATTTACGTGTTGTTAATCACAACTCTCTATGACATTCTTTTTCTGCCAGCCCATATGGTTCACGTATTAATGGTCCGCTTTTGGGAGTGCTGTAGTTTGAATTTTATTTCGCCGATTTCGATAAAGCCGCCACCAATATAAAAATAGTTGCATTATCTCGTGCCGATCTGCTGATCTTTTCGTCCTAAAGAATGAACTCCTACGCGTATCGGGTCGAAGTTCTCACGCACGGTACGCATTCAATATTCCGGTTTTCGAGGCATCGCTCCCAGGTTCAGCAGCGTGCCTCGGTTGAGTGCTGGACACATGATTGAGAGGCCGCGCGTTCAAAGCCCGGTCGGTTCAGGGATTTTCTACACATTCCCTGTGTAATATGTTAACTCGTTTGCGAGCAGCCGAAGCATGCCATGACAGGTCCAAGTGAGGGTGAAGCGAAACGAGGTGCGAGAGTGACGGTGCCCAACGAAGTCTGCTCCTGAAGGCTACAAAGGCGTTACCGCGGCCCATAATTCAACTCAAGGCATAAGGCTCTGTGTGTCATTCGCCTCATTGCATGGCTCATACACACAACGTGCGTGACACCTATTAATTCTCGAAAGTCACGTTCCGATGACGTGCCCGAGAGAGAGAGAGAGAGAGAGAGAGAGAGAGAGAGAGAGAGAGAGAGAGAGAGAGAGAGAGAGAGAGAGAGGAGAGAAGAGAGAGAGAGAGAGAGGAGAGAGAGAGAGAGAGAGAGAGAGAGAGAGAGAGAGAGAGAGAGAGATACATATATATACATATATATACACATATATATATATATATACATATATATATATATATATATATATATCCAATCGACTAGGCAAATAAAGGGCACGTACAAAAAAACGCCCTAAAGACATGGCTACAAAAATCAAAACGCTTTGTTGGTCTGATTGACCAGCCATGTTCTCGTGTAAAACGTAAATGCTCTCGAAGCTCTTGGATTAGTTCTTTGTGAGTTTGCACCATATTTCCATCACAAAGGTCAATGGACAAAACAAGCTGCCCGCCGTGATAACTACGCCAGCGCTGTGCGAACGAGCGGAGTGCCGACAAGCTGATTCCATTGGGAAACTGTATTAGTCACGTAACAATAAATCATGGGTACTGTGGATCAGGATGCTGCACTAGTAGCGGATAATGGGATAGGTTGTGGTACATTTGACGAGACAATTGATGACACATAAGCGGCTTAACTTTGTAAAAAGTAGGGTACTGATCACCTGTGTCTTGCTAGTCACTGCGGGAACCGAAATATGAGGCAATTGTGTGTTCGCCGCCCGGTCCTGGAGAGCACCAGTCAGTTTCTGTTTTTTTTCGCATCTAGCACATTTAGGAGTTGGTAAAATACCGCGCCAGGAAAAATGAGTTTGCTACAAGGTGTCGTGATATGGCATAAGATCCACACGTAGTTCTATAACTCGGCCGTGTTACAAAACACAACCGCAGCTACATGCCGGTGCCTTTCACTTGCGAAGCTCCAATCGACATCAGTGACAACGTCGGAAGCACATGAGAATGTGATGCGTTCAGGGGCATCGTAAGACATTGGCGCTCGTGGAAGTCAGACCTCTTAGACCCATTAAGCATCGGCGTGATTTATGTGAGATGTCAAGGTGGATCTTCTGGTCAAAAAGGCCTAGTCCATACACGATTTATGGCCTGGGCCGGTCACACCCACACATAGTTCGTCACTAGGGCGGCTTCGTTTCCAGAAACTCCCGTCATCAGCATTCCCAGCCAAGAGCCTGTCACCGAACGAATGGCCTCGAGGTATGACGAGGTGGATGATCGAGCCTTACCAGCTGCTAGCCCTGCATCCCGCAAGCGTCCGCTGCTAACGTAACCAGCCGCACCCGCTTGACGACCGGCTCGGCCAAATACACTTCAGTTGTTTCCTCTCTTCTGCGTCTTTTACACTGGCCCGGGAAGGGGTCAGTCCGATTCAAATATTTTTTAAGGGCAACTCCCAAATGTGCGGTGTAGCAGCGCCAAACTTTACACAGCTGTTGACAATGGAATTGCCAATTTGTTGGTATAAAAACAGGACCGCAACTAACTTTAATGACCTTTGGGCCAGGCATGAAGAACAGGTCAAGGTGAAAACGAAACGGTCCTTGGCTAAAAAACTTGCTTAACGCGGTAGTTTTTGTCACGCTCAGTTGAAATTACCTGATCACAGTGACGCCACAAACTTCTTATTTAAGTAACTAAGTCAAATGAAGTCACTGAGCTTCAATGACCTCGATCAGCCTTTTCTTTTAAGGAAAGACTCCGCGAACGCTTTTCGAGCGCGCGTTATCAACGGTGACGCCACAAAGGGGCGACAACGTGACTCTCAAAGTGGTATTGCAGAATCCATTTAAAGAATAAACCAATTCTACGCTAGTATGTAAAAATTTTTCAAGGTTAACGCGTTTGATATGCACCATCCTCCGACGGTCGAATAAGGGCTATCTATTTACGCATAATTCAAGTACAACGTTTTCTCCTCTCATTGGTGGCGTCATAAAACACATGACAAATCGGGTGGGGCCTATTTGTTTCATTGTTTTGCTATTGCCCCTGTTGTCTGCCAACAACAGTCATATGCGGGTATATAGTTATATCCAGCGCACCATGATGCATAAGTTAGTATAAATTATTGAATATTTGTCAGAAGTTTTTTTTTGGTCGAAAGCTCGAAATTCCAATAGATTATTCCTCTGGTGTAGAGCCGGTCACTCACACCGCCTCTCTACATGAACTGAGACGGTAATCGCCCACACACGTTGGGCATGAACATTACAGGAGAAGCTCCAGGACATATTATTCCATTTAGGCTTATTCCACTGAAGTTCCATTGCTATTTTGCATCATTGTGTTGGCTGGAAGAACTCAGTTTTCATCTCCAATTCTAACTGGCGCCTTGGCTCACTGCCAAAGTGCAGCTCGTGGCCACAGCCTTAGACTGTCATTAACGCACGTCTGTCTGCGAGTGTACGTCACTGGAATGCCCGATCTGCACGAGCCAGTCATCCAGCCGCGTCACAGTGACGTCGTTCGTGGCGTTCACTTTCTGAGGGTGTGGTGAGCCTATTCAACGCTTAATATATGGCAGTCTGTTTGGTATCAATGCAAGTCTCAAGTGATCAAGCGATCGCGGGTGCATCGCGTTTCAAGTTCACTGAGCGTTTAAGGCCCACTACAGTGACGTCACCGGGAGCTTCTTAAGGTCTCGGAAGCGTACGTTCATTATTCAACGGCAGCCCATGTTTGGTGACGATGTGATTGCATCGTGCCGTTGAAGGTTAGAAAGCCAGCTGCTGGTTTGTAGCGGGCCAGGGAATAATCTGCAAGTAATCTACAAGGCTATTCTGACAAGTCACTGCGTTATAATCGGTGTATGTGCAGTGATGATCAGTACTGTCCATCTGTGTCCCCTTTTTGTAACTTGCATGTTTTGTCACTGTTGCAGTCGTGAAGAACGGGTGGAGCAATGAATCCAGTTATATTTCCTCATACGTAGCATTCTCGGCTGCTATTGTTGCACTAGTATGCAGAGATGCGGTGAGAGAAGATACAAATTTGTGCAGAACTATTAATATGGGAAGGACAAGGGACAATGAGAGTGGGAAAAGCAATTTTGTAGGGAAAGTACATCACTACCTCAGGACAAGGCAACATAAAATTGTTTGAATCGTATGCGCAGCGTCTCGTTGGAGTGAACTGTAAATGCCGATGCGTTATTTTGCTGCGTTATCTAAATGACATTGAATTGAACTACACCTGATAATTGACCAAACAGGCTGTTTGCTAGTAATGCATTTCTCAACACCAACCACTGACAAAATGATGTATGATTCGAAAAGGTTTCTGTCTCACTTCAACAGTGACATATTGTTCCCTGACGTTGGACCGCATGAACTGTTCCTGCTTCTGTTCGTATGTATGGACGCCAAACTTATGAAGGTGGCCATGAAAAAGACTTCCTATATCCGTGTATTTAGATCGGTCTCATGTGTCTTAACTTAAACACGAGCATTATGAGCAATGTATAAAATAAATACCGCTGATGCAGTTCTTTCGCATGCGACAGATCATTGGACATCATAACAGCATCGTAAATATTCTGTAAACGGGGCCGGAACATTTTTGTGGGCGTCTTCGGTCAAAGTTTTACAGGTATTCACCGTACAATGAAAACTGCTAATCAGGGTCAAATGTCTTGCTAGTTATAGGTACAGTACGTCGATTAGTTCACAGAATAGTCAAGCCATAGCAGCTAAACGCCATTTTCTTAAGCAACAAAAAGGAGTGTTTTGACATTTGCTTTGATTTGGGCGAGGACCATCAGCTGAGCCGTCTGTACAGTGACAATAAATTTTGAGAATATCGAGATTAATGTCATATTTATAGTCAAGATAAGACCAGCAGCGTTGGTCTAAATCCATTGTTGTTCTAAGCATCCTGCAAAGCATAGCAAGTGCATGAAAGACTATGCTCCTAATATTCCGTCGTCCGTTTGGACAGGAAATGCCCGAAATTTAAAACAAAATTAGTAGGGTGATTACGCGCATTGTGATATGAAGCCTGGAATGCATGACTAGAGTCTCCAAAGACAATTCACCTTTTAATTTTAAGAACTTAACGCAATGCGACTGGGTGAGTCTCCTTTCGAGTGTGTCGTTGCCTTCGCGCAGCCTTGAGGCTACTACCTGGCTATGATGAACTATCGACACAAAAAGTGAAAAAGACAAAAGACAAGTACTGATTTCCGCAAAAAACTTTTGCCACTGAAGGATACACGCTAAAACTTGGGCGGATGAATGTATGCTGACTGTACAAAAGCAAGTTTGTTTCACACACACACACACACACACACACACACACACACACACACACAACACACACACACACACACACACACACACACACACACACACACACACACACACACACACACACACACACACACACACCACACACACACACACACACACACACACACACACACACACACACACACACACACACACACACACACACACACACACACACACACACACACACACACACACACACACACACACACACACACACACACACACACACACACACACACACACACACACACACACACACACACACACACACACCTATATATATATATATATATATATATATATATATATATATATATATATATACATATTCATGCGCAAAGATGAAGTTTTAGGGTCCAATTCATGGCGAGATTGACCAAATAGGCCGTCAAGTGCTGCGCGATCACGTCAGTTCAATGTTTAAAGCTTAAGTGAATCAACACTTTGGGATAGTTTTACGATCGTGTGGCCTCCCGAGGTTCTCCCATTTCGCCCAGCGATCGTAGTGATCATTTCAATGTGGCGAAGTGCAGTATCAGGTGGTGCACGCATCTGCGTGCAGACTCCCAAAGCAAAACCCCATATACATGAGCGATGAAACCATTGAGAGATGAGAATCGGTTCCAGTGCTCCAGTTGGAGGCTTACAGAGCTGCCCGGATCCGGTTACGTGGACTGGCCGGCAGTCTGACCCCCGAGGAGCCGAGTGTCCCGCAGACCAGGCCATTCGCCTGCGCTTGCTGGCTGGCTGGCGAAGACGCTTCGAATGCATGCACAGCAAGGCAGCGACAACAACTCCGCGCCACCGCCGAAATAATGCAACACGTTGACGAAGGCGTTCGGCCAATCGCCACGCCGGTGGTAATCCGCCAGACCTGGCGTCGCCTCCGCGTCCGTGTCGGCTGGTGGCCGGGCCGGTGTCTGCGCGGTCGGCTGACGCGCCGGACCCGCGCGGCGGCGCCCGCTCGGCCGGTCTGCCGGGCGGCGGCGGCGGCGGCGGCGGCGGCGCGGCGGCCGGGGGCGGCCCGTCGTCGGGACCTTGGCGCGCGCCGGTATAGCCGGCCGCGCCGCCCGCAGACGGCCAGTCGCCGCCCGTCCGCGCCGCCGGCACGACCGCACCGCCGCGCGCTACAGGCAGAGACGACAACGCTCGTCCGCAGTGTAACCGCGCGCCGCGTCGGAGACTGCGACCCGTCGTGTGCCGCTAGCACGAGCAGTCGGCAGCACCCTTGGCGACACCGCGAAGTGGCTGGGCGCAGCGCCGGCAGCCAGTCGCGCGCCGGCCTCGGTCGGGCGCACGTGTCAGTGCCAGTTGTGACAGACGGCCAGCGCGCCATGTCCCTACCCTGCTGCCAGCCGGAGTTGTGACGAGGTAAGCAGGCAACGATATTGCACAGAGCGCCGCCGGGCCGAGCCGGCCCGCGGCCCTTTCACCGGTCGGCTGTCCGCAGTGCGCCGGCTTTCTCTGAGAGCTGGCGCACCGCGGCGCCACTGGTACTCCTTGGCCGGCTCCTCTCCTCGCGGTCGCGGTCGGCCTCCCAGCGCCCGGCTTGACACGGATTTTGGCGGCCACCGGGGCCAGCAGCCGGCCGCCGGCTTATCAATATGCAGGCGGCGCGGCGGCGGCGAGCGCGGCCGGCGGCTCGGTCAGGCCAGCCCTCATCAGCGGCCGCGTCTCCGCACGCAGCGCAGCCGCGGCACAACAGAGGCCCGGTCGGGCCCGGTCCTGCCCACCTGGTCGCCGGTGCCGGGGCTGGGCCTCGCCGGCTGATGGCCCTCCCGTGGCGCCGGCCGCAGCTGGGTCGGCCAGCTGGCCCGAATGGCCAATCTGGGGTGCGTGGGGAGTGGCCGCACGGATAAGTGGAGGCGGGTTATGTCTAGCTAATGGCTGCCCACTGCAGTGAGTTTGAACACATTGCAAATTGGCAGCTGTTCCCAGGAGTAGGAGGGCCCTAGTGGGCTCGTGTTTTATCATTTACCCTGTCTGAGTCGACAAACACGATCAAAACTTTTAGCAAAGAGTACATCTCTCATTTTCTCGGAGCTTGGCGTGTCAGAGGCAAGGAACTGCGTCAAACCCTCCAATACATTAGCGTGATCAATATTCACAAGGCACCCCTGCTTCGGCGTTTATGGCTCCGCTTGATTAATGATCCAAGAAACTCGATAGCCCCTGATGGAAACCCTGGTCGGTTCCCACGCTGGGGATGTTTCGCCTCGTTTGTGCCGCCTCGCAGCTCTCGACAGCCGCTCAGTCGGGACCGAGAGCGCGCTCCGCACGTGAAGCATCCCCGCAGCGATCACGACGCAGTTTCACACAGGGATCACCGAAATTCACTCGTCTGGGGCGCCCGGCGCCGCACGGTGTGCCGGGTCTGGCGTTCGACTGAAATTAGTGAACGGACGCAGCGCGATGAAATCCGGCGACAGTGACGGATCGGCGCACCCATTATGGCGCCGCCGCGATCCTATCGACGAGCGAGGTCGGAGAGGCTGCGGCTCGGCTCGGCTCTGTCGAGACGCGCCTCGGCCGCCGCCGCGGGGCTCACGCTGGCTCTCGCCGCGCGACCCCAGGCAGCCGCGTCCAGCCGCCGCATCGCTCACTGTCCAGACAGGTCCAGGCAGATTGCGGCGACTGCGGTGGCGAGCCGGTGGCGTTCGTCTCGGATACGGAATCCGCGTCTGGAAGGCTTTGCGGAGCTGTAACCAGATGAATCATTATTTCGATAGAGTTTCCCAAACTTTCGAAGAACTCTGAGAGGTTCTCGTCGCGACTCTTGGAGGATTACGGTCGAAAACGACTATCACGATCATTATGCTCTGCGTATGTGCTTAAAACTGCTTGAGTGAAGTAGCATTGCAGCGTGCCCAATCAACTGACTCGGGGGGCGTGAAGCGTGACACTTATCAGAGGTCAGAGGAGTGCCTTGGAACGAGTACACACACATTTGCAGCGCAAAAACCGCTCGGATGACCGTGTTTTATAATAGTGGGGGCTGTTTTTGGCCATGCTGAAGCTACTAGTTGGCATGAATCTGGTGGCATCTCAAAGTAATACATTTTTAGTTTAATCTGGATATGCATGAAATTTATTTCAGTCCATTTAAACATCATGCAAGACGTTTAGACTGCAGGGAGTGAATCCCCAGAGGTAAAGTTAGGTTGTAACCTTTTTCAAAACCCCAAATTAGAGCAAATACTTAATGACTGAATGACATTGGTGCTACAGCATGTCTTGATAATATCGCAAGAGTGCACCGAGAGCTGACAACCCTCTTCTCTTCTTTTCAGAACATGCTGACTGTTGTCGACGTGAGCATAGTACGCGCCTGCGTCACTATCGTCGTCGCGTTCCTCCTGGCCACCATGTTCATCGTGGCCACAATCAGCAACTCGCTGATCGTGGTGCTCTTCGTCAGGAGACGCGGCATGCGAACACTTCCCAACCGGTGAGTCTATGCTGTCAACACCGTCCCCGGGTGGCCTGCGGGGCATGGGGCTTACCCAGTCGAGTCCCAGAGCACTCAGTTCAGCTCAGGCAATTCAGTAGCATCTCAAACATGCCTTGTCAAACGTTCCAGCGCTTTGAGGAGTCTCCGCAACTCTTCAGGTACCCCTCAGACATCTCTGATGAGATATGGAGCTTTCTTATCACTCCGTCTGGCGTTCCTTGTCGCGAAACAAATCCGATCTGTGCCCGACGGATGGTTGTCCGTTTATGTAAGAGCTCCAGTCTGCGCCGCGATTGAAGCGTAGCTCCCTGCGTAATCTGATAATACTCGGCATTCCAACCGATCGGGCGCAAGCTGTCGCGAATCCGGCTCACATCGATCGGCACGTCTGCTGGCCTCGCTTTTTGCGCCGCTGGTCAGTGCACCGCACCGCACGCCACACACCCGTCGCCACCAGGCGCTAACGCTTCCTCTGCCTCCGGCAGCTTTGTGCTGAATCTGGCGGCCATCAACCTGGTGTCGACATGCGGCCTGCTGCCGCTGCTGCTGACGGACCTCTTCCTGCCGCCGCCGTCGGCGCCGCTCTGCCACGCCGTCGACGCCATCGCCACATTCGTCGTCAGCTCGTCGGTGCTGGCCACGCTGCTGGTCGCCGGCGACCGGTACGCGGCAGTGACCGACGCGCTGCGCTACCACGCCATCGTCACCAAGCCGCGCAGTCTGGTCGCCATCGCCGGCTGCTGGGCGGCCGGTCTGCTGGTGACCGGGCTCTCGCTGCTGGTGCCGGCCGCCGACAAGCACTGGGAGGCGTGCCCGCGCTACGACTCGGCCAGCGCGGCGGCTAGCTGGTACGCGCCGGCGCTGGCTCTGCTGCTGTTCGTCGTGCCGCTGGCAGCGCTCGTCTGGATGTACGTGCGCATCTACCTGTGTGCGCACAAGAACAGCGAGCGGCAGAGGCGCCACAGCCTGGGCATGAACCCGGGCGAGCTGACCGTGCCCATGATGGCGGCGAACGGCCGGCCCGTGCGGACACAGTCACTGCGAGTGCAGCAGCTGCGTAACTCCAGCAGCTTGATCGTCAACAACCTCAAGCACAAGATCTCCAACGCGAGCCTGTTCATGTACCGCGAGGAGGGCCGCACGGCCAAGGTGTCGCTGGTGGTAGTTGTCATGTTCTTCGCCTGCTGGCTGCCGTTCTTCCTGTGCCAGCTGGTCGGCGCGTTCGTGGCGTTCTCACCCAGCGTGGCACACGTCTCCGCGCTGCTGGTCGTCTCCAATAGCGCGGTCTCGCCGTTCGTCTACAGCTTCCGCAGCCGGCGGACACAGCGCGAGCTGCGCCGGCTGCTGGGGCTGCGCGTGTCAAGCGGCACCGCGACGCGTCCGCTGCGGCGCACGCACACCAACCCCGCGGCCTTCCCGCTGATGGACACGATCCCGCCAAGCCCGCTCGAGACGAACCACTTCCGCCTCCCGGCGGCCAAACGTGCGCCGCCCAGTTTTTTATACTCGCTCGTGCGCAAGTCGAACTCAGTGCCGTCGGTGCAGGCGGCGCTGCTGCAGTCGACGCTGCCGCACGCGCAGCTCTTCACGTTCCCGGAGCCTCACCGCATCGAGGTGACGGCGGCCACCTGCGGCCTGCCGCGCGGCTCCTTCTCCAGCGAGTGCTCCGATGCGAGCCAGCAGAGTTCCTGCACCGACCAGACGGACGCCTCCGGACGCTAGCCGAGACTAGCGGCACCGCAAGGCGACCCGATCTCACCGGCGACGCGCGGACGGCGTCGTCCCCGGCGCTCATCGGCCAGCGCTGAGGGCGCGGCCGGCTGTGCTGCCCGGGCGGCGCCGAGACGCAGACGGTGGCGCTGGGCCGCCGTCGCCGGCTCCGGGCCGGCGACCGCCGCCCGCTTCTCGCCACCGCAGAGGCTGTGTCTTGTATACTCTGAACTCGCCGGCTGCGAGCGCCGTTCTATTTGTGCTATTTATGTGTGGCTGTCACGATAGTCGAAGAGAAAAAGAGGGAGAAAGAGGGAGAGAGAGCGTGACGACGCCGTGCCACCTCGCCGACAGCTCGATACGAGATGGATTCCTCAGCCCAGTTCGCGGCACCACTCAAGCGATGCTTTTAACCTTGCATGTCGTTATCGTTATTTGATGTGTCGGCTATGCCGATTTTCTCGCGTTGTGTTTCCCACCTCCTCAGTCATTTGTTCCTCACGATGCCAATACACATAATCATCCGTGTTCTTGAATGTTACCAGCAAGTCCGGCGCCGCCATCACGGCCCGCGCCATAACAAGATCCTAATGCAGGGGCGTAACAGGCCCTAATGCGGAGACAGGTTTGCCGGCGGCGGGATCGGGCCGATCTCTCGCAGGGGATCAGCTGGAGTCGCCGGCAGTGCCGGCCAATTAGCATTCCCCGCAGCCTCCCGGCGGAGGGCAGCGCTGGCCATCCACCCTGCTGCCCGGACCTCAGTCGGAGTGGGTAGCGCTGACTGTCCACCAGATTTCCCGGACCTCAGTCGGAGTGGGCAGCGCTGGCCGTCCACCAGATTGCCCGGACCTCAGTCGGAGTGGGCCGTCCACCCGACTGCCCGGATCTGAGTCGGGGTGGGCTGCGCTGGCCGTCCACCCGGCTGCCCGGATCTCAGTCGGAGTGGGCAGCGCTGGCCGTCCGCCCGACTGCCCGGACCTCAGTCGTGGTGGGCAGCGCTGGCCGTCCACCCGACTGCCCAGACCTCAGTCGGATTGGCCAGCGCTGGCCGTCTACTCCGTTGCCCGGAATTCAGTCGGGGCGGGGGTACGGATGGATCCGGGCTACTGATGCGAGATATTCCTCTTAATCTGATAGCGGCACCAACCTAAATGCCATAGGTACGGGCAGACCAAACGATTTCTGACGGGAGCCGGCGCTGGTGCCACCTTCCAGCACACTCCACAGAGGTTGATATTTCCTGTTGCCGGTGAAGTCCCCTGAGATGCCAGCCCAGGCACGGCTCCATGCAATCAATGTTGATTTAGTACAAGTTCTTGATGCAGGGTCAAGGAAACTTTGCAATCGCCAGTCCAAGGCGGGGCGGGAGGAAACTCTGGTTACCTTTGAGACGGGGATACCGTGTTGGCTGAGAAAGAACCGAAGACCGAGCAGGGAGAGAGTTGAGAGAGAACGGGGAGAGAAAGAGAGAGAGGGAGAGAGAGGAAACAGAGAGAGAGAGAGAGAGAGAGAGAGAGAGAGAGAGAGAGAGAGGGGGGGGGGAGGGAGGGAGGGTAGAGCCATGGAGAGAGAGTGCTGTTAGATTGACTGATGGAGGACTATCGACTGAGAAGAGACTCCTAGCTTCCAGACATGAAGCCCACCCCGTGCCCTGGATGAGGTGGGAGCCTCTGACCCGAACGTCGCCGCGCTGGCCGTCACATTCCGGGTCCCCGGCCGGCGAGCGTTCCAAGCCATGGCGAGGCATTGAACCATGGTGAAACACCTCCTCCGGCCATCGGTACCAACAGCAGTCGCATACGTTCTCGCGTCTATACACGGAACGATGCGAACCTTCCAGTCGATTTTAGAGCCTGAAGTGGCGCACTCCCACTTGTTGGACGTCGTTTACAGCGGATATGGCGTTAGTGATCGCACACAGAAGAGAATCACGCGGCATGGCCTTGCTGTGTTCGCCGCAAGACTCAGCGGTGGTACTGAAGTGATGCATCAGATCTACTCAATCTAAGGTATAGCATTACGCGATGCATTACAATGACCATATCTGTAGGCAATCCATGTGATACCCCGGCTTGCGCAGGCCACAAAACCAAGCACGACCTTCTTTCTGGTCTTCCTTGTTCCGTTCTGGGTCGTCTGTGCACGGTAAGCCCCAGCCCACGGTGCTTCCTCTGTTCCGCGATATCACGCTCGGCCATCACGTCCTCCTCGATCAAGAGGATTCCGACGAATGCCGCGTGAGCTTGCGGTTTTGTGCCAGCTTCAGACACCACCCGACGCTACACAGATGTCTGTGCTGAAATTCAGGGAGAAGGTCATACCTTGGCAGGAGGCACTGGTTTGGTTTAGGTATTATCGGACTGATGTGAAAGGTGGTTTTCCGCCGTTGCGAGAAAAATGAAATGGAAATTTCTGCATTTGCTGGTGGATGTCTAATAACAAGGATAAACTTTCCACTGGTCAAACATTTTTGAACATTCTCAAAACTTCAGCCCAATTGGATGCAGTGCAGGCGCGAAAATTTTGGCTTTCGTATGTACGTTCTAAGGGCCATTCTATCTAAGTATTGCTAAGTGGCTTTGGACCTGATTCCAAAGTCGGAAAGCTGGCTGCACACAACCACCCACTGCCCACGTGGTGGCGTCGGCTGCCCGCAGCCACCTGCTGCCCATGGGGTGGCGTTGCGTGCGCCATCACACGAGACGGAGCCGCCCCGGCGATGCCGACACAAGATGCCGACACAGCACACGTGTGTAAGACTGCAGCTTGGAGATCAACCGCCGTGATATAATTGGCAAGCTGGATTAGTTTGTGCGCAGCGTAGGTATTACCCGGTAACTTGGCCGGATAACAAGAAGACCCAGTATCTCTTAATTGTCATGGCCGTCTGCATCGCGTTGCATGTCTGTCTCCAACATGCCAAGGGTCGTCTGCCATAAAAAGCCCAGGCTGTAGCAAGGAAAACACTGTATATGCACACCTTCACCTGGCATATTCTTTATGTTATATTTGTTTAAGATTCATGCGTCGTTGTCAATGCTTGTCAGCACTTCAAAGCTTTTGCTTGGAAAAAGAGAGACCCTTTGAGATGGCGGATTCGGCATGGACGCCGAATAGTAGTCAGGTAAGGGGGCAAGTCTTGGGAAAGAACATCGAGCTACGACACTTGTGTTCCGTATTTCAGAGAATGTGGTAAAATTGGAGACTTCGTTTATTTCTAACCCCGCAATATTACTGCACTCATTGCGAAACAAGCCGAATGAATTAAATTCAATTCGAGCTCTCATCAGGGACATGCTAAACCTCACCCTCCCACAGCTCTCGGGTCTCCACGACTTTGGGGACGCTCTTTATCGCGTAATATAAGACCTAGCGATACAAACATAAAAACTCGGCGCTGGTGTTCCTCAGCCACGCCTTCGCATTCGCAGCGAGGTAGTACAGGACCTTCGCACACCACCTGCAGGACAGCTCCACATCGAGCACGCAACGTCATGCTGGCACCGTCAGCTCCCCACCACTCCGCGCTGTTTCCAGCAGTGCTGAAGCGGAGGTCCCGCGCCTGGCGGCCGCCCGACAGCACCCCCGGCGCTCTGCCCGCCTGACCTGCCCCACGCGCCGTCAGCGGGTCGGGCCCCGCTTCCGGCCGGCCGCGCCTCGGCAGCCGCGAGTCGGCAGCGCCGCCCGGCCGCGCGGCGCGACGACCCCGGTGCCGGGCGGCGGCCGGCGCGGCGCGGCGCCGCGCGGCGCCGGGCCCACCCGCGCCCGTCAGACGCGGCGCCAGGCGGCGACAGCTGACCTCGGTGACCGGGCTGGTGCCTCAATGGTCAACTGCGGTCCGAGGAGGAACTTTTGCAGGTATGAAAAGGAGAGACACGGCAGGATCTTGACCAGTTTGCTTTACGCAACTTCCTTTGCGTTCCGTGTAGCCATTATGAAACGGGCGATGGGGAATGCCCCCGCCGCCTTATAAGTGCCGGAAGTCGGTGGCGTGGCGCCGTTGATACGTGTCATCGTGCGGACCTGCCGCTGCACGGTCCTGATGTCTATTCTGGCGGGCTGGTGTTTGTGACGCGGCTTTTTGCACAGTCACGCATCGGGAACAAACAGAGCGTGAATGAATCCAATACACCTGTCACCGGAAACACCGATATAGCACGCGTTTGCCTGAGCTGCCGTAGATGATGACTGGAAGCACTCAGCTTGAGAGATGGGCTGTCAAAAACTCGGTACTATGTCCTTTGAATGTTTCAACTTGATGCATGCTGTATGTAGATGAAATATGATGACTATATACTGTTTTTTCACTAATTTTGCCTGGGAATGTGACGCTTCATCTGTAATTCTCCGGAATCAATGAAGTTACCTGTTGCAGTGAGTCCACATGCAGCAGTGTTTTTCTTCTTTGGCTGTTTCTAGCGTTCGGCCAGAACATCTTAGTTCGAGAAGACGAGGCTTAAGCCACAATGCAGCCAGAAAGCTGAAATATTCATACTTTTCGCTTTGTCTGCCGAAAATGTATGGACTGAGCATTGTCATACGTAAGTATGGCCATGGCGTACTAACCTCTTCTAGGGCCTATGCTGCAACCAGAGAGCTGAAATACGTGACATACGTGACACTGGTTAGGCTGCGTCATCCCGATGACTTTCCAAGCACGGCTATCAAGCGGATTGGTCTAGGCTTTGGGCAATGGGGACAAGAAAGTAAGGGCATTGTTCTGCGAAGCTTCACAGGCAACACCCAGGGCGTATCGTATTCTGTGATTTGTTGCCTGGCTTACAGCAAGAGCGTCTCGCCCTTCAGCAACCCCTCTGCGACGAAACCTGCGACGATCTTGGGATACTCCTGGAGAGTGTCATCCATGAAGCCGTCATGGAGTGTCATAAGCGTCATCCATGAGGTCGTCATCTGGCCTGCGCCGCGCACGCCAGCCGGTAAGACCGTCAGAACCCTGGACGTGTGTCGTCGACGCCCTGCCGTGGCTGGAACACTCGCAGTGGGCAGCCCGCCAGCCATAGCACCCCTGCCCTGTGGTCTGACACGGAGAACTGTCGGATTACCAGTGACGGGATATGGTGATGCGAGCTGGCAGCTGCGAGGTTTGTTATCTTGGAAACTTTGTGAGATTTTCAGGGCCTTTTGGGCTCACTGAGGACATAACTCACTGGGCGCAGGTTACCTCGGTGCACCCACGGAGCTCGCTACTGCGCGATAGAAATGTGCCCTGCAGTCACCTCGATTGCACCCACCAGGAGAGACCAACCCGCCAAGAACACACGTGTTTGTGAAGGATTTGACGCGTTGCTGCGTGATTACAACCAGCAGGCATCCGTCTCGTGCATAAATGGAAGCATGCTTAGAATCCATTGTGATTGGGAGGATACTGAAGTAATCTTTAAAGCCCGCAACCGTGAAAGAAAGATCACACTTAGCTGCAGGCAATACTGTCGAAACCGGAGCCATAATGCAAAACCTTCCTCGCTTACTTAGTGATTTGGTGAGATACGTTCAAGAAATCCGGGTTGCAATAAGCTGAAAATGTCCGGAAATAAGATATAATTTCGTCACTAAGCTTTACTCAAAGCATTTGTTACAGCGTCGGCACCCGAGGTTTCCCGCGACACGCAATGCGTTTATTTCATCCCCGACCGGGTTAAGTCTGCATTCAATCGCATCCGTTTTTTAAGCATTAGGGTGCTTGCATAATGTGAGAGCCTTCATTGAAGTCCTCCAGATGTCTCAACAGCTGAGAGGGAGACTTACTGCTCATACGAGCTGATAACCAGTTCAGCGTCCTAACAGGCTGCCGTTTCATTTTTTGCTCCGCGCATTACTGCGAGCATTATCAAAAACTGACATGTCCACATTTGTGGTGACATACGTGACATTGATCAGGCAGCGTCATCCCCATGACTTTCCAAGCACGGCTATCTGGCAGATGGGCCTAGGCTTCGGACAAAGGAACAATAAAGCAAGCGCACTGTTCTGCGAAGCATTATAAGCAACACCTAGGACATAGCTATACCACTGGAAAGTGGAGGTGATATGCAATATGATTGAAAAATAGGTCTTTAAGAATGAGTAAACATATAAGAGGTTATTGGGTCTGCCACTGATCGGAAAGCTGGACAACATTGAGGTTTTTGAGGCGTTCCTTCCCATGCAAAATCATGGGCGCAAAGTAACATTCGGGAAAACTTAAAGAGGACGCGTTCCCTCTCCCTCTCTCTTATGGTGGAGTCCAACGTGTCCTACATATAGTTGATTGTTGAAGTAAATCGGAACCCTGGTGCCGTTCTCCAATAACAGCATATGAAACAATGACGGCATGCAGTTGCCGTCAAATGTTTGCTTATGAAACGAAGAAGTATGAAAATGTTATCGCCAAGTTACTTCGTCCCATAACCACCAAATCATAAGAAAGCAATGTGTATTCAGCCAAAATAGAAAGCTAAGACGGCTGCAAGATTTATCGTGCTATAGCATCCAAAAGTTAAGTCAAAAACGACGCTAATGGGAAATGCTGTACGACGAACCAATCTCATGACATCAAGGCCAGAGAAAGTCATGTCTTCCATGAACGCTTCTCCACGTTCAAAGGTCAGATACAATAGTTAAGTCTGAAGATTCGAGATACAAGAGCATACAAGCATCCCGAGGTTCACCTCAAATTTTTACCGCACTTCATGGCAGATGATAACTATTTCAAGCACTTGCAATACATGAGAGCCAAATAAAAGCCATGCAATATGAGTTCCGAAGAAAACATCCTCCGAACCCCAACTTCAGCGAGGGTCTTTCCTGGAAGAGGCCTCCATTTGGACCAGGCCCCGCGTACTAAGAAGCTGGGCGGCGGCTGCACGCACGTCCAGGGATGATTTGGAAGGCACGGATGCGGTTTTGCCGCGACTGGTGTCCTGAGGGAGCGCTGTCCTGCACGATCACGCCCACGGACTTGTGTCCTGAAGGAGCGCTGTGCTGCACGGTCGCGCCCACGGACTTGTGCTGTGAAGGAATGCTGTGCTGCACGGTCACGCCCACGGACTTGTGTCCTGAAGGAACGCTGTGCTGCTCGGTCACGCCCACGGACTTGTGTCCTGAAGGAACACTGTGCTGCACGGTCACGCCCATGGACTTGTGCCCTGAAGGAGCGCTGTGCTGCACAGTCACGCCCACGGACTTGTGTCCTGAAGGAACGCTGTCCTACTCGGTCACGCCCACGGACTTGCCCGTCCCGCGGGGCCGGGCCACCGCTGTACGGCTAGAGTTGACGATGGTGAGTGCGTTGGTGACAGGAGTGACAAATGCCTTTTGATGGCGTGTTCACCCGGAAAATAGGCCATCATGACGTGCAAGTGCATTATTTCATTGCCTTTAACCCCTTTGTTGACGGCAGAGTTGCCTTAGAATGACTTATTGGCTTGACAAGAGTCACTTCCCATGATAGCCAGCACTTTTAATGTTAGTTTCATTCTACCGCCTGCCATTTGTTATGTCAGGTGCCTGTTTTTCCTCGGCTTCTGTCTCTGGGACCGTTGTCTGCCGGGTATTGTCCCAAAGTGACCGGCTGGCCGGCGCGTGTCGGGGGAAGGGGGATGATCAGGGAATTTCCGCTCGCGGCGCTGTTCTGTCCCGAACCTTATGGCGACGGAGTGGGAGGGGCGGGGGGGAGGGGGGGCTCAGCGCGCCGGCCCTCTCCCCCGTGACTAGCAAATAAAATCGGTGGGGACGAACGTCTTCCTCGCTATGCAGAGGAGATCGATCCCAACATAACTGACCTGGATAAGACGGTAGCATTAGCCTTATTCTTCGGGAACACCAGAAGAATGAAGATACAGTTATGTTGATATTTTGGCAACATGCCTTTATCGAAACAATAGCAGAAGTGAATTTAATATTACCATTTTGAATCGAAATCTACCTATCGAAACAATAGCAGAAGCGAAGTCAAAATTACCAATTTTAATTCACTTCGGCTGTTGTTTCGATAAAGGCGTATTGCCGAAATATCGACCTAACTATATCTCCATTCTCCTGGTTTTTCCGAGGAACAAGGCTAATACTACGGTCTTATCCATGCGAACAATGTTCTCCGCCAATGCACCAAACAACTTACGTAATTCAGAACTGACCTGACTGAACAGAAGTGCACAACGCACGTATGGCGATGGTGCTGGCATCTGCAAGGCAGCACGCGGCAGACCGGATGTAACGTATTTCGGCTCCAGTACGTGGTGATAACGGGCTGCTGTGATTAATGCTGCCCGACACGACACCTGGAGTGGATGTCGATAGGTAAGATTAAGACACTCTCGGTCGTATCGGAGCCTTGAAAGGCGAGATAGCGCTTTTTTCTTTCGCACGTACCACAACCAGAACCCCGAACGACATACCAAGAAATTCACGGTACGGGCTGGGACCTCAGTAATCTTAAACAAACCTACCTCGTTTTATTAGGCCACCTAAAGCGTATTTTCAAGCAGCTCTCGGCCAAATGTGGCGCCACCGCTCAGGACATAGCCGTATTAGTGGGCTCGCGTTGTAGCCTTTATATTATCCGTATGCAATCATTCATTTCCTGTCGGTACCTTTGATAGCGTCTGAAGAGCAGCGTCACCACAGGCTTGTGTACTGCAAGTTGCAGATCGTAACCAGGAGCAATGTTTTTCATTGGACTTTCATTGGAATTCTGGCAACTTTCGCTTGGCATTTCACTCTGAGCAATTTAGGCCATGGCTGAATGGCTATTAAAAAATAAGTGCGAAATAAATATGCACTGTAGCGCAGATCGCACCAACAACAGACCATGCGTTTTGTGGTGCACTTCTTGCAAGCATCCGTGACACGGTGGCGGCTGGACTTGGGTGGTTCCCTTACGAAGACCTGCATTAGCCGCTTTTGGTCCTGCGACCGTTATCCAGCCGTTATCTTCCGCCCGTGTGACCAGCCGGACCACTTGGCCGTGAGTACCCCCGCAGCCAGTGTCACGCGACCGTCTGATTCACCCGCCCGGACCCGTGTCTCGGTCCAGCTGTTCGACGCTCGTCTGGCTGCTATTCGGCTGCTCAGTGCTGATCCTCTTGCTGCCACCCCGGCGCGGCTACATCGCACATCAGAGCTGCAGCGTACTCAAAACTGAATATCTGTGCTGTTTGCCGGCGCAAGTTCTGCAAAATACCGTATTAATTTCCAAAATATCAGGCGAAAGGGTGATATTTGATAGCCACCGTTGCATTGCAAATAATGTGCATTTACAAGTCAGGAATTTTTGCGAGACCATAATCGCTGGTTCGTCTCAAATGGCATTCTACAAATACAATACCGGCATGCAATACCAATTATGGCATGCTGCCGATCAACAACAATACAGTACAGTGTAAGAAAACAGAACAATATAGTTTCCTCAGCGCTGGTGCGCTCCGACTGACACAACAAATGCATTTCCAGTACATTTTATAGGCTGGTGTTTTTTTGGAATACACCGCAAAAATTATCATGATTTCTGGATAATTTTCCTGGACATTCTACGCAGCCTAAGTGTGGCCAAGTTTCACAGTCTGCAATGCTAAATATCCCTTGTGGGCAAAATATAACATGCGTATTCACACCAACAAATGTCCGTTTTTTGTGATCTTTCAGGTACGGCACAGTAGTTGGCCCCTTCCTTCTCGGAGGTCACTGAGCCCGTCAGACACTTTTCTGAAAACGCACCGCGAGCCGCTATGTTCCATGAACTGGTCAAAATCAAGCGTGTCGGGCGTCGGCCCTCGAACGAGCCCGAAACAGCCCCTAACCTAAACAAGCGCTATCATCGGCGCTGACAGCGAGCGAGCGAGCCGTCGGCAGCCGTCTGCACTGCCGCCGCCCAGCCGCCGTCCCATTCGACAGCGGCGCTTGTCGTGCCAGCGAGCCCAGACAAAACAGCCGGGCAGGCGCGGGGCCGCCGAAGGCCAGCGCGCTGCACAGCGGCGACACGCCGGCCGTTACATCAGTGGCGGCCGGCCGTTACATCAGTGGCGTCGCGGCCTGGCTGGAGATAGCGGCCCTTCCTTGCTGTCTCGACGCCGGTCGCTTCGCCCGCGCCGTGGCCTCACGACTCAGCACCGGGGGCGCTGAGGGGGCGGGGGGAGGATGGGAGGGACGGGATTCCGGGTAGACACATTTGGCCTGGGCGTGGCGTGAACTATCCACCTGGCGGTCAGTTTCGCCCATAGATCGCCGAGTATTCAGGAGCAGTTGAAGTGCTGGAGGACAGTGTTGGCTTGCACGCACGTAGCCTGGTGAAGATTCGCTGATGAATGCGCGCACCTAACGTCTGCCGCTTAGACTCCTGCTGTGTAAATAACGCCACCTGGTGGCAAAGTTTCGAAGGTACTCTCCAGTAGAGCATATACGATAAGAGTGCCTTCTTTACATAGGAGGGAAGCAAAACACAAATTTTTTCATCGCATCAATCGGAAAAATCGTATATCAAGAAGCATGCAGTCATATCTTATTGACATGCCATATCACACGTCGGTGGTTATCCAACAGCGGTCAGCACTTTATTCGAGCGAAACAAACACAAAGTGTCTTTTGTCACACTACTTGAAATTCCGATGTTCTCACACAGTCGTCTCTCGTGATAAAATTGTTTCCTATGATGCTTCTATGCCCATCGTAAAAACTGCCGATCTCTACCTTATCAGTGCTTATCAAAAGAAAGGTGCCAGAAACAATCTTGTGATTCCTAACATAACAACGTTTGTAAGATGAAAAATACCACAGCCGCAGCGGAAAATTAATGCAATTAGTGCGTGCTGTGCCTGAACAGTGGTTTCTTGATATATATATATATATATATATATATATATATATATATATATATATATATATATATATATATATAAATTGATACACGACAAACGATATGTTTTTACGGGGGACTAAGAGTCACTTTAGTGAAACTCAGCACCATTTAACAACAAATCGGAATCGAAAGCTACGTGCTTTGCCCTGAGTTCAAGCAATGGAGGGCCATATCCAAACACACGCAAGGCCGCGAATCTGGAGTGCCGGGGCACGATGGCGGACGTTGTGCATCACGGCCGATCGATTGTTCCAACAGAGTTCCAACAGTCCAACATATCGCAACACACGCTCCTCCTAATCCCCCCTCCGCCCCCCCCCCCCCCGCCTCCCCTCATGCACACTCATACTCCCCGTCCCTCCCGCCCCGTGCGGCGGAGCGGCGGCCCCGCACCTGTGCAACCGAGGGCGCTTATCTGGCAGCGGCCGTGCCGTGTTTTTGCCTCCGGAGCCTTCACAGTTCCCCGAGGACACAGAGCAAAATGGAACGGCGTGCTGGGCCCGACGCCAGCTGCGCCCAGCGCGAAAAAACAGAGCCAATCGTACAGGCCGCCCTCTACAGCAAGGCATCGACGCCGAGCACATGGGTGAAAACGCGGGGATTTACCGCGGCTGCCAGCAGCGGTTCACTGCAATTCCAGGCTATGTGGTGTCCTGGCATGCTGTCCTCGCGGACAGCATTCGTTACTCGGCATGCTATCCGCAATTGCATACTGTGCACGATCAACCACACGGCTCATCTCAGTCTTCCTTTTCCCCTCCCCTTCATCTGACCGCTCTTTCCCGTCGCTTCCAGTGCGGCGCGCGGCTGGTCCCCTCTACCAAGCGTGAGCGCCCCCCCCCCCCCCAGACCGGACCTCCAGACCCGGGCCGCGAAGGTCCGGTGGAGCCTTGGCGACCGTGTGCCCGGCGGGTCCGCCCGGGCCGGCGGGGACACCGGCCAATCAACAGATGTCCTCTGTTGGAACAATCGATCGGCCGTGATGCACAACGTCCGCCATCGTGCCCCGGCGCTCCAGATTCGCGGCCTTGACCCACTGCGGTCGGGTGGACGCGTCGAGGACGGGTTGTGCCACCAAATATTTGCCGCCGCCGCCGCCGCCGGCCGGGCTGGCTAGGGCGGCAGCGTGAAGGTGTGTTGGGGTCAGGTCGGTAGCACGCCTCACACCGGGCGCAACGCACCTGGCGGGGCTTCGGCAGCGTAGCCGACCGCGCCGGCTTCCAGCCGAACCAACGCCGCCGCACCGCGCCGGCTTCCAGCCGGAGGCTAAAGCCAACATACACTCTCAGGCGGCAGCGGGACGACAACGCTCAGCCCACGGGAGCGGACCGAGCGGCCGACAGACACAACCAGAGCGGAAGCCAGCCTCACTGCTGCGAACACCGGGCGTGCTATCAACAAACAATGAAGACAAACACAAACACGGAGCGCAACGGGAATGCTTCGGTGGCCCGGAACTGATGCAGGTTTGGTGTGCGTGTAGATGCAGTTACGCGTTCGAAGGTGTGAGCACGGCACGTCGTGGTGTTCCCTGCAGCCATCACACCTGTAGCCACTTCCGGCGTGTTCGCCCGTCTCATGACTGTGCGGTCGCATGATTGGTCCTAGTAAGTTACGATCCCTGCATGATATTGGTTACGTTCGCAGCTGGGCGTCTGTAGCTGTATATCACAATTGAAGCCCATTGCTCGGAGGCCGACGCTGCATGCAAACAAGGCAGCAGACATGTGTGCAGCGTACTCGCTGCATATGCATTGCAGGTAACTCCTCCGGAAGTAATTATGATCAGTCATTGGCACGACACAAAACATTCCGTGGTCCAAAGGAACCATTTAACGGTACTCACACGGAACGGACTCGGTGGGAAAACCTGCGTAGATATTTACTGACACCAGGCGTTGTCAGATATGATGAAAATATACTTGCACTAGCGCTGGGGAGCTCGCTTTAGTCCAGCGGTGGTGGTTACAGGTGCGCCCCTGAGAAATCGGACGGTCAATTGCACGAGACTTTGCAATGGTGGAGCCAGGGACACTCCCTTCATGTGTCATACATCATGTCAAGCTCCCGTCAAGCCGACCAGACCAGCGCGGGACGAACAAGATACCTTTGCACGTTACCAACAGCCGTATGCATAATCGGATGATCGCCGCCGCCTGCCTCGACATGCGGCGTAAGTCACCCACCGGCTCCTGCTCACGCAAGCGTGACGCACACCCCGCCTCCTCCCAGCTGCACTCCGCACCGGTGCCCCCCCCCCCCCCCCCCCCCCCCCCGGTGCCTCCCACCTGGCAGACGACACCGACGGACGTCCCACATCCGGGCCACCTACAGTTGCGGGTGGTCGACGACAGCGGCCCGACGCGTGTCGGCTCGGCGATTGCCCACAGCTGTTCCTGTCGCCACACAGCGGAGAGGAGGGAGGGGGCAGTCTCCTCATGCAGTCCTGTCGTGCCGGGCATTGTTCTCACTGCACGGGATGGCTCACTAACCATCGGGGGAGGTCGGCCGAGACGTCACGGTTCATCTCCCACACGATCTGTCCACGTCGGTGGGTGCCGCGGGGTGAAGATAGGACTGTGGAAATAGAGCCCATCTTCACGCTCAGACTCTGCTTGTCTGCCATCAGATCGAATGCTAACGCGGATCGCTCCATTAAGAGACTCAATGTCAGCCGGAGATGTGGGCGCATGCGAGCATGCCAGAAGATCGCTATCGTTTAAAAAATGGCATGAGAAGCGTTGATAGAAAGTGCTGATTGTATCGGCCCGAATGTTTGGCAGCCTGCGACAATGGCTCATGTCCGCAATCGCCATGTACATACAAAAGAAGCGGAAGGATTTTGGTCAGGATTCGGATTCAGAGCATTCTTTGTGGTGGCTGATGCATGTTAGATGTTCAGAGCTGGTATGAAGCGCTTGTCCACACACGTAGCCCCGCTGCAAGCTACCATTATGAACACTGATATTGCGTTCGGCCATTCAGTGTGAAGGCAGCTACGCCTCAGATTATGATACACCAGTTGCTAAGCAGAATGACCAGGGATGAAGCCTCATAATATTAAGAAAACATTTCGGAAGACAGTATTACATGGCTTTTTAACGAGTTCTTGGAATTAGTCACATACTGATATGAAGGGGGCGGGGGGCATGAGACAAGCATTGGGAAAGGTGCCAAGACCCTCCAAATCAGAAACAAAGCGCACACATGAGTGTGATAGGGCTTCCTAGTGTTCGAGACTCCTGAACGACAATGATTTTGTTCCGAAACACCAGATGCCTGTTGGATCCTACTGAGTATCTGCCGTTCTCCAGACGAGATGATGATCTTCCTGAACATCGACCATTCTCCAGATGAGATGAGGATCATATTGAAGGTCAGCCATTCTCATGACGAGATGATGATCACATTGAGGATCGGCCATTCTCCAGACGATGATCACATCGAGAATAAGCCATTCTCCAGACGAGATAGTGATCACATTGAGGATCGGCCATTCTCAAGACGAAATGGTGAATCACATTGAGGATAAGCCGCTCTCCAGAGGAGATGACGATCATTTTGAGGATGGGCCATACTTCAGGCAAGAAAATGATCACATTGAGGGATAAACATTCTCCAGACGAGATGATGATCGCAATGAAGGTCGGCCATTCTCCTGACGATATGAGGATCACACTGAAGGTTGGTCATTCTCTAGACGGAATGATGATCATATTCAGCATTGGCCGTCATTCAGACGAGACGATGATCATATTGTGCATAAGTCATTCTCCGACGAGATGATGACCATATTGAATATCGCCCATCCATCATACGAAATGATTACGAATAGATTTCGACGTACAGACGGGTGTGTTTGTACTGCTCTAGGAGGCACTAGCAATGAGAACCAACGATTCTTTGAAACGCCGCTCTCTACCCCAAACCCTCTCCCCACCTTCGTCGTCTTCCGCAAGCACCAGTACAAAAGACAGGTTGCATCATATCACAGCACATTGTATTGCTTCTGATGCCGCGCAGGTTATGCACCACCTGCTGGGTGATGTGGGATGGCTCACTGCAGCCGTGCATGGTCCGTGCAGCGGCGCAGACGGCTTCACGTGCTGTGGCCGGTCCTCCTCCCCTGCCGCCAGGTGGCGTGACGGTGTCGGCGTCCCTTTCGTGACGCCCGCCCGGCGGCAGCCGTCGGCAGGGACCGCGCCCGGTCATCAGGCCCGGAACGTCCGGCGCCGCCCTCGGGAGAGCCCAGGCCGCGCCCGGCGGAGCCCCGGCCGCCCAGCAGGGCCTGGGCCAGCCCAAGAAGGGCCCCAGCTGCCCTCGGGAAGGGCCGGGCTGGCCCCAGCTGCCCTCGGGAGGGGCCGGGCTGGCCCCAGGAGAGTGCTGACCGACAGCGCCCGTTTGAACACGGGCGCAGACAGGAGTGCCAAGGTCGCCCCAGCTGAGGACGGACCGCCCTCAACATGCGACGCGTGGAAGCATTCTTGGCAGAGCGTCGGGGTCGGCTCGCGTTCGTCTCCAGGAGCACCCCAGACTGGAATGGGCTGATGCACGCGAGGCGTCCGACGGCCGAGATAGCTTTTTGTGCATGCGCCTATTCTAATTGCATTGGAGTGTTTGAGTGATGGGAAACGAAAGAGGATTTCAAGATACATTTATGGGTGAAGTCTGTCTAAGTTAAGGCATGACAAGCATATAAAGATATAAACTCATAAGGTATTATAAGAAACAGACTACATGATGTTGTTAACATGATGGACTAGGGGCAGCAAAAGTGCCACCAATGTTCATCCAGGGCAGCTTACAATATAAATCAGGAGCACTACGCTGAATATGCCGTGGATTACTGTCAGCAGCATTTCAGGAG
The DNA here is from genome assembly GCF_011947565.3 of Pollicipes pollicipes. Taxonomy (NCBI): domain Eukaryota; kingdom Metazoa; phylum Arthropoda; class Thecostraca; order Pollicipedomorpha; family Pollicipedidae; genus Pollicipes; species Pollicipes pollicipes. The sequence continues at coordinate 15,357,067 of NW_023597054.1, read as the reverse complement.
TCTCCTAGCTGTTGAAGAACATAGTGACAGTCTTCGGAACCCACCGTCATAAGCTAGTGCAGTCAGGTTTGCTATCAGGCTCGATGTTGCCAGGCAGTTCCATCACTAACCATGAAGCCTTTAACACCCCTCTGCCGTGGAAACGCACTGGTCGTCGGCACCATCCCCCAATACCGGCAGCAGCCCTATGTCGACAGGAGCCACGCGGTTCGTGCAGCAAGCGCCGGCTCGTGAGATGGAGGCCAAACCGCATTCTGGGCGTTACCGCGGGCGGGCCGCCGGCGGCCGTCGGCACGAGCGGCCCGCTCGCCCTGAGCGCGGCCCACGAGCGGCCCGCTCGTCTTGAGCGCGGCGCACGAGCGGCCCGCTCGTCCTGAGCGCGGCGCACGAGCGGCCCGCTCGCCCTGAGCGCGGCGTACAAGCGGCCCGCTCTCCCTGAGCGCGGCCCACGAGCGGCCCGCTCGCCCTGAGCGCGGCGCACGTGCGGCCCGCTCGCTCTGAGCGCGGCCCACGAGCGGCCCGCTCGCCCTGAGCGCGGCGCACGAGCGGCCCGCTCGCCCTGAGCGCGGCACACGAGCGGCCCACTCGCCCTGAGCGCGGCCCACGAGCGGCCCGCTCGTCCTGAGCGCGGTGCACGAGCGGCCCGCTCGTCCTGAGCGCGGCGCACGAGCGGCCCGCTCGTCCTGAGCGCGGCGCACGAGTGGCCCGCTCGTCCTGAGCGCGGCCCGGGGTGTGCCGGCTTACACCAGCCGCTGCTGATCCCCGGCTCAGGCTGATCGCGCCGGCCCGCTCCGTCAGCCGCTATCTGCGCTGATCGGTCCGATGCCGCTGCGATAGCCGTCAGATTTATGATGTATTCCTGTCAAGACATCGGCTATGATCGCCATGCAACGGGCGACCGTTGGGGAGCGGCTCCGGCCAACCGGCATGATTCAGGGGTGTCCCATCGGCCGCCTGCGCAAGAGGAGCGGCTCCGACGCCGACGACGCGGGGAGTGTCGTCGCATAGAGGGCGCACGAGGAGTGGCTCTGCACGCTGCAAAACATGCGGCGGCCCTGGCTGCCACGCGCTGTGAGGGCAAGGGTGCTGTCGCACCATACGCATGGCCGGCCTTGCTGCACACCGCGCGTTCGAAACGGAAGCTCTGTTTGTTATCCGACCTCCGACAGTGCACACCACTGCCTACGTCACAAGGCAAGCAAGACAGACCGGTGCTTCCGACACCTCAAGTGGCTGGGATTCATCGGCAACACGTGGCATTCTACACCGCTTCATGTTCGAAAGAATGGCATATTCTTTCCGACGTGAGAATTACGGGGCCGTCAACAGATCAGGTGAACTGTCACCAAGTGCATGTTTGCGCTTAGGACGATAACTGCATGTCATTGTATGGTACAGTGTATGGTTTGTGAGGTGTGTGTGTGTGTGTACATGATCATGCACAGTCGCCACTACCGTACCTTCAGTTTCAAATGTATTTTGGATGACGGTGAATATACACAGTTTTACGTAAATCGTAGTAGACTTACCTCTTCCTCACGTACTATGCTGGTGTTTGTGTAGTGATCTTAAGTGACATCTTGCATGGCCTAGGTGTGTGTGTGTATGTTCCGAGATGGGCTGCTCTGGCTTGTTTGCCCCACGGGCGGTAATGACATGGCCTAGGTGTGTGTGTGTGTATGTTCCGAGATGGACTGCTCTGGCTTGTTTGCCCCACGGGCGGTAATGATCGATAGTCGCGCCCCGCCGGTCCATCTCGGCCAGGGTCGAGCAAACAGCAGGTGCCGCGGTCAGCACGGCTCCACTATCGACGGCGCTCGGGCGTGGGAGCCGGCCCATCTGGTCCGGCCGCTCCTCCCCCACCGGCACGCGCGGACCACCGTGCTGGCGCGCGTTCGTCTTGTCGGGCTTGGAGTGCGCGTGGCTGACCCGGGGCGTTACCACCGCCGCAAACAAAGCTCTTGCTGTGAGCAGCGTGCTTGCTTAGGAACGGTGCACCGCTGCGAGGGGAACTTTGCGGTAGTCGAGTGCGGTATCTTATCTTGAGTGAGAGCCACTGCGGCTCGCAGTGGTTTCACGGCTTCGGGTGTCAAGCTCTAGGTTCCATCCTGACTCCCGATGTGGTGCTTCCATGCTATAATCAGCATGAGAGCTTGCAACACTTAAGCAAAGCCAAATGTCCAAAGAGGGCAGATCCTGTTAAAGTCCACCCAGGTTTCACGTCACGTTATACTGGTCCTGCGTTCCCGAAGGTCACTAGCCGCTGGTCCTGCGCTGCACATGTCCCCTAGCTGCTGGTATTGCGCCCCGCGAGGTCCCCAGCCGCTGGTCCCTGCGCTCCCAGAAGTCATTAGCTGCTGGTCCTGCGCTTGCCCACATGTTTTCCCTAGATGCTGGTGACAGCGCCACCGCCGCGAGGGTCACCCAGCCGCTGGTCCTGCGCTCCCAGAAGTCACTAGCTGCTGGTCCTGCGCTATGACCACATGTCACTAGCCAATGGTCCGTGCGCTCCCGGATGGTCACCTCCCGCTCGGGTCCTGCTCTCCCCGACCGTCATCTAGCCCCTATTGGTCGTGCGCTCCCTGGCGGGTGTAATGTCATGATAATTCTAACCATAACTTCTTGTCCGAAAGATTCGTCTTACAAACGTTGAAAAGGTTCAGCGTGAACACCAAGCAGGAACTGACATTGCGCTTACACGGCCTGGATGCCGGCCGTGGTATGCATGATGCACTTGCCACGCATTTGCGATGTTTTAGTCACCACTGCTGTATAGGGCAATATAAAGTCAATTGATACGTTGGTTTGACGGCTGGCATCAGCCAACCGATAGCTAGGTAGGCACCTCCAGCCCGCACGGACCAGCGCACCGGAACCAGGACGGTGTTGAGCCGGGCCTGGTCACGGACCGGGGAACAGCGTGAGCCCGGGCCTGGCACGGACCGGGAACAACGTGAGCCGGGGCCTGGAGGGCGTGCGCCGAGAAGAGGTGGCAGAGTTCGTCGCAGTTACTCTAGTTACTTCCGATACACCCTGCTAGGAGTGTGGCTGGGTCATATATTTGACGTCCCACCCGATCCGAAAATTTACATTTCCATGGTAGGCGGAATCATGCGTAAAATCAGCAGGCAGTCCTAGCAGAACTTTGCAAATGTGTCTATAGTCCTCAGTGGTGCAGAGAGAATGGACGTGTCATTCCAGTTCATGCGTGACTTCGCCACTTTCTCCACGCTAAGTTTCTGGGATGCAGCCTACTGAATGCATGCCCCCGACAGTTCTGTGACACCGCAAGTTTGGCGACGTTACGTGTGGTATCCATAGCTTACGAAAGCGTAGCCTCGTGTGGCTTGCAAGTGTTCTTGAGGAGTTCAGTTTGCTTCGTCCGTGGCCGAGACTCACACTAACGTTGCAGATGACTTGCATCTTACATCATCCCGGTAGCGTGACAATGTTGAAACAATGCAACAATGCATCATTTCCGAGCTTAGCTGATGTCATCCCCAAAACAAGGGGTGGGCATGGGTGTGCATAGGCCAACTAGTGATCGCTGGGCCCATTGGCTACTAATGAGGATGTTCAGGTGGCCAAGATTTGCATGGCTGTAATTATGTGATACTTTGCTACATATTGTTATTTATATAAAACTGCCTTTATCAGCTGCATATTTGGTAGGTATTCTGCATTCTGTCCGCGGTGCCCTCTTCCGCAATTGACTTGATAATGATAAGGTACAGGTTGCATGCCAAGTCGTCGGAACCTCCAACCGACAGAAGATGCGGAACGGTCAGTGCCATGTATGCAACGGCCAGGTATAAAACAGGTATGAAAAATGTAAACGAGTTGTGCCGCTCAGCACAACTAGTGTACATGAGTTCACTTCGATGAGAATCACATAGCATGACACCAACAGCAGGGCTGTGTTCACAGCGCAGTGCAGGTTCCCGCTGCGGACAGAAAAGTTTCCGCTGAGGTATGACGCCGCGAGATCCACCACAAACGTACGCGGTGCGCCGCTGAAAGCCGCAAAGCCGCAACAGCGTACGCCACCATCGGGAATAGCCGCGTCTATTCTTCGAACGTCGAGCAAGATAGTGGCGCGGGATGGAAATAGGGGGGGGGGGGGGGGAAAGATGCAGTGATCTGAGGTGACAGTGATGTTACATCGATTAATGCCAAACAGGCAGATTGGAGGAATTAGTTGCAGCAAATAGGGCAAGACAGCACATTATGATGGATGTGCTTGCATTGGTTCTGAAGCTGGCAAAAACAATGCACAGATTTAAATCCATTTACTTGGTCCTTTACATATTGGACCACATAGATGAAAAATGCGAAGATGCTTTCGTGGACGAACCGGACATGAATATTGTGGTCCTAAAAAGTAGGAGAGCATCATATTTAATCCAGCTGACGCTGAGCTTTTTTGAAGCCATCTGGCTGACTTCCCGTGGGTCAGCCTAGTCATAACAATTTCAACACAACACTGCATTTTGCACACAAAAACTCACGCCAATCCCTGGTCGCCATCCATTGCGATGAAATCACTAGCAATGATGAACTCAGCGCGAGGTAACTCCCGTCGTCCGCACTGCGCCGCATTCGTGCTAATGAGCTCAACGCGCAAACAAAACATGGGGGTCGGGGTCTGGAAGCTTTCCACAGGATGCGAAAATTTTCCATCCTGTGCACCCCAAATGTCTTTTTCACCGGAAAGCATGACGTCACAAACAAAACGGCGTAGTCCGCGCTACAAACACAGTCTAGATGTGAGCATGTGAGCACATACGGCATCACGCCGGTCCAGCACGTGGATCCTTATGCCGAAACAGAATTTACTGAACATACTTGACGGCTTGCAGTGTACCATTGACATGCAGCAGACCTTTGACGTCACACATCGCTAGAATGAGCCACATGGCAAAAAAGTCATGCGCTTGGACGAGAAGGCATGGTTCAGAGTTCACTCCCACCCCGGCCGGTCTGTGACGTGCAAGCAGCACCCCGGTGACGTCATTTGACCCGTCATGATTCGGGCCTTTACCAGCAAGAGTTTATTATTCGGCAGGTCTACCAACTCTCCGCCACACTCATTCGCGATGCATGACGTTGTGAGAAACTGGTTTGTGACATCGTCATGGCGCTTGCATACATTAGCAAGTCCCAAAAATAGATTTGAGGCGTGAGAACAGTGACCGACTAATGGCGGCTGAGTACAGTGGATTTTTGCTGCATTTCGACCGTACACCACGTACGGAGCTCTTGACATGAAGTCGACAAAGAATTGCAGCTCCAATTTCATGCCACAAAGACATCCGCCGTTGACATATTTATTTAAATCTTTGAGCTCCTGGTTTTCGACGTTACAAAACAGCATAGTTCTGCTGGCACTTATCAGCCTTCAATATATCCTGCGGTGTTGGCTAAACGGTGTTATCAGGCAAACATTGGTTAGATTGTCAATGCTCGACATTTCAAGCTGTACTCATGATCGCTAGTGTGCAGGGTTAGGCAAAACAAAAGCTGTGAAGACCGAGGCACATGAATCTAGAAACTTTAGAACCCGTGCACATACCGTCATTACAAAGATGTCGAAATAGTAAATCCCGCGAGCTCCTAGACACCCAACACCCGATACCCGATCATACGCTAGGGTGTCATCGAAATATATATGACTAAGCTAGAAGGCTACAATGGCCTATACCGAACATTCGGATAGAACAATTATATATATGTATATAATTATATATAGATATTATTATATATATATAGATCCCCTCCCTCCCTCTCTCTCTCTCTCCCCACTCTCTCCTGCTCTCTGCTCTTCTCTCTCTCTCTCTCTCTCTCTCCCTCTCTCTCTCTCTCCTCTCCTCTCTCTCTCTCTCTCTCTCTCTCTCTCTCCTCTCTCCTCTCTCTCTCTCTCTCTCTCTCTCTCTCTCTCTCTCTCTCTCTCTCTCTCTCTCTCTCGCTCTCTCTCTCTCCTCCTCTCCTCTCTCCTCTCTCTCTCTCTCTCTCTCTCTCTCTGTTTTGAAGCATGGGCTACGAAGGCCAACAGTCGCTACTGCTATCCAAGGC
>NW_023597054.1:15345484-15349995 GCF_011947565.3 Pollicipes pollicipes | reverse complement strand
AGGCCTGGGCCGGTCACACCTTTACGTTTTACACGAGAACATGGCTGGTCAGATCAGACCAACAAAACGTTTTGATTTTTGTAGCCATGTCTTTAGGGCGTTATATATATATATATATATATATATATATATATATATATATATATATATATATATAGATAGATATATATATATATATATATATATATATAGATAGATAGATATATATATATATATATATATATATATATATGTATCTCTCTCTCTCTCTCTCTCTCTCTCTCTCCTCTCTCTCTCTCTCTCTCTCTCTCTCTCTCTCTCTCTCTCTCTCTCTCTCTCTCTCTCTCTCCTCTCTCTCTCTCTTCTCTCGGGCACGTCATCGGAACGTGACTTCGAGAATTAATAGGTGTCACGCACGTTGTGTGTATGAGCCATGCAATGAGGCGAATGACACACAGAGCCTATGCCCTTGAGTTGAATTATGGGCCGCGGGGTCTGGGTAACGCCTTGTAGCCTTCAGGAGCAGACTTCGTGGGCCCACCGTCACCTTCTCGCACCTCGTTTCGCTTCAGCCTCGCTTGGACCAGTCATGGCATGCTTCGGCTGCTCGCAAACGAGTTAACATATTACACAGGGAATGTGTAGAAAATCCCTGAACCGACCGGGCTTTGAACGCGCGGCCTTTCAATCATGTGCCCAGCACTCAACCCAGGCACGCTGCTGAACCTGGGAGCGATGCCTCGAAAACCGGAATATGAAATGCGTACCGTGCGTGAGAACTTCGACCCGATACGCGTAGGAGTTCATTCTTTAGGTCAAAAAGATCAGCAGATCGGCACAAGATAATGCAACTATTTTTGTATTGGTGGCGGCTTTATCGAAATCGGCGAAATAAAATTCAAACTACAGCACTCCCAAAAGCAGACCATTAATACGTAAACCATATGGGCTGGCAAAAAAAGAATGTCATAGAGAGTTGTGATTAACAACACGTAAATGGACAACATCGGGTGAGAGCTGGCAAGATTTCCATTTGACCAAAAGAACTTCCACTGCAATGGATTTTCATGATTGTTTTCAATCACACACATAGCATGACCGTGAACATCTGATAGCGCCTCGAGTCAATGCTTAATTCATACCAGTGTGATCCCTGAGTCGTGTCAATGGTTGGGAAAGATCGAGGTTTTAAAAACAAGAGTTACAGGTAGCAGGATTGTTCGTTATTACATGCGTATCGTATTTGTGACAAGAATGTTGCATACCTTGGTGATGACCACGGTTATATAGTTGACGGTTATATATCACGAACTTTTATATAGGGCTCAACATTTTTATCGACTAACCGATGTTTCTAGATACCATTCAAAAGCAAATTTCACGTCAGTTTTTCAGTCCACCAAAAAGCAACGACCGTTGAAAGTTAAAGCAGATCAAGTTGATTCCTATCGTGTTTATTTTGCTAGCCTGCCACTCCCTTCGTTGCCCTGAAATGGGTCAATCAGGGGTTAATATCAGTGTGATATGCAGAGCACCCCATTCACCCCATATCAAAGACAAAGCTTTGTGGTATAAGTTAAACGGAAGGAGTGAACGGCTGGTTAAAGGTGCCATGAGAACCCAGAGAGTGTGTCGCAATACACCTTAAAAGTAGGCTGAACCCCTGTAAATTCAATAGGCGTTTGGTTTGACCCCGATTGTTGGCACTAAGTTGCATGAGATAATCAGTTCTTAACAGTATGGCGAAACGTTGTGCTCTAGATATCCCTTCAGAATGGTGAATGCTGTTTTCGTTCTAATAAACTGCGTGTTCCACCTTACTCATATGAACTAATATTTTTACGTAATTTAGGCAGGTTTGCGTTTGGAGAAGACGCAATAGGTGGCAAACAAAGGTGGCAAGGATAAAGAGAGCATATTTCATCATCACCCACACTTACTGAGCATGTTTCGCATAAGATTTTATACTGCAAAAAGCTTGAGAAGGGAGATTAGACCCGACTCTCGAAACCGTCTGCGCCCCCGTCTCTCTCTGCTTCCCCAGAGGGCCACCCCACCACAGCGGCTTCCAGCAATTCCCGCCTCTCGCAATTAAACGCCTCATTAGCACTGGTCCCAAGATCGAGACCCCAGATGGAGCCCGCAAAACAAAACTATCGGAACAAAATTACACAGCGCTGCCACTGGAAACGCTCCTTCAAAGTGTACCGAAAACGCCTCCGCCTGATCGGAGCGTTTTACGGGCGGCCATTAGCGCCGCTGCAGGGAGGAGCACCTGCTGCCATCAGCTGACTGCAGCCACCGGCGCCTCGAGGCAGGCGGCTCAGCAGTGATCTCAACCCACGGCAGTCACGTGATCTGAAACAGCCCGAGGCGATCACGTCATACCATGGATGGCGTCACAGGTGGGCTAACCGGTCGGTCCGGAGCTGGTCGGCATGGTAAAACGGGCTGGAAACACGACTGCTAATGCGGTGAGATCACTTGCCAATCACGAGTTCAGAAAATCGTGTTGCCTAGCGGTATTTATTGCCGTGAGCGACACTGAACCGGATCTGATCAATTATAGATATTTTCTTGAGCGGGCCCCTCGACGTGGCCGGCGGCCCAGTTACTCGATCTCTTTTAGTAGCCCCCATCGGGCATGATCCTCTTATAACGCGATGGTCTCCTAAGTCGGGGAACACGCGCACTTTTGGTTACCAAACAGTCATGAAACTTACGGCCTGGTTCTCTGATCTGTGTTGTTAGGAGTTGGCTCCGGGTGGTGTCTGGCGTTTTGCGTTGTTACTGTATCAAACTTGTGTGCTGTTGAAAGCGATAGGCGTTATAGAATACCGAGGATACAAGATGAACAATCACGGTGTTTATGTGCCAGCATCAGTGGCTAAGGGAAACCTTGATGTTCCCCTAAACGGAACGTATTGGACAAACCTAACCTACACCTAACAACCTAACCTAACCTCAAACCTAAAACTTGATGTTTTTATACTTATCTTCCTGAACGGAGGGTAATTAGACCAGAAGTTCCGAAGACCACCTCAGCGACACATGTGGTCGATCAGAGCCGTCATACATAAGGCAAAAAGGTTTTGTTTGGAAACGAGAATTTTAGTACCGTTGGAAAAATGAGATGCGTCATAACGGGTGGTTAGGTTTTCGCTTTCATGTTGCCAACAAAAATAACCACATTGGCGTTTATGGTTCTTTGTACATCATCCACACTGTCGACAGTTTGGTACATTATTTGAATGAACGATTTATAGAACCAATGATTTGGTATGTAATTTTAAGAGGACGCTCTAAAAGGGAAGAAAATCCTGTTGACCAAACTCCGATAAGCCACCTGCAAGACCAACTGCTGTCAAGCGTTCGCCACGTATGGGCCTTAATGAACAAACTACTGGTTTCGAATGTGCTGGTGTTCAGTGAAGTCGAACGTGACCGCGGAGCAGCGAATCCGGGCAGTTCCTAGCGCTACGGTTGACATAGGTCTGCGCGCTACAGTGGGCTCATGAGTTCGTTGGTCCCGGCCTCCAATGCGGTGATGCACTTTACAAAAACAAACGAAAAGCAGCCACTCGGCCGGAAGCTCTCACTCTATTGATGTCTGTTCCCAGGGTCCACAGAAATAAACAGGCCACTGTCTTAAGTGATGAGGTCAAGCAGTAATGTTTTCGAGCCCATTCATACTGCTCTGCAGTAGAAAGACGGAGCTGAGGACACGCAAATGACTTGTGTCTTGGCAAAGACATCTGGACAGGCCACAAAAAAACAAAATGCATTGCATAATGGGGCATAACACACAAAACCTTTTTGTTTTTTTTTCATTCGCGCTGTTGAAAATTTGAGCTACCAAAACCGTACATGAAATTAACTATTCCACCCATCAATCTTTCACCCGATTTCGGCTCAGAAAATTGCTATAACGTGTTGCAACATCCGAATCATCTGGACATTTTGAGACAGCAATAAATCAAAACAAAGTGGTGTCATCGAGTGAGGCCATTCGTTATGCTATTATCTTTCCTAAACGGTCGGGCGGCCATTACGAGCGGGTCATGATTTGATGACTCTGAGCCCATCTGAGCAGCGGCCGCTGCGGGTGGGACGCCCTGACAGCACTGGCAGACCACTGCCGGCCCCTGGACGGAAAACCCCGACGCTCCTGGTCAGCAGGTGCCGGCTGTGGCCCGGCGGGTCAGCTCTCCGCAACGCCCAATCGCACCCCCTCGCCACCCCGGCACATTGCACAACTGGGAACGCCGTGAACGAACCGCGCCGAATCCCCTGATCTGGCGAGTCCAGATGCAACCATACGCACGCAGGGGAACCAAGGAACTGGAAGTTTTCATTGCTTGCGACTGGTAATCCCCCAACTCCCGGGTGCCTATTCATTGTGCACCTGCGATTCCTCTTCACACACCCTTCACATTATGCCCCTCTCTTCCTCCTTCCTCTCCCTTCTCCCCTCCCTTTCTCCTCTCTCTCTCCTTCTCTCTCCCTCTCTTCTCTTCACTCTCTCTCCTCTC
>NW_023597054.1:15259993-15344650 GCF_011947565.3 Pollicipes pollicipes | reverse complement strand
ATGACGTGATCGCCTCGGGCTGTTTCAGATCACGTGACTGCCGTGGGTTGAGATCACTGCTGAGCCGCCTGCCTCGAGGCGCCGGTGGCTGCAGTCAGCTGATGGCAGCAGGTGCTCCTCCCTGCAGCGGCGCTAATGGCCGCCCGTAAAACGCTCCGATCAGGCGGAGGCGTTTTCGGTACACTTTGAAGGAGCGTTTCCAGTGGCAGCGCTGTGTAATTTTGTTCCGATAGTTTTGTTTTGCGGGCTCCATCTGGGGTCTCGATCTTGGGACCAGTGCTAATGAGGCTTTAATTGCGAGAGGCGGGAATTGCTGGAAGCCGCTGTGGTGGGGTGGCCCTCTGGGAAGCAGAGACGGGGGCGCAGACGGTTTCGAGAGTCGGTCTAATCTCCCTTCTCAAGCTTTTTTGCAGTATAAATCTTATGGCGAACATGCTCAGTAAGTGTGGGTGATGATGAAATATGCTCTCTTTATCCTTGCCACTTTGTTTGCCACCTCATTGCGTCTTCTCCAAACGCAAACCTGCCTAAATAACGTAAAATATTAGTTCAAATGAGTAAGTGGAACACGCAGTTTATTAGACGAAAACAGCATTCACCATTCTGAAGGGATATCTACGGCACAACGTTTCGCCATACATGTTAAGAACTGATTATCTCATGCAACTTAGTGCCAACAATCGGGTCAAAACCAAACGCCTATGAATTTACAGGGGTTCAGCCTACTTTTTAAGGTGTATTGCGACACACTCTCTGGTTCTCATGGCACCTTTAACCAGCCGTTCACTCCTTCCGTTGAACTTATCCCACAAAGCTTTGTCTTTGATATGGGTGAATGGGGTGCTCTGCATATCACATTGATTTAACCCCTGATTGACCCATTTCAAGGCAACGAAGGGAGTGGCAGGCTAGCAAAATAACACGATAGGAATCACTTGATCTGCTTTAACTTTCAACGGTCGTTGCTTTTTGGTGGACTGAAAAACTGACGTGAAATTTGCTTTTGAATGGTATCTAAAAACATCGGTTAGTTGATAAAAATATTGAGCCTTATATAAAAGTTCGTGATATAACCGTCACTGTATAACTGTGGTCATCAACCAAGGTATGCAACATTCTTGTCACAAATACGATACGCATGTAATAACGAACAATCCTGCTTACCTGTAACTCTTGTTTTTTAAACCTCGATCTTTCCCAACCATTGACACGACTCAAGGATCACACTGGTATGAATTAAGCATTGACTCGAGCGCTATCAGATGTTCACGTCATGCTATGTGTGTGATTGAAAAACATCATGACAAATCCATTGCAATGGAAGTCTTTGGTCCAAATGGAAATCTGCCAGCTCTACCGACTAGTTGTCATTTACGTGTTGTTAATCACAACTCTCTATGACATTCTTTTTCTGCCAGCCCATATGGTTCACGTATTAATGGTCCGCTTTTGGGAGTGCTGTAGTCTTGAATTTTATTTCGCCGATTTCGATAAAGCCGCCACCAATATAACAATAGTTGCATTATCTCGTGCCGATCTGCTGATCTTTTCGTCCTAAGAATGAACTCCTACGCGTATCGGGTCGAAGTTCTCACGCACGGTACGCATTCAATATTCCGGTTTTTCGAGGCATCGCTCCCAGGTTCAGCAGTCGTGCCTCGGTTGAGTGCTGGACACCATGATTGAGAGGCCGCGCGTTCAAAGCCCGGTCGGTTCAGGGATTTTCTACACATTCCCTGTGTAATATGTTAACTCGTTTGCGAGCAGCCGAAGCATGCCATGACAGGTCCAAGTGAGGGTGAAGCGAAACGAGGTGTGAGAGTGACGGTGCCCAACGAAGTCTGCTCCTGAAGGCTACAAAGACGTTACCGCGGCCCATAATTCAACTCAAGGCATAAGGCTCTGTGTGTCATTTGCCTCATTGCATGGCTCATACACACAACGTACGTGACACCTATTAATTCTCGAAAGTCACGTTCCGATGACGCGCCTGAGAGAGAGAGAGAGAGAGAGAGAGAGAGAGAGAGAGAGAGAGAGAGAGAGAGAGAGAGAAGAGAGAGGATAGAGAGAGAGAGAGATAGAGAGATACATATATATACATATATATACACATATATATATATATATACATATATATATATATATATATATATATCCAATCGACTAGGCAAATAAAGGGCACGTACAAAAAAACGCCCTAAAGACATGGCTACAAAAATCAAAACGCTTTGTTGGTCTGATCTGACCAGCCATGTTCTCGTGTAAAACGTAAATGCTCTCGGAAGCTCTTGGATTAGTATTCTTTGTGAGTTTGCACCATATTTCCATCACAAAGGTCAATGGACAAAATAAGCTGCCCGCCGTGATAACTACGCCAGCGCTGTGCGAACGAGCGGAGTGCCGACAAGCTGATTCCATTGGGAAACTGTATTAGTCAGGTAACAATAAATCATGGGTACTGTGGATCAGGATGCTGCACTAGTAGCGGATAATGGGATAGGTTGTGGTACATTTGACGAGACAATTGATGACACATAAGCGGCTTAACTTTGTAAAAAGTAGGGTACTGATCACCTGTGTCTTGCAAGTCACTGCGGGAACCGAAATATGAGGCAATTGTGTGTTCGCCGCCCGGTCCTGGAGAGCACCAGTCAGTTTCTGTTTTTTTTCGCATCTAGCACATTTAGGAGTTGCCAAAATACCGCGCCAGGAAAAATGAGTTTGCTACAAGGTGTCGTGATATGGCATAAGATCCACACGTAGTTCTATAACTCGGCCCTGTTACAAAACACAACCACAGCTACATGCCGGTGCCTTTCACTTGCGAAGCTCCAATCGACATCAGTGACACCGTCGGAAGCACATGAGAATGTGATGCGTTCAGGAGCATCGTAAGACATTGGCGCTAGTGGAAGTCAGACCTCTTAGACCCATTAAGCATCGGCGTGATTTATGTGAGATGTCAAGGTGGATCTTCTGGTCAAAAAGGCCTAGTCCATACACGATTTATGGCCTGGGCCGGTCACACCCACACATAGTTCGTCACTAGGGCGGCTTCGTTTCCAGAAACTCCCGTCATCAGCATTCCCAGCCAAGAGCCTGTCACCGAACGAATGGCCTCGAGGTATGACGAGGTGGATGATCGAGCCTTACCAGCTGCTAGCCCTGCATCCCGCAAGCGTCCGCTGCTAACGTAACCAGCCGCACCCGCTTGACGACCGGCTCGGCCAAATACACTTCAGTTGTTTCCTCTCTCCTGCGTCTTTTATACTGGCCCGGGAAGGGGTCAGTCCGATTCAAATATTTTTTAAGGGCAACTCCCAAATGTGCGGTGTAGCAGCGCCAAACTTTACACAGCTGTTGACAATGGAATTGCCAATTTGTTGGTATAAAAACAGGATCGCAACTAACTTTAATGACCTTTGGGCCAGGCATGAAGAACAGGTCAAGGTGAAAACGAAACGGTCTTTGGCTAAAAAACTTGCTTAACGCGGTAGTTTTTGTCACGCTCAGTTGAAATTACCTGATCACAGTGACGCCACAAACTTCTTATTTAAGTAACTAAGTCAAATGAAGTCACTGAGCTTCAATGACCTCGATCAGCCTTTTCTTTTAAGGAAAGACTCCGCGAACGCTTTTCGAGCGCGCGTTATCAACGGTGACGCCACAAAGGGGCGACAACGTGACTCTCAAAGTAGTATTGCAGAATCCATTTAAAGAATAAACCAATTCTACGCTAGTATGTAAAATTTTTTTCAAGGTTGACGCGTTTGATATCTACCATCCTCCGACGGTCGAATAAGGGCTATCTATTTACGCATAATTCAAGTACAACGTTATCTCCTCTCATTGGTGGCGTCATAAAACACATGACAAATCGGGTGAGGCCTATTTGTTTCATTGTTTTGCTATTGCCCCTGTTGTCTGCCAACAACAGTCATATGCGGGTATATAGTTATATCCAGCGCACCATGATGCATAAGTTAGTATAAATTATTGAATATTTGTCAGAAGTTTTTTTTTGGTCGAAAGCTCGAAATTCCAATAGATTTTTCCTCTGGTGTAGAGCCGGTCACTCACACCGCCTCTCTACATGAACTGAGACGGTAATCGCCCACACACGTTGGGCATGAACATTACAGGAGAAGCTCCAGGACATATTATTCCATTTAGACTTATTCCGCTGAAGTTCCATGGCTATTTTGCATCATTGTGTTGGCTGGAAGAGCTCAGTTTTCATCTCCAATTCTAACTGGCGCCTTGACTCACTGCCAAAGTGCAGCTCGTGGCCACAGCCTTAGACTGTCATTAACGCACGTCTGTCTGCGAGTGTACGTCACTGGAATGCCCGATCTGCACGAGCCAGTCATCCAGCCGCGTCACAGTGACGTCGTTCGTGGCGTTCACTTTCTGAGGGTGTGGTGAGCCTATTCAACGCTTAATACATGGCAGTCTGTTTGGTATCAATGCAAGTCTCAAGTGATCAAGCGATCGCGGGTGCATCGCGTTTCAAGTTCACTGAGCGTTTAAGGCCCACTATAGTGACGTCACCGGGAGCTTCTTAAGGTCTCGGAAGCGTACGTTCATTATTCAACGACAGCCCATGTTTGGTGACGATGTGATTGCATCGTGCCGTTGAAGGTTAGAAAGCCAGCTGCTGGTTTGTAGCGGGCCAGGGAATAATCTGCAAGTAATCTACAAGGCTATTCTGACAAGTCACTGCGTTATAATCGGTGTATGTGCAGTGATGATCGTACTGTCCATCTGTGTCCCCTTTTTGTAACTTGCATGTTTTGTCACTGTTGCATCGTGAAGAACGGGTGGAGCAATGAATCCAGTTATATTTCCTCATACGTAGCATTCTCGGCTGCTATTGTTGCACTAGTATGCAGAGATGCGGTGAGAGAAGATACAAATTTGTGCAGAACTATTAATATGGGAAGGACAAGGGACAATGAGAGTGGGAAAAGCAATTTTGTAGGGAAAGTACATCACTACCTCAGGACAAGGCAACATAAAATTGTTTGAATCGTATGCGCAGCGTCTCGTTGGAGTGAACTGTAAATGCCGATGCGTTATTTTGCTGCGTTATCTAAATGACATTGAATTGAACTACACCTGATAATTGACCAAACAGGCTGTTTGCTAGTAATGCATTTCTCAACACCAACCACTGACAAAATGATGTATGATTCGAAAAGGTTTCTGTCTCACTTCAACAGTGACATATTGTTCCCTGACGTTGGACCGCATGAACTGTTCCTGCTTCTGTTCGTATGTATGGACGCCAAACTTATGAAGGTGGCCATGAAAAAGACTTCCTATATCCGTGTATTTAGATCGGTCTCATGTGTCTTAACTTAAACACGAGCATTATGAGCAATGTATAAAATAAATACCGCTGATGCAGTTCTTTCGCATGCGACAGATCATTGGACATCATAACAGCATCGTAAATATTCTGTAAACGGGGCCGGAACATTTTTGTGGGCGTCTTCGGTCAAAGTTTTACAGGTATTCACCGTACAATGAAAACTGCTAATCAGGGTCAAATGTCTTGCTAGTTATAGGTACAGTAGTCGATTAGTTCACAGAATAGTCAAGCCATAGCAGCTAAACGCCATTTTCTTAAGCAACAAAAAGGAGTGTTTTGACATTTGCTTTGATTTGGGCGAGGACCATCAGCTGAGCCGTCTGTACAGTGACAATAAATTTTGAGAATATCGAGATTAATGTCATATTTATAGTCAAGATAAGACCAGCAGCGTTGGTCTAAATCCATTGTTGTTCTAAGCATCCTGCAAAGCATAGCAAGTGCATGAAAGACTATGCTCCTAATATTCCGTCGTCCGTTTGGACAGGAAATGCCCGAACTTTAGAACAAAATTAGTAAGGTGATTACGCGCATTGTGATATGAAGCCTGGAATGCATGACCAGAGTCTCCAAAGACAATTCACCTTTTAATTTTAAGAACTTAACGCAATGCGACTGGGTGAGTCTCCTTTCGAGTGTGTCGTTGCCTTCGCGCAGCCTTGAGGCTACTACCTGGCTATGATGAACTATCGACACAAAAAGTGAAAAAGACAAAAGACAAGTACTGATTTCCGCAAAAAACTTTTGCCACTGAAGGATACACGCTAAAACTTGGGCGGATGAATGTATGCTGACTGTACAAAAGCAAGTTTGTTTCACACACACACACACACACACACACACACACACACACACACACACACACACACACACACACACACACACACACACACACACCACACACACACACACACACACACACACACACACACACACACACACACACACACACACACACACACACACACACACACCACACACACACACACACACACCTATATATATATATATATATATATATATATATATATATATATATACACATATTCATGCGCAAAGATGAAGTTTTAGGGTCCAATTCATGGCGAGATTGACCAAATAGGCCGTCAAGTGCTGCGCGATCGTGTCAGTTCAATGTTTAAAGCTTAAGTGAATCAACACTTTGGGATAGTTTTACGATCGTGTGGCCTCCCGAGGTTCTCCCATTTCGCCCAGCGATCGTAGTGATCATTTCAATGTGGCGAAGTGCAGTATCAGGTGGTGCACGCATCTGCGTGCAGACTCCCAAAGCAAAACCCCATATACATGAGCGATGAAACCATTGAGAGATGAGAATCGGTTCCAGTGCTCCGGTTGGAGGCTTACAGAGCTGCCCGGATCCGGTTACGTGGACTGGCCGGCAGTCTGACCCCCGAGGAGCCGAGTGTCCCGCAGACCAGGCCATTCGCCTGCGCTTGCTGGCTGGCTGGCGAAGACGCTTCGAATGCATGCACAGCAAGGCAGCGACAACAACCCCGCACCACCGCCGAAATAATGCAACACGTTGACGAAGGCGTTCGGCCAATCGCCACGCCGGTGGTAATCCGCCAGACCTGGCGTCGCCTCCGCGTCCGTGTCGGCTGGTGGCCGGGCCGGTGTCTGCGCGGTCGGCTGACGCGCCGGACCCGCGCGGCGGCGCCCGCTCGGCCGGTCTGCCGGGCGGCGGCGGCGGCGGCGGCGGCGGCGCGGCGGCCGGGGGCGGCCCGTCGTCGGGACCTTGGCGCGCGCCGGTATAGCCGGCCGCGCCGCCCGCAGACGGCCAGTCGCCGCCCGTCCGCGCCGCCGGCACGACCGCACCGCCGCGCGCTACAGGCAGAGACGACAACGCTCGTCCGCAGTGTAACCGCGCGCCGCGTCGGAGACTGCGACCCGTCGTGTGCCGCTAGCACGAGCAGTCGGCAGCACCCTTGGCGACACCGCGAAGTGGCTGGGCGCAGCGCCGGCAGCCAGTCGCGCGCCGGCCTCGGTCGGGCGCACGTGTCAGTGCCAGTTGTGACAGACGGCCAGCGCGCCATGTCCCTACCCTGCTGCCAGCCGGAGTTGTGACGAGGTAAGCAGGCGACGATATTGCACAGAGCGCCGCCGGGCCGAGCCGGCCCGCGGCCCTTTCACCGGTCGGCTGTCCGCAGTGCGCTGGCTTTCTCTGAGAGCTGGCGCACCGCGGCGCCACTGGTACTCCTTGGCCGGCTCCTCTCCTCGCGGTCGCGGTCGGCCTCCCAGCGCCCGGTTTGACACGGATTTTGGCGGCCACCGGGGCCAGCAGCCGGCCGCCGGCTTATCAATATGCAGGCGGCGCGGCGGCGGCGAGCGCGGCCGGCGGCTCGGTCAGGCCAGCCCTCATCAGCGGCCGCGTCTCCGCACGCAGCGCAGCCGCGGCACAACAGAGGCCCGGTCGGGCCCGGTCCTGTCCACCTGGTCGCCGGTGCCGGGGCTGGGCCTCGCCGGCTGATGGCCCTCCCGTGGCGCCGGCCGCAGCTGGGTCGGCCAGCTGGCCCGAATGGCCAATCTGGGGTGCGTGGGGAGTGGCCGCACGGATAAGTGGAGGCGGGTTATGTCTAGCTAATGGCTGCCCACTGCAGTGAGTTTGAACAAATTGCAAATTGGCAGCTGTTCCCAGGAGTAGGAGGGCCCTAGTGGGCTCGTGTTTTATCATTTACCCTGTCTGAGTCGACAAACACGATCAAAACTTTTAGCAAAGAGTACATCTCTCATTTCCTCGGAGCTTGGCGTGTCAGAGGCAAGGGACTGCGTCAAACCCTCCAATACATTAGCGTGATCAATATTCACAAGGCACCCCTGCTTCGGCGTTTATGGCTCCGCTTGATTAATGATCCAAGAAACTCGATAGCCCCTGATGGAAACCCTGGTCGGTTCCCACGCTGGGGATGTTTCGCCTCGTTTGTGCCGCCTCGCAGCTCTCGACAGCCGCTCAGTCGGGACCGAGAGCGCGCTCCGCACGTGAAGCATCCCCGCAGCGATCACGACGCAGTTTCACACAGGGATCACCGAAATTCACTCGTCTGGGGCGCCCGGCGCCGCACGGTGTGCCGGGTCTGGCGCTCGACTGAAATTAGTGAACGGACGCAGCGCGATGAAATCCGGCGACAGTGACGGATCGGCGCACCCATTATGGCGCCGCCGCGATCCTATCGACGAGCGAGGTCGGAGCGGCTGCGGCTCGGCTCGGCTCTGTCGAGACGCGCCTCGGCCGCCGCCGCGGGGCTCACGCTGGCTCTCGCCGCGCGACCCCAGGCAGCCGCGTCCAGCCGCCGCATCGCTCACTGTCCAGACAGGTCCAGGCAGATTGCGGCGACTGCGGTGGCGAGCCGGTGGCGTTCGTCTCGGATACGGAATCCGCGTCTGGAAGGCTTTGCGGAGCTGTAACCAGATGAATCATTATTTCGATAGAGTTTCCCAAACTTTCGAAGAACTCTGAGAGGTTCTCGTCGCGACTCTTGGAGGATTACGGTCGAAAACGACTATCACGATCATTATGCTCTGCGTATGTGCTTAAAACTGCTTGAGTGAAGTAGCATTGCAGCGTGCCCAATCAACTGACTCGGGGGGCGTGAAGCGTGACACTTATCAGAGGTCAGAGGAGTGCCTTGGAACGAGTACACACACATTTGCAGCGCAAAAACCGCTCGGATGACCGTGTTTTATAATAGTGGGGGCTGTTTTGGGCCATGCTGAAGCTACTAGTTGGCATGAATCTGGTGGCATCTCAAAGTAATGCATTTTTAGTTTAATCTGGATATGCATGAAATTTATTTCAGTCCATTTAAACATCAGGCAAGACGTTTAGACTGCAGGGAGTGAATCCCCAGAGGTAAAGTTAGGTTGTAACCTTTTTCAAAACCCCAAATTAGAGCAAATACTTAATGACTGAATGACATTGGTGCTACAGCATGTCTTGATAATATCGCAAGTGTGCACCGAGAGCTGACAACCCTCTTCTCTTCTTTTCAGAACATGCTGACTGTTGTCGACGTGAGCATAGTACGCGCCTGCGTCACTATCGTCGTCGCGTTCCTCCTGGCCACCATGTTCATCGTGGCCACAATCAGCAACTCGCTGATCGTGGTGCTCTTCGTCAGGAGACGCGGCATGCGAACACTTCCCAACCGGTGAGTCTATGCTGTCAACACCGTCCCCGGGTGGCCTGCGGGGCATGGGGCTTACCCAGTCGAGTCCCAGAGCACTCAGTTCAGCTCAGGCAATTCAGTAGCATCTCAAACATGCCTTGTCAAACGTTCCAGCGCTTTGAGGAGTCTCCGCAACTCTTCAGGTACCCCTCAGACATCTCTGATGAGATATGGAGCTTTCTTATCACTCCGTCTGGCGTTCCTTGTCGCGAAACAAATCCGATCTGTGCCCGACGGATGGTTGTCCGTTTATGTAAGAGCTCCAGTCTGCGCCGCGATTGAAGCGTAGCTCCCTGCGTAATCTGATAATACTCGGCATTCCAACCGATCGGGCGCAAGCTGTCGCGAATCCGGCTCACATCGATCGGCACGTCTGCTGGCCTCGCTTTTTGCGCCGCTGGTCAGTGCACCGCACCGCACGCCACACACCCGTCGCCACCAGGCGCTAACGCTTCCTCTGCCTCCGGCAGCTTTGTGCTGAATCTGGCGGCCATCAACCTGGTGTCGACATGCGGCCTGCTGCCGCTGCTGCTGACGGACCTCTTCCTGCCGCCGCCGTCGGCGCCGCTCTGCCACGCCGTCGACGCCATCGCCACATTCGTCGTCAGCTCGTCGGTGCTGGCCACGCTGCTGGTCGCCGGCGACCGGTACGCGGCAGTGACCGACGCGCTGCGCTACCACGCCATCGTCACCAAGCCGCGCAGTCTGGTCGCCATCGCCGGCTGCTGGGCGGCCGGTCTGCTGGTGACCGGGCTCTCGCTGCTGGTGCCGGCCGCCGACAAGCACTGGGAGGCGTGCCCGCGCTACGACTCGGCCAGCGCGGCGGCTAGCTGGTACGCGCCGGCGCTGGCTCTGCTGCTGTTCGTCGTGCCGCTGGCAGCGCTCGTCTGGATGTACGTGCGCATCTACCTGTGTGCGCACAAGAACAGCGAGCGGCAGAGGCGCCACAGCCTGGGCATGAACCCGGGCGAGCTGACCGTGCCCATGATGGCGGCGAACGGCCGGCCCGTGCGGACACAGTCACTGCGAGTGCAGCAGC
This sequence comes from Pollicipes pollicipes, assembly GCF_011947565.3. Lineage (NCBI taxonomy): Eukaryota > Metazoa > Arthropoda > Thecostraca > Pollicipedomorpha > Pollicipedidae > Pollicipes > Pollicipes pollicipes. The sequence goes on along the minus strand of NW_023597054.1, from coordinate 15,334,053 downwards.
TGCGTAACTCCAGCAGCTTGATCGTCAACAACCTCAAGCACAAGATCTCCAACGCGAGCCTGTTCATGTACCGCGAGGAGGGCCGCACGGCCAAGGTGTCGCTGGTGGTAGTTGTCATGTTCTTCGCCTGCTGGCTGCCGTTCTTCCTGTGCCAGCTGGTCGGCGCGTTCGTGGCGTTCTCACCCAGCGTGGCACACGTCTCCGCGTTGCTGGTCGTCTCCAATAGCGCGGTCTCGCCGTTCGTCTACAGCTTCCGCAGCCGGCGGACACAGCGCGAGCTGCGCCGGCTGCTGGGGCTGCGCGTGTCAAGCGGCACCGCGACGCGTCCGCTGCGGCGCACGCACACCAACCCCGCGGCCTTCCCGCTGATGGACACGATCCCGCCAAGCCCGCTCGAGACGAACCACTTCCGCCTCCCGGCGGCCAAACGTGCGCCGCCCAGTTTTTTATACTCGCTCGTGCGCAAGTCGAACTCAGTGCCGTCGGTGCAGGCGGCGCTGCTGCAGTCGACGCTGCCGCACGCGCAGCTCTTCACGTTCCCGGAGCCTCACCGCATCGAGGTGACGGCGGCCACCTGCGGCCTGCCGCGCGGCTCCTTCTCCAGCGAGTGCTCCGATGCGAGCCAGCAGAGTTCCTGCACCGACCAGACGGACGCCTCCGGACGCTAGCCGAGACTAGCGGCACCGCGAGGCGACCCGATCTCACCGGCGACGCGCGGACGGCGTCGTCCCCGGCGCTCATCGGCCAGCGCTGAGGGCGCGGCCGGCTGTGCTGCCCGGGCGGCGCCGAGACGCAGACGGTGGCGCTGGGCCGCCGTCGCCGGCTCCGGGCCGGCGACCGCCGCCCGCTTCTCGCCACCGCAGAGGCTGTGTCTTGTATACTCTGAGCTCGCCGGCTGCGAGCGCCGTTCTATTTGTGCTATTTATGTGTGGCTGTCACGATAGTCGAAGAGAAAAAGAGGGAGAAAGAGGGAGAGAGAGCGTGACGACGCCGTGCCACCTCGCCGACAGCTCGATACGAGATGGATTCCTCAGCCCAGTTCGCGGCACCACTCAAGCGATGCTTTTAACCTTGCATGTCGTTATCGTTATTTGATGTGTCGGCTATGCCGATTTTCTCGCGTTGTGTTTCCCACCTCCTCAGTCATTTGTTCCTCACGATGCCAATACACATAATCATCCGTGTTCTTGAATGTTACCAGCAAGTCCGGCGCCGCCATCACGGCCCGCGCCATAACAAGATCCTAATGCAGGGGCGTAACAGGCCCTAATGCGGAGACAGGTTTGCCGGCGGCGGGATCGGGCCGATCTCTCGCAGGGGATCAGCTGGAGTCGCCGGCAGTGCCGGCCAATTAGCATTCCCCGCAGCCTCTCGGCGGAGGGCAGCGCTGGCCGTCCACCCTGCTGCCCAGACCTCAGTCGGAGTGGGTAGTGCTGGCTGTCCACCAGATTTCCCGGACCTCAGTCGGAGTGGGCAGCGCTGGCCGTCCACCAGATTGCCCGGACCTCAGTCGGAGTGGGCCGTCCACCCGACTGCCCGGATCTGAGTCGGGGTGGGCTGCGCTGGCCGTCCACCCGGCTGCCCGGATCTCAGTCGGAGTGGGCAGCGCTGGCCGTCCGCCCGACTGCCCGGACCTCAGTCGTGGTGGGCAGCGCTGGCCGTCCACCCGACTGCCCAGACCTCAGTCGGATTGGCCAGCGCTGGCCGTCTACCCCGTTGCCCGGAATTCAGTCGGGGCGGGGGTACGAATGGATCCGGGCTACTGATGCGAGATATTCCTCTTAATCTGATAGCGGCACCAACCTAAATGCCATAGGTACGGGCAGACCAAACGATTTCTGACGGGAGCCGGCGCTGGTGCCACCTCCCAGCACACTCCACAGAGGTTGATATTTCCTGTTGCCGGTGAAGTCCCCTGAGATGCCAGCCCAGGCACGGCTCCATGCAATCAATGTTGATTTAGTACAAGTTCTTGATGCAGGGTCAAGGAAACTTTGCATCGCCAGTCCAAGGCGGGGCGGGAGGAAACTCTGGTTACCTTTGAGACGGGGATACCGTGTTGGCTGAGAAAGAACCGAAGACCGAGCAGGGAGAGAGTTGAGAGAGAACGGGGAGAGAAAGAGAGAGAGGGAGAGAGAGGAAACAGAGAGAGAGAGAGAGGGGGGGGGGGGGGGAGGGAGGGAGGGTAGAGCCATGGAGAGAGAGTGCTGCTAGATTGACTGATGGAGGACTATCGACTGAGAAGAGACTCCTAGCTTCCAGACATGAAGCCCACCCCGTGCCCTGGATGAGGTGGGAGCCTCTGACCCGAACGTCGCCGCGCTGGCCGTCACATTCCGGGTCCCCGGCCGGCGAGCGTTCCAAGCCATGGCGAGGCATTGAACCATGGTGAAACACCTCCTCCGGCCATCGGTACCAACAGCAGTCGCATACGTTCTCGCGTCTATACACGGAACAATGCGAACCTTCCAGTCGATTTTAGAGCCTGAAGTGGCGCACTCCCACTTGTTGGACGTCGTTTACAGCGGATATGGCGTTAGTGATCGCACACAGAAGAGAATCACGCGGCATGGCCTTGCTGTGTTCGCCGCAAGACTCAGCGGTGGTACTGAAGTGATGCATCAGATCTACTCAATCTAAGGTATAGCATTACGCGATGCATTACAATGACCATATCTGTAGGCAATCCATGTGATACCCCGGCTTGCGCAGGCCACAAAACCAAGCACGACCTTCTTTCTGGTCTTCCTTGTTCCGTTCTGGGTCGTCTGTGCACGGTAAGCCCCAGCCCACGGTGCTTCCTCTGTTCCGCGATATCACGCTCGGCCATCACGTCCTCCTCGATCAAGAGGATTCCGACGAATGCCGCGTGAGCTTGCGGTTTTGTGCCAGCTTCAGACACCACCCGACGCTACACAGATGTCTGTGCTGAAATTCAGGGAGAAGGTCAGCGCCAACGGCTGCGATCGCTGCAGTCATACTCGCAAATGGCGTACATCATTTTACAAGCTTCGCTACTGCCTTACAGTACCTTGGCAGGAGGCACTGGTTTGGTTTAGGTATTATCGGACTGATGTGAAAGGTGGTTTTCCGCCGTTGCGAGAAAAATGAAATGGAAATTTCTGCATTTGCTGGTGGACGTCTAATAACAAGGATAAACTTTCCACTGGTCAAACATTTTTGAACATTCTCAAAACTTCAGCCCAATTGGATGCAGTGCAGGCGCGAAAATTTTGGCTTTCGTATGTACGTTCTAAGGGCCATTCTATCTAAGTATTGCTAAGTGGCTTTGAACCTGATTTCAAAGTCGGAAAGCTGGCTGCACACAACCACCCACTGCCCACGTGGTGGCGTCGGCTGCCCGCAGCCACCTGCTGCCCATGGGGTGGCGTTGCGTGCGCCATCACACGAGACGGAGCCGCCCCGGCGATGCCGACACAAGATGCCGACACAGCACACGTGTGTAAGACTGCAGCTTGGAGATCAACCGCCGTGATATAATTGGCAAGCTGGATTAGTTTGTGCGCAGCGTAGGTATTACCCGGTAACTTGGCCGGATAACAAGAAGACCCAGTATCTCTTAATTGTCATGGCCGTCTGCATCGCGTTGCATGTCTGTCTCCAACATGCCAAGGGTCGTCTGCCGTAAAAAGCCCAGGCTGTAGCAAGGAAAACACTGTATATGCACACCTTCACCTGGCATATTCTTTATGTTATATTTGTTTAAGATTCATGCGTCGTTGTCAATGCTTGTCAGCACTTCAAAGCTTTTGCTTGGAAAAAGAGAGACCCTTTGAGATGGCGGATTCGGCATGGACGCCGAATAGTAGTCAGGTAAGGGGGCAAGTCTTGGGAAAGAACATCGAGCTACGACACTTGCGTTCCGTATTTCAGAGAATGTGGTAAAATTGGAGACTTCGTTTATTTCTAACCCCGCAACATTATTGCACTCATTGCGAAACAAGCCGAATGAATTAAATTCAATTCGAGCTCTCATCAGGGACATGCTAAACCTCACCCTCCCACAGCTCTCGGGTCTCCACGACTTTGGGGACGCTCTTTATCGCGTAATATAAGACCTAGCGATACAAACATAAAAACTCGGCGCTGGTGTTCCTCAGCCACGCCATCGCATTCGCAGCGAGGTAGTACAGGACCTTCGCACACCACCTGCAGGACAGCTCCACATCGAGCACGCAACGTCATGCTGGCACCGTCAGCTCCCCACCACTCCGCGCTGTTTCCAGCAGTGCTGAAGCGGAGGTCCCGCGCCTGGCGGCCGCCCGACAGCACCCCCGGCGCTCTGCCCGCCTGACCTGCCCCACGCGCCGTCAGCGGGTCGGGCCCCGCTTCCGGCCGGCCGCGCCTCGGCAGCCGCGAGTCGGCAGCGCCGCCCGGCCGCGCGGCGCGACGACCCCGGCACCGGGCGGCGGCCGGCGCGGCGCGGCGCCGCGCGGCGCCGGGCCCACCCGCGCCCGTCAGACGCGGCGCCAGGCGGCGACAGCTGACCTCGGTGACCGGGCTGGTGCCTCAATGGTCAACTGCGGTCCGAGGAGGAACTTTTGCAGGTATGAAAAGGAGAGACACGGCAGGATCTTGACCAGTTTGCTTTACGCAACTTCCTTTGCGTTCCGTGTAGCCATTATGAAACGGGCGATGGGGAATGCCCCCGCCGCCTTATAAGTGCCGGAAGTCGGTGGCGTGGCGCCGTTGATACGTGTCATCGTGCGGACCTGCCGCTGCACGGTCCTGATGTCTATTCTGGCGGGCTGGTGTTTGTGACGCGGCTTTTTGCACAGTCACGCATCGGGAACAAACAGAGCGTGAATGAATCCAATACACCTGTCACCGGAAACACCGATATAGCACGCGTTTGCCTGAGCTGCCGTAGATGATGACTGGAAGCACTCAGCTTGAGAGATGGGCTGTCAAAAACTCGGTACTATGTCCTTTGAATGTTTCAACTTGATGCATGCTGTATGTAGATGAAATATGATGACTATATACTGTTTTTTCACTAATTTTGCCTGGGAATGTGACGCTTCATCTGTAATTCTCCGGAATCAATGAAGTTACCCGTTGCAGTGAGTCCACATGCAGCAGTGTTTTTCTTCTTTGGCTGTTTCTAGCGTTCGGCCAGAACATCTTAGTTCGAGAAGACGAGGTTTAAGCCACAATGCAGCCAGAAAGCTGAAATATTCATACTTTTCGCTTTGTCTGCCGAAAATGTATGGACTGAGCATTGTCATACGTAAGTATGGCCATGGCGTACTAACCTCTTCTAGGGCCTATGCTGCAACCAGAGAGCTGAAATACGTGACATACGTGACACTGGTTAGGCTGCGTCATCCCGATGACTTTCCAAGCACGGCTATCAAGCGGATTGGTCTAGGCTTTGGGCAATGGGGACAAGAAAGTAAGGGCATTGTTCTGCGAAGCTTCACAGGCAACACCCAGGGCGCATCGTATTCTGTGATTTGTTGCCTGGCTTACAGCAAGAGCGTCTCGCCCTTCAGCAACCCCTCTGCGACGAAACCTGCGACGATCTTGGGATACTCCTGGAGAGTGTCATCCATGAAGCCGTCATGGAGTGTCATAAGCGTCATCCATGAGGTCGTCATCTGGCCTGCGCCGCGCACGCCAGCCGGTAAGACCGTCAGAACCCTGGACGTGTGTCGTCGACGCCCTGCCGTGGCTGGAACACTCGCAGTGGGCAGCCCGCCAGCCATAGCACCCCTGCCCTGTGGTCTGACACGGAGAACTGTCGGATTACCAGTGACGGGATATGGTGATGCGAGCTGGCAGCTGCGAGGTTTGTTATCTTGGAAACTTTGTGAGATTTTCAGGGCCTTTTGGGCTCACTGAGGACATAACTCACTGGGCGCAGGTTACCTCGGTGCACCCACGGAGCTCGCTACTGCGCGATAGAAATGTGCCCTGCAGTCACCTCGATTGCACCCACCAGGAGAGACCAACCCGCCAAGAACACACGTGTTTGTGAAGGATTTGACGCGTTGCTGCGTGATTACAACCAGCAGGCATCCGTCTCGTGCATAAATGGAAGCATGCTTAGAATCCATTGTGATTGGGAGGATACTGAAGTAATCTTTAAAGCCCGCAACCGTGAAAGAAAGATCACACTTAGCTGCAGGCAATACTGTCGAAACCGGAGCCATAATGCAAAACCTTCCTCGCTTACTTAGTGATTTGGTGAGATACGTTCAAGAAATCCGGGTTGCAATAAGCTGAAAATGTCCGGAAATAAGATAGCATTTCGTCACTAAGCTTTACTCAAAGCATTTGTTACAGCGTCGGCACCCGAGGTTTCCCGCGACACGCAATGCGTTTATTTCATCCCCGACCGGGTTAAGTCTGCATTCAATCGCATCCGTTTTTTAAGCATTAGGGTGCTTGCATAATGTGAGAGCCTTCATTGAAGTCCTCCAGATGTCTCAACAGCTGAGAGGGAGACTTACTGCTCATACGAGCTGATAACCAGTTCAGCGTCCTAACAGGCTGCCGTTTCATTTTTTGCTCCGCGCATTACTGCGAGCATTATCAAAAACTGACATGTCCACATTTGTGGTGACATACGTGACATTGATCAGGCAGCGTCATCCCCATGACTTTCCAAGCACGGCTATCTGGCAGATGGGCCTAGGCTTCGGACAAAGGAACAATAAAGCAAGCGCACTGTTCTGCGAAGCATTATAAGCAACACCTAGGACATAGCTATACCACTGGAAAGTGGAGGTGATATGCAATATGATTGAAAAATAGGTCTTTAAGAATGAGTAAACATATAAGATGTTATTGGGTCTGCCACTGATCGGAAAGCTGGACAACATTGAGGTTTTTGAGGCGTTCCTTCCCATGCAAAATCATGGGCGCAAAGTAACATTCGGGAAAGCTTAAAGAGGACGCGTTCCCTCTCCCTCTCTCTTATGGTGGAGTCCAACGTGTCCTACATATAGTTGATTGTTGAAGTAAATCGGAACCCTGGTGCCGTTCTCCAATAACAACATATGAAACAATGACGGCATGCAGTTGCCGTCAAATGTTTGCTTATGAAACGAAGAAGCATGAAAATGTTATCACCAAGTTACTTCGTCCCATAACCACCAAATCATAAGAAAGCAATGTGTATTCAGCCAAAATAGAAAGCTAAGACGGCTGCAAGATTTATCGTGCTATAGCAACCAAAAGAAAAGTCAAAAACGACGCTAATGGGAAATGCTGTACGACGAACCAATCTCATGACATCAAGGCCAGAGAAAGTCATGTCTTCCATGAACGCTTCTCCACGTTCAAAGGTCAGATACAATAGTTAAGTCTGAAGATTCGAGATACAAGAGCATACAAGCATCCCGAGGTTCACCTCAAATTTTTACCGCACTTCATGGCAGATGATAACTATTTCAAGCACTTGCAATACATGAGAGCCAAATAAAAGCCATGCAATATGAGTTCCAAAGAAAACATCCTCCGAACCCCAACTTCAGCGAGGGTCTTTCCTGGAAGAGGCCTCCATTTGGACCAGGCCCCGCGTACTAAGAAGCTGGGCGGCGGCTGCACGCACGTCCAGGGATGATTTGGAAGGCACGGATGCGGTTTTGCCGCGACTGGTGTCCTGAGGGAGCGCTGTCCTGCACGATCACGCCCACGGACTTGTGTCCTGAAGGAACGCTGTCCTGCACGGTCGCGCCCACGGACTTGTGCTGTGAAGGAATGCTGTGCTGCACGGTCACGCCCACGAACTTGTGTCCTGAAGGAACGCTGTGCTGCTCGGTCACGCCCACGGACTTGTGTCCTGAAGGAACGCTGTGCTGCACGGTCGCGCCCACGGACTTGTGCTGTGAAGGAATGCTGTCCTACTCGGTCACGCCCACGGACTTGCCCGTCCCGCGGGGCCGGGCCACCGCTGTACGGCTAGAGTTGACGATGGTGAGTGCGTTGGTGACAGGAGTGACAAATGCCTTTTGATGGCGTGTTCACGCGGAAAATAGGCCATCATGACGTGCAAGTGCATTATTTAATTGCCTTTAATCCCTTTGTTGACGGCAGAGTTGCCTTAGAATGACTTATTGGCTTGACAAGAGTCACTTCCCATGATAGCCAGCACTTTTAATGTTAGTATCATTCTACCGCCTGCCATTTGTTATGTCAGGTGCCTGTTTTTCCTCGGCTTCTGTCTCTGGGACCGTTGTCTGCCGGGTATTGTCCCAAAGTGACCGGCTGGCCGGCGCGTGTCGGGGGAAGGGGGATGATCAGGGAATTTCCGCTCGCGGCGCTGTTCTGTCCCGAACCTTATGGCGACGGAGTGGGAGGGGCGGGGGGGGGGGGGGGGCTCAGCGCGCCGGCCCTCTCCCCCGTGACTAGCAAATAAAATCGGTGGGGACGAACGTCTTCCTCGCTATGCAGAGGAGATCGATCCCAACATAACTGACCTGGATAAGACGGTAGCATTAGCCTTATTCTTCGGGAACACCAGAAGAATGAAGATACAGTTATGTTGATATTTTGGCAACATGCCTTTATCGAAACAATAGCAGAAGTGAATTTAATATTGCCATTTTGAATCGAAATCTACCTATCGAAACAATAGCAGAAGCGAAGTCAAAATTACCAATTTTAATTCACTTCGGCTGTTGTTTCGATAAAGGCGTATTGCCGAAATATCGACCTAACTATATCTCCATTCTCCTGGTTTTTCCGAGGAACAAGGCTAATACTACGGTCTTATCTATGCGAACAATGTTCTCCGCCAATGCACCAAACAACTTGCGTAATTCAGAACTGACCTGACTGAACAGAAGTGCACAACGCACGTATGGCGATGGTGCTGGCATCTGCAAGGCAGCACGCGGCAGACCGGATGTAACGTATTTCGGCTCCAGTACGTGGTGATAACGGGCTGCTGTGATTAATGCTGCCCGACACGACACCTGGAGTGGATGTCGATAGGTAAGATTAAGACACTCTCGGTCGTATCGGAGCCTTGAAAGGCGAGATAGCGCTTTTTTCTTTCGCACGTACCACAACCAGAACCCCGAACGACATACCAAGAAATTCACGGTACGGGCTGGGACCTCAGTAATCTTAAACAAACCTACCTCGTTTTATTAGGCCACCTAAAGCGTATTTTCAAGCAGCTCTCGGCCAAACGTGGCGCCACCGCTCAGGACATAGCCGTATTAGTGGGCTCGCGTTGTAGCCTTTATATTATCCGTATGCAATCATTCATTTCCTGTCGGTACCTTTGATAGCGTCTGAAGAGCAGCGTCACCACAGGCTTGTGTACTGCAAGTTGCAGATCGTAACCAGGAGCAATGTTTTTCATTGGACTTTCATTGGAATTCTGGCAACTTTCGCTTGGCATTTCACTCTGAGCAATTTAGGCCATGGCTGAATGGCTATTAAAAAATAAGTGCGAAATAAATATGCACTGTAGCGCAGATCGCACCAACAACAGACCATGCGTTTTGTGGTGCACTTCTTGCAAGCATCCGTGACACGGTGGCGGCTGGACTTGGGTGGTTCCCTTACGAAGACCTGCATTAGCCGCTTTTGGTCCTGCGACCGTTATCCAGCCGTTATCTTCCGCCCGTGTGACCAGCCGGACCACTTGGCCGTGAGTACCCCGCAGCCAGTGTCACGCGACCGTCTGATTCACCCGCCCGGACCCGTGTCTCGGTCCAGCTGTTCGACGCTCGTCTGGCTGCTATTCGGCTGCTCAGTGCTGATCCTCTTGCTGCCACCCCGGCCCGGCTACATCGCACATCAGAGCTGCAGCGTACTCAAAACTGAATATCTGTGCTGTTTGCCGGCGCAAGTTCTGCAAAATACCGTATTAATTTCCAAAATATCAGGCGAAAGGGTGATATTTGATAGCCACCGTTGCATTGCAAATAATGTGCATTTACAAGTCAGGAATTTTTGCGAGACCATAATCGCTGGTTCGTCTCAAATGGCATTCTACAAATACAATACCGGCATGCAATACCAATTATGGCATGCTGCCGATCAACAACAATACAGTACAGTGTAAGAAAACAGAACAATATAGTTTCCTCAGCGCTGGTGCGCTCCGACTGACACAACAAATGCATTTCCAGTACATTTTATAGGCTGGTGTTTTTTTTGGAATACACCGCAAAAATTATCATGATTTCTGGATAATTTTCCTGGACATTCTACGCAGCCTAAGTGTGGCCAAGTTTCACAGTCTGCAATGCTAAATATCCCTTGTGGGCAAAATATAACATGCGTATTCACACCAACAAATGTCCGTTTTTTGTGATCTTTCAGGTACGGCACAGTAGTTGGCCCCTTCCTTCTCGGAGGTCACTGAGCCCGTCAGACACTTTTCTGAAAACGCACCGCGAGCCGCTATGTTCCATGAACTGGTCAAAATCAAGCGTGTCTGGCGTCGGCCCTCGAACGAGCCCGAAACAGCCCCTAACCTAAACAAGCGCTATCATCGGCGCTGACAGCGAGCGAGCGAGCCGTCGGCAGCCGTCTGCACTGCCGCCGCCCAGCCGCCGTCCCATTCGACAGCGGCGCTTGTCGTGCCAGCGAGCCCAGACAAAACAGCCGGGCAGGCGCGGGGCCGCCGAAGGCCAGCGCGCTGCACAGCGGCGACACGCCGGCCGTTACATCAGTGGCGGCCGGCCGTTACATCAGTGGCGTCGCGGCCTGGCTGGAGATAGCGGCCCTTCCTTGCTGTCTCGACGCCGGTCGCTTCGCCCGCGCCGTGGCCTCACGACTCAGCACCGGGGGCGCTGAGGGGGCGGGGGGAGGATGGGAGGGACGGGATTCCGGGTAGACACATTTGGCCTGGGCGTGGCGTGAACTATCCACCTGGCGGTCAGTTTCGCCCATAGATCGCCGAGTATTCAGGAGCAGTTGAAGTGCTGGAGGACAGTGTTGGCTTGCACGCACGTAGCCTGGTGAAGATTCGCTGATGAATGCGCGCACCTAACGTCTGCCGCTTAGACTCCTGCTGTGTAAATAACGCCACCTGGTGGCAAAGTTTCGAAGGTACTCTCCAGTAGAGCATATACGATAAGAGTGCCTTCTTTACATAGGAGGGAAGCAAAACACAAATTTTTTCATCGCATCAATCGGAAAAATCGTGTATCAAGAAGCATGCAGTCATATCTTATTGACATGCCATATCACACGTCGGTGGTTATCCAACAGCGGTCAGCACTTTATTCGAGCGAAACAAACACAAAGTGTCTTTTGTCACACTACTTGAAATTCCGATGTTCTCACACAGTCGTCTCTCGTGATAAAATTGTTTCCTATGATGCTTCTATGCCCATCGTAAAAACTGCCGATCTCTACCTTATCAGTGCTTATCAAGAGAAAGGTGCCAGAAACAATCTTGTGATTCCTAACATAACAACGTTTGTAAGATGAAAAATACCACAGCCGCAGCGGAAAATTAATGCAATTAGTGCGTGCTGTGCCTGAACAGTGGTTTCTTGATATATATATATATATATATATATATATATATATATATATAAATTGATACACGACAAACGATATGTTTTTACGGGGGACTAAGAGTCACTTTAGTGAAACTCAGCACCATTTAACAACAAATCGGAATCGAAAGCTACGTGCTTTGCCCTGAGTTCAAGCAATGGAGGGCCATATCCAAACACACGCAAGGCCGCGAATCTGGAGTGCCGGGGCACGATGGCGGACGTTGTGCATCACGGCCGATCGATTGTTCCAACAGAGTTCCAACAGTCCAACATATCGCAACACACGCTCCTCCTAATCCCTTCTCCGCCCCCCCCCCCCCCCCTCCCCTCATGCACACTCATACTCCCCGTCCCTCCCGCCCCGTGCGGCGGAGCGGCGGCCCCGCACCTGTGCAACCGAGGGCGCTTATCTGGCAGCGGCCGTGCCGTGTTTTTGCCTCCGGAGCCTTCACAGTTCCCCGAGGACACAGAGCAAAATGGAACGGCGTGTTGGGCCCGACGCCAGCTGCGCCCAGCGCGAAAAAACAGAGCCAATCGTACAGGCCGCCCTCGACAGCAAGGCATCGACGCCGAGCACATGGGTGAAAACGCGGGGATTTACCGCGGCTGCCAGCAGCGGTTCACTGCAATTCCAGGCTATGTGGTGTCCTGGCATGCTGTCCTTGCGGACAGCATTCGTTACTCGGCATGCTATCCGCAATTGCATACTGTGCACGATCAACCACACGGCTCATCTCAGTCTTCCTTTTCCCCTCCCCTTCATCTGACCGCTCTTTCCCGTCGCTTCCAGTGCGGCGCGCGGCTGGTCCCCTCTACCAAGCGTGAGCGCCCCCCCCCCCAGACCGGACCTCCAGACCCGGGCCGCGAAGGTCCGGTGGAGCCTTGGCGACCGTGTGCCCGGCGGGTCCGCCCGGGCCGGCGGGGACACCGGCCAATCAACAGATGTCCTCTGTTGGAACAATCGATCGGCCGTGATGCACAACGTCCGCCATCGTGCCCCGGCGCTCCAGATTCGCGGCCTTGACCCACTGCGGTCGGGTGGACGCGTCGAGGACGGGTTGTGCCACCAAATATTTGCCGCCGCCGCCGCCGGCCGGGCTGGCTAGGGCGGCAGCGTGAAGGTGTGTCGGGGTCAGGTCGGTAGCACGCCTCACACCGGGCGCAACGCACCTGGCGGGGCTTCGGCAGCGTAGCCGACCGCGCCGGCTTCCAGCCGAATCAACGCCGCCGCACCGCGCCGGCTTCCAGCCGGAGGCTAAAGCCAACATACACTCTCAGGCGGCAGCGGGACGACAACGCTCAGCCCACGGGAGCGGACCGAGCGGCCGACAGACACAACCAGAGCGGAAGCCAGCCTCACTGCTGCGAACACCGGGCGTGCTATCAACAAACAATGAAGACAAACACAAACACGGAGCGCAACGGGAATGCTTCGGTGGCCCGGAACTGATGCAGGTTTGGTGTGCGTGTAGATGCAGTTACGCGTTCGAAGGTGTGAGCACGGCACGTCGTGGTGTTCCCTGCAGCCATCATACCTGTAGCCACTTCCGGCGTGTTCGCCCGTCTCATGACTGTGCGGTCGCATGATTGGTCCTAGTAAGTTACGATCCCTGCATGATATTGGTTACGTTCGCAGCTGGGCGTCTGTAGCTGTATATCACAATTGAAGCCCATTGCTCGGAGGCCGACGCTGCATGCAAACAAGGCAGCAGACATGTGTGCAGCGTACTCGCTGCATATGCATTGCAGGTAACTCCTCCGGAAGTAATTATGATCAGTCATTGGCACGACACAAAACATTCCGTGGTCCAAAGGAACCATTTAACGGTACTCACACGGAACGGACTCGGTGGGAAAACCTGCGTAGATATTTACTGACACCAGGCGTTGTCAGATATGATGAAAATATACTTGCACTAGCGCTGGGGAGCTCGCTTTAGTCCAGCGGTGGTGGTTACAGGTGCGCCCCTGAGAAATCGGACGGTCAATTGCACGAGACTTTGCAATGGTGGAGCCAGGGACACTCCCTTCATGTGTCATATATCATGTCAAGCTCCCGTCAAGCCGACCAGACCAGCGCGGGACGAACAAGATACCGTTGCACGTTACCAACAGCCGTATGCATAATCGGATGATCGCCGCCGCCCGCCTCGACATGCGGCGTAAGTCACCCACCGGCTCCTGCTCACGCAAGCGTGGCGCACACACCGCCTCCTCCCAGCTGCACTCCGCACCGGTGCCCCCCCCCCCCCCCCCCCCCCGGTGCCTCCCACCTGGCAGACGACACCGACGGACGTCCCACATCCGGGCCACCTACAATTGCGGGTGGTCGACGACAGCGGCCCGACGCGTGTCGGCTCGGCGATTGCCCACAGCTGTTCCTGTCGCCACACAGCGGAGAGGAGGGAGGGGGCAGTCTCCTCATGCAGTCCTGTCGTGCCGGGCATTGTTCTCACTGCACGGGATGGCTCACTAACCATCGGGGGAGGTCGGCCGAGACGTCACGGTTCATCTCCCACACGATCTGTCCACGTCGGTGGGTGCCGCGGGGTGAAGATAGGACTGTGGAAATAGAGCCCATCTTCACGCTCAGACTCTGCTTGTCTGCCATCAGATCGAATGCTAACGCGGATCGCTCCATTAAGAGACTCAATGTCAGCCGGAGATGTGGGCGCATGCGAGCATGCCAGAAGATCGCTATCGTTTAAAAAATGGCATGAGAAGCGTTGATAGAAAGTGCTGATTGTATCGGCCCGAATGTTTGGGAGCCTGCGACAATGGCTCATGTCCGCAATCGCCATGTACATACAAAAGAAGCGGAAGGATTTTGGTCAGGATTCGGATTCAGAGCATTCTTTGTGGTGGCTGATGCATGTTAGATGTTCAGAGCTGGTATGAAGCGCTTGTCCACACACGTAGCCCCGCTGCAAGCTACCATTATGAACACTGATATTGCGTTCGGCCATTCAGTGTGAAGGCAGCTACGCCTCAGATTATGATACACCAGTTGCTAAGCAGAATGACCAGGGATGAAGCCTCATAATATTAAGAAAACATTTCGGAAGACAGTATTACATGGCTTTTTAACGAGTTCTTGGAATTAGTCACATACTGATATGAAGGGGGCGGGGGGCATGAGACAAGCATTGGGAAAGGTGCCAAGACCCTCCAAATCAGAAACAAAGCGCACACATGAGTGTGATAGGGCTTCCTAGTGTTCGAGACTCCTGAACGACAATGATTTTGTTCCGAAACACCAGATGCCTGTTGGATCCTACTGAGTATCTGCCGTTCTCCAGACGAGATGATGATCTTCCTGAACATCGACCATTCTCCAGATGAGATGAGGATCATATTGAAGGTCAGCCATTCTCATGACGAGATGATGATCACATTGAGGATCGGCCATTCTCCAGACGATGATCACATCGAGAATAAGCCATTCTCCAGACGAGATAGTGATCACATTGAGGATCGGCCATTCTCAAGACGAAATGGTAATCACATTGAGGATAAGCCGCTCTCCAGAGGAGATGATCATTTTGAGGATGGGCCATACTTCAGGCAAGAAAATGATCACATTGGGGATAAACATTCTCCAGACGAGATGATGATCGCAATGAAGGTCGGCCATTCTCCTGACGATATGAGGATCACACTGAAGGTTGGTCATTCTCTAGACGGAATGATGATCATATTCAGCATTGGCCGTCATTCAGACGAGACGATGATCATATTGTGCATAAGTCATTCTCCGGCGAGATGATGACCATATTGAATATCGCCCATCCATCATACGAAATGATTACGAATAGATTTCGACGTACAGACGGGTGTGTTTGTACTGCTCTAGGAGGCACTAGCAATGAGAACCAACGATTCTTTGAAACGCCGCTCTCTACCCCAAACCCTCTCCCCACCTTCGTCGTCTTCCGCAAGCACCAGTACAAAAGACAGGTTGCATCATATCACAGCACATTGTATTGCTTCTGATGCCGCGCAGGTTATGCACCACCTGCTGGGTGATGTGGGATGGCTCACTGCAGCCGTGCATGGTCCGTGCAGCGGCGCAGACGGCTTCACGTGCTGTGGCCGGTCCTCCTCCCCTGCCGCCAGGTGGCGTGACGGTGTCGGCGTCCCTTTCGTGACGCCCGCCCGGCGGCAGCCGTCGGCAGGGACCGCGCCCGGTCATCAGGCCCGGAACGTCCGGCGCCGCCCTCGGGAGAGCCCAGGCCGCGCCCGGCGGAGCCCCGGCCGCCCAGCAGGGCCTGGGCCAGCCCAAGAAGGGCCCCAGCTGCCCTCGGGAAGGGCCGGGCTGGCCCCAGCTGCCCTCGGGAGGGGCCGGGCTGGCCCCAGGAGAGTGCTGACCGACAGCGCCCGTTTGAACACGGGCGCAGACAGGAGTGCCAAGGTCGCCCCAGCTGAGGACGGACCGCCCTCAACATGCGACGCGTGGAAGCATTCTTGGCAGAGCGTCGGGGTCGGCTCGCGTTCGTCTCCAGGAGCACCCCAGACTGGAATGGGCTGATGCACGCGAGGCGTCCAACGGCCGAGATAGCTTTTTGTGCATGCGCCTATTCTAATTGCATTGGAGTGTTTGAGTGATGGGAAACGAAAGAGGATTTCAAGATACATTTATGGGTGAAGTCTGTCTAAGTTAAGGCATGACAAGCATATAAAGATATAAACTCATAAGGTATTATAAGAAACAGACTACATGATGTTGTTAACATGATGGACTAGGGGCAGCAAAAGTGCCACCAATGTTCATCCAGGGCAGCCTACAATATAAATCAGGAGCACTACGCTGAATATGCCGTGGATTACTGTCAGCAGCATTTCAGGAGTCTCCTAGCTGTTGAAGAACATAGTGACAGTCTTCGGAACCCACCGTCATAAGCTAGTGCAGTCAGGTTTGCTATCAGGCTCGATGTTGCCAGGCAGTTCCATCACTAACCATGAAGCCTTTAACACCCCTCTGCCGTGGAAACGCACTGGTCGTCGGCACCATCCCCCAATACCGGCAGCAGCTTTATGTCGACAGGAGCCACGCGGTTCGTGCAGCAAGCGCCGGCTCGTGAGATGGAGGCCAAACCGCATTCTGGGCGTTACCGCGGGCGGGCCGCCGGCGGCCGTCGGCACGAGCGGCCCGCTCGCCCTGAGCGCGGCCCACGAGCGGCCCGCTCGTCTTGAGCGCGGCGCACGAGCGGCCCGCTCGTCCTGAGCGCGGCGCACGAGCGGCCCGCTCGCCCTGAGCGCGGCGTACAAGCGGCCCGCTCTCCCTGAGCGCGGCCCACGAGCGGCCCGCTCGCCCTGAGCGCGGCGCACGTGCGGCCCGCTCGCTCTGAGCGCGGCCCACGAGCGGCCCGCTCGCCCTGAGCGCGGCGCACGAGCGGCCCGCTCGCCCTGAGCGCGGCACACGAGCGGCCCACTCGCCCTGAGCGCGGCCCACGAGCGGCCCGCTCGTCCTGAGCGCGGTGCACGAGCGGCCCGCTCGTCCTGAGCGCGGCGCACGAGCGGCCCGCTCGTCCTGAGCGCGGCGCACGAGTGGCCCGCTCGTCC
This sequence comes from Pollicipes pollicipes, assembly GCF_011947565.3. Taxonomy (NCBI): domain Eukaryota; kingdom Metazoa; phylum Arthropoda; class Thecostraca; order Pollicipedomorpha; family Pollicipedidae; genus Pollicipes; species Pollicipes pollicipes. Next base: position 15,316,993 of record NW_023597054.1, on the reverse strand, counting down.
TGAGCGCGGCCCGGGGTGTGCCGGCTTACACCAGCCGCTGCTGATCCCCGGCTCAGGCTGATCGCGCCGGCCCGCTCCGTCAGCCGCTATCTGCGCTGATCGGTCCGATGCCGCTGCGATAGCCGTCAGATTTATGATGTATTCCTGTCAAGACATCGGCTATGATCGCCATGCAACGGGCGACCGTTGGGGAGCGGCTCCGGCCAACCGGCATGATTCAGGGGTGTCCCATCGGCCGCCTGCGCAAGAGGAGCGGCTCCGACGCCGACGACGCGGGGAGTGTCGTCGCATAGAGGGCGCACGAGGAGTGGCTCTGCACGCTGCAAAACATGCGGCGGCCCTGGCTGCCACGCGCTGTGAGGGCAAGGGTGCTGTCGCACCATACGCATGGCCGGCCTTGCTGCACACCGCGCGTTCGAAACGGAAGCTCTGTTTGTTATCCGACCTCCGACAGTGCACACCACTGCCTACGTCACAAGGCAAGCAAGACAGACCGGTGCTTCCGACACCTCAAGTGGCTGGGATTCATCGGCAACACGTAGCATTCTACACCGCTTCATGTTCGAAAGAATGGCATATTCTTTCCGACGTGAGAATTACGGGGCCGTCAACAGATCAGGTGAACTGTCACCAAGTGCATGTTTGCGCTTAGGACGATAACTGCATGTCATTGTATGGTACAGTGTATGGTTTGTGAGGTGTGTGTGTGTGTGTGTACATGATCATGCACAGTCGCCACTACCGTACCTTCAGTTTCAAATGTATTTTGGATGACGGTGAATATACACAGTTTTACGTAAATCGTAGTAGACTTACCTCTTCCTCACGTACTATGCTGGTGTTTGTGTAGTGATCTTAAGTGACATCTTGCATGGCCTAGGTGTGTGTGCGTATGTTCCGAGATGGGCTGCTCTGGCTTGTTTGCCCCACGGGCGGTAATGACATGGCCTAGGTGTGTGTGTGTGTATGTTCCGAGATGGACTGCTCTGGCTTGTTTGCCCCACGGGCGGTGATGATCGATAGTCGCGCCCCGCCGGTCCATCTCGGCCAGGGTCGAGCAAACAGCAGGTGCCGCGGTCAGCACGGCTCCACTATCGACGGCGCTCGGGCGTGGGAGCCGGCCCATCTGGTCCGGCCGCTCCTCCCCCACCGGCACGCGCGGACCACCGTGCTGGCGCGCGTTCGTCTTGTCGGGCTTGGAGTGCGCGTGGCTGACCCGGGGCGTTACCACCGCCGCAAACAAAGCTCTTGCTGTGAGCAGCGTGCTTGCTTAGGAACGGTGCACCGCTGCGAGGGGAACTTTGCGGTAGTCGAGTGCGGTATCTTATCTTGAGTGAGAGCCACTGCGGCTCGCAGTGGTTTCACGGCTTCGGGTGTCAAGCTCTAGGTTCCATCCTGACTCCCGATGTGGTGCTTCCATGCTATAATCAGCATGAGAGCTTGCAACACTTAAGCAAAGCCAAATGTCCAAAGAGGGCAGATCCTGTTAAAAGTCCACCCCAGGTTTCACGTCACGTTCTACTGGTCCTGCGTTCCCGAAGGTCACTAGCCGCTGGTCCTGCGCTGCCACATGTCCCTAGCTGCTGGTATTGCGCCCCGCGAGGTCCCCAGCCGCTGGTCCTGCGCTCCCAGAAGTCACTAGCTGCTGGTCCTGCGCTGCCACATGTCCCTAGCTGATGGTACAGCGCCCCGCGAGGTCCCCAGCCGCTGGTCCTGCGCTCCCAGAAGTCACTAGCTGCTGGTCCTGCGCTGACACATGTCACTAGCCAATGGTCCTGCGCTCCCGGAGGTCACCATCCGCTGGTCCTGCGCTCCCCGACGTCACTAGCCTATGGTCGTGCGCTCCCTGGCGGGTGTAAATGTCATGATATTCTACCATACTTCTTGTCCGAAAGATTCGTCTTACAAACGTGAAAAGGTCAGGTGAACACCAAGCAGGGACTGACATGCGCTTACACTGACGCCGCCGTGGTATTGCATGCTGCACAGCCACGCATTGCGATGTTTCAGTCACCACTGCTGTTAGGGCAATATTCAAAGTCAATTGGATACGTTGGTTAACGCTGGCATCAGCAAACCGATAGCTAGTAGGCACCTCCAGACCTCGCGCGGACCAGGAACGGTGTGAGCCGGGCCTGGCATGAACCGGGGACAGCGTGAGTCGGGCCTGGCACGGATCGGGAACAGCGTGGGTCGGGCCTGGCACGGACCGGGAACACCGTGAGCCGGGCCTGGCACGGACCGGGAACAGCGTGAGCCGGGCCTGGCGCGGACCGGGAACAGCGTGAGCCGGGCCTGGCACGGACCGGGAACAGCGTGAGCCAGGCCTGGCACGGACCGAGAACAGCGTGAGCCGGGCCTTGGAGGCGTGCGCAGAGAAGAGGGGCAGAGTTCGTCGCAGTGTTACTTCGATACACCCGTGCTAGGAGTGGCTGGCCTTATATTTGACGTCCCACCCGATCCGAAAATTTACATTTCCATGGTAGGCGGAATCATGCGTAAAATCAGCAGGCAGTCCTAGCAGAACTTTGCAAATGTGTCTATAGTCCTCAGTGGTGCAGAGAGAATGGACGTGTCATTCCAGTTCATGCGTGACTTCGCCACTTTCTCCACGCTAAGTTTCTGGGATGCAGCCTACTGAATGCATGCCCCCGACAGTTCTGTGACACCGCAAGTTTGGCGACGTTACGTGTGGTATCCATAGCTTACGAAAGCGTAGCCTCGTGTGGCTTGCAAGTGTTCTTGAGGAGTTCAGTTTGCTTCGTCCGTGGCCGAGACTCACACTAACGTTGCAGATGACTTGCATCTTACATCATCCCGGTAGCGTGACAATGTTGAAACAATGCAACAATGCATCATTTCCGAGCTTAGCTGATGTCATCCCCAAAACAAGGGGTGGGCATGGGTGTGCATAGGCCAACTAGTGATCGCTGGGCCCATTGGCTACTAATGAGGATGTTCAGGTGGCCAAGATTTGCATGGCTGTAATTATGTGATACTTTGCTACATATTGTTATTTATATAAAACTGCCTTTATCAGCTGCATATTTGGTAGGTATTCTGCATTCTGTCCGCGGTGCCCTCTTCCGCAATTGACTTGATAATGATAAGGTACAGGTTGCATGCCAAGTCGTCGGAACCTCCAACCGACAGAAGATGCGGAACGGTCAGTGCCATGTATGCAACGGCCAGGTATAAAACAGGTATGAAAAATGTAAACGAGTTGTGCCGCTCAGCACAACTAGTGTACATGAGTTCACTTCGATGAGAATCACATAGCATGACACCAACAGCAGGGCTGTGTTCACAGCGCAGTGCAGGTTCCCGCTGCGGACAGAAAAGTTTCCGCTGAGGTATGACGCCGCGAGATCCACCACAAACGTACGCGGTGCGCCGCTGAAAGCCGCAAAGCCGCAACAGCGTACGCCACCATCGGGAATAGCCGCGTCTATTCTTCGAACGTCGAGCAAGATAGTGGCGCGGGATGGAAATAGGGGGGGGGGGGGGGGAAAGATGCAGTGATCTGAGGTGACAGTGATGTTACATCGATTAATGCCAAACAGGCAGATTGGAGGAATTAGTTGCAGCAAATAGGGCAAGACAGCACATTATGATGGATGTGCTTGCATTGGTTCTGAAGCTGGCAAAAACAATGCACAGATTTAAATCCATTTACTTGGTCCTTTACATATTGGACCACATAGATGAAAAATGCGAAGATGCTTTCGTGGACGAACCGGACATGAATATTGTGGTCCTAAAAAGTAGGAGAGCATCATATTTAATCCAGCTGACGCTGAGCTTTTTTGAAGCCATCTGGCTGACTTCCCGTGGGTCAGCCTAGTCATAACAATTTCAACACAACACTGCATTTTGCACACAAAAACTCACGCCAATCCCTGGTCGCCATCCATTGCGATGAAATCACTAGCAATGATGAACTCAGCGCGAGGTAACTCCCGTCGTCCGCACTGCGCCGCATTCGTGCTAATGAGCTCAACGCGCAAACAAAACATGGGGGTCGGGGTCTGGAAGCTTTCCACAGGATGCGAAAATTTTCCATCCTGTGCACCCCAAATGTCTTTTTCACCGGAAAGCATGACGTCACAAACAAAACGGCGTAGTCCGCGCTACAAACACAGTCTAGATGTGAGCATGTGAGCACATACGGCATCACGCCGGTCCAGCACGTGGATCCTTATGCCGAAACAGAATTTACTGAACATACTTGACGGCTTGCAGTGTACCATTGACATGCAGCAGACCTTTGACGTCACATCGCTAGAATGAGCCACATGGCAAAAAAGTCATGCGCTTGGACGAGAAGGCATGGTTCAGAGTTCACTCCACCCCGGCCGGTCTGTGACGTGCAGCAGCACCCCGGTGACGTCATTTGACCCGTCATGATTCGGGCCTTTACCAGCAAGAGTTTATTATTCGGCAGGTCTACCAACTCTCCGCCACACTCATTCGCGATGCATGACGTTGTGAGAAACTGGTTTGTGACATCGTCATGGCGCTTGCATACATTAGCAAGTCCCAAAAATAGATTTGAGGCGTGAGAACAGTGACCAACTAATGGCGGCTGAGTACAGTGGATTTTTGCTGCATTTCGACCGTACACCACGTACGGAGCTCTTGACATGAAGTCGACAAAGAATTGCAGCTCCAATTTCATGCCACAAAGACATCCGCCGTTGACATCTTTATTTAAATCTTTGAGCTCCTGGTTTTCGACGTTACAAAACAGCATAGTTCTGCTGGCACTTATCAGCCTTCAATATATCCTGCGGTGTTGGCTAAACGGTGTTATCAGGCAAACATTGGTTAGATTGTCAATGCTCGACATTTCAAGCTGTACTCATGGTCGCTAGTGTGCAGGGTTAGGCAAAACAAAAGCTGTGAAGACCGAGGCGCATGAATCTAGAAACTTTAGAACCCGTGCACATACCGTCATTACAAAGATGTCGAAATAGTAAATCCCGCGAGCTCCTAGACACCCAACACCCGATACCCGATCATACGCTAGGGTGTCATCGAAATATATATGACTAAGCTAGAAGGCTACAATGGCCTATACCGAACATTCGGATAGAACATTATATATATGTATATATATATATATATATATATATATATATATATATCCCCTCCCTCCCTCTCTCTCTCTCTCCCCACTCTCTCTCTGGCTCTTCCTCTCTCTCTCTTTCTTCCCTCTCTCCTCTCTCTCTCTCCTCTCTCTCTCTCTCTCTCTCTCTCTCTCTCTCTCTCTCTCTCTCTCTCTCTCTCTCTCTCTCTCTCTCCTCTCTCTCTCTCTCTCTCCTCTCTCTCCTCTCTCTCTCTCTCTCTCTCTCTCTCTCTCTCTGTTTTACTGAAGCATGGGCTACGAAGGCCAACAAGTCGCTACTGCTATCCAAGGCCAATTACAGCCAGACGAATTGCCTCAAGGTCAGCCATACGATATGGACGGGGATAGCAGGTTTTCCAAGTGACGCCTTCTGAGCACCCCTAATATAAACAGAGTCGTTCGCTCTCCCGCGCGGGGTTCCTCGAATGATGTGGGTGGCGTCGACCTTCTATGACCCGGGCGAACGCATCATGCATGTTTATGGATGACTTCCAATGAAATGATTCATGCAGACACCAGATGGGCTAGTCTAGTCTGTTGACGCATGGTACTGGTGCGTACAGCGGCCAACGATTGGCAGCAAGCTGACCATAAGCTAACTGTAAGCAATTGCACGCTATTTCATACGCCAGTTGCTGGCAAAAAAAAGAAAACTCCTGCTCCGAACCTCAAACCGCTCTCCTCTGGCATCTGAACTCACCAGCGTCTGTGCTACTGCAACTGAGAACAAAGCGTACCCCTTCAGTTTCATACAACTTACAAAGCGTCACATGCACCAACACCCGCAGATGTAATACACCTGAGTCTGGTCACATGTGCCAAGAAAGCATTCCAGGGACGCAGGTTCTAAGAACCAGAACAAGTTCTTAGGTCGCCCAAGAACAAGCAGCTTCAATAATAAATGCCCAATCGACCATATTTTGCGGTGAGTCTTGAAAAATGTTACCATATAACATGTCATAAATCAAAATTGCTAAAACTTATGAGCTACATTTGGGTAGCCTCTCCGATCAGACCATATCACGGCAACCAATGCTTGGAGACTGGCATTACCGTGGGGCGTTTACTAAGGCTTCAGCTATTCCGACCACCGCTTCCTTGTCAGGTCGCCAACAGATGCACTCCGTGATGTAAGGTTTCACACATTTCTGCATCAGCAGTGTAAACAGGCTCTTAGTGTGAATCCCTGACTGATGCAGATAACCCCAGAATAGGCATGCAAAAAAAAAAAACGTTGGATGGTAGGCCTCAAAGCGGTGTTGTAGCAAGGACCTCCCTCAGAAGATGGCCAAATCAAGTTGTGGAGGCCCGTTCCACCCGAGGTGGCCCCTCTTCGTCGCTTAGTGTCTTTGTTATGGGATTCGGGGACCATTTTAAAATTGGGATTATATTTTGATGCCGTGGGATCCGTCCTTATGTTTTAGAAACCCTATGCGCGTCTCAACACTTCAAAAATACTGGTCTTCGGATCAGGGTAGCCTCCAACATCTCTACGGGGACCACGGTTACAAAAGTATTAGATCCCGTTGTCTATGCTTTTCTCCAAATGACTTCAAATATTTGAACGGTAGCTGAGTGTCAATGCATAAAGCCCGACGTTGCCATAGCTGACATTGACCTTTGTCTATTTGTATGATGAATTCCAGCGCACACGTCACACAACTTTCAGCCCAAAAATAATACATTGTCCACTTGATGAGCCCACTCGTAGCATTCGCTGAGCATGAACTGGAGCACCGCGGTGACAGACTTCAAAGCATCGCACTGCAGTACCACCACAGCGTGTGCCGCTTCATGACTGTCGGTTCAGGTTGGCGTCCCTGCCCTCATGGCTGTCAGTCCAGGTTGGCGGGACGCCAACCTGCCTTCATGGCTGTCAGTTCAGATTGGCATCCCTGCCTTCATGGCTATCAGTTCAGGTTGGCATCCCTGCCTTCATGACTGTCAGTCCAGGTTGGCATCCCTGCCTTCATGACTGTCAGTCCAGGTTGACATCCCTGCCTTCATGACTGTCAGTCCAGGTTGGCATCCCTGCCTTCATGACTGTCAGTCCAGGTTGGCATCCCTGCCTTCATGACTGTCAGTTCACGTCGGTGTCCCTGCCTTCATGACTGCCAGTCCACGTCGGTGTCCCTGCCTTCATGACTGCCAGTTCACGTCGGTGTCCCTGCCTTCATGCCTGTCGCCTCGGGTTGGCTTCCCTGCCACGCACGATGACATACGAAGGGCGAGCTGTGCGAGCCGGCGTGGCGGGCTGACAGGGGATGCTCCACTCAGCGACCCGGCAGCACCAAACCGGCTCTCGTGGACCCGGGCCTTCTGCCAACGAGTGACACTGCGAGCGGCGCTCGGCAAGACAATCGGGAAAAACTGGTCCACGCGGCCAGCGTGTGGCTCCCCATGTTACCACACGGCTTCGGCCGGTTTGGACGAGCCGTGTGCGGCCGGAGCGATCAGGCGGCTCAGCTCGCAGCAGCTCCGGCTTTGACCCGGCCGGGCGGTGACGTCACGGGCTGAGACCCGTTTCGCCACCACGACTGGGGCCCGACCTCTCGCGACTGCGCTCTGTGCACAGACCTGACCCGGTGACCGTTGCCCTGGTGGGGGCTCGAGTGTTAGCGGGAGCTGTGGCTGTCAGCTCCGCACGCACGGGGTTGTGGCGCGTCCTTATTGATCTGCTGTCTGTCTGTCTGTCTCTCCAGCAGCTGTTCGCTCTTTGCGCTTCAATACTTCCGCTGGGTTTCGGCTGTGACTTGGGAAATCGGGCTTTAGCATTAACTGGTTAATTCGAAGCCTTCGCTGTAGTGGGCGCCGCCTTCCGATGACACGTCAGACCATAATGTGAAGCCGCTTGGAGCAAAGCGAGGGGACGAAACCGCAGTGTCTCCGTCGTCTTAGCTGCTCTTCCTAATCACGATCGTTCATTGTGCCAAGGAAAAGTTGAACGTGTGTATTGGTATATGGGTAGGTTGGTTGTTAAAATTTGTTGGGCTTTTAAAAACAGTATGGCAAGCAGTGTGTAAACCCCGCTATCTATCAATCTATATATATATATATGTATATATATATATATATATATATATATATATATATATATATATATACATATATACATCCGGCTGTCTGACGCCATTGCTTTAGCACAGATGTACTTAAATGATAGCCTTCTTCGTTCTTGGGTCTATTTTTCAAAAGCGCATCACGACCTCGGACACGACCCTGAACACCGCGTCCAGTGCCCCCTTCCCATGCGGCCGGGTTATTATGACGTCATCATAAGGCTGGTTGCCCGCGTAACTCTGGGGCGTCGCTCGGCTGCACAGCGTGGACGTGCCGGCCAAGAGGATATGGCGGCGCTGCAGCCGGCTCTCACGGACCGCACAGGCCGGACTTCCGCACATATTGTGACGTCATCGCTGGCGACACGGCGATTCCTGGAGGTCGGCTGCCACGATCGCACTGAATGTCCGTGTGGTGCCACGAGTTTCCTCATCTGCGCGGAGCGGTGCGAGGAGACGACCGAGGGGGGGGGGGGTATGCACAAAAGTAGCCATGAGATGACCGTGAGGGGCCATGAGATACACGAAACGCTCGAGAGCGTCCACGACATGCCCGGGAGGGCTCTTGAGATGCTCATGAGAGGTCATGAGATGCTCTAAAGAGATCATGGGGTGCCCAGGGGCTCCGTGAAATAACAGAGACGGTTTACCAGAAGCCCATGAAGGATCAAAAGGTGCACGGAAAGATCACGAGATGCCCAGGAGAAACCACGAGATGCTCGAGGGATGCCGAGGTGCTCGAGGAGGATAGTGCAATGCTCGAGATGGATCACGAAATGCCCGAGAAGGACACCCAGATACCCGAGGGGGCCATAAAACATTCAAAGCATCATGGGGTCCTCAAGAGGGTCTACAGGACGCTCTGAACCACATGCCTGAGAGGGGTCACGAGATACTCACGAGAGGGATCATGATGCGCTCAGGAGGACGGTGGTGTTTCGGTCGCATTGCTGTGAGTCATTGGGGCCTACTGGTGTGAGACCAGGAGACCTTGTAATGCGTACAAACACATTCAAAAAGAGCGCGAGGCATGCTGGACGCAAAATCAAATGCCAGAAAGCCTACGCCTGCAAGAGCGCCAAAAGAACTTCCGTAGTTTCTCAGCCTTCCGTTTCTACACCGTTTAATGCAGCTCGCGGCTAGGTAACTTTTCTAATTGCCTCATTGCATATACTTGCAACCTTAAAAGATCGTAGGGCCTTCAAAATCGACATGGAGAGGCTTGCGGGACATGATCGCGAAATGGTATGAATTTTGTACGTTTGTAGTAAATGCGAAAGAATTCGCGTTTTTCAAGCCAGGGAGGTTTGATGTCTATCAGGTGGTGTGTTCAGCTGATAAATACTATAGACATACCTAAAACTGGGTTTTTCAAATCAGTTCACCTTCTCAAAATATAACAGTCTTTAGTAAGAAGACCTGCGCACTTACACAATTATATTACCTTAAGTTTTCGAAATTATTTGAGGCTTAACAACACGTTATAATTTTCTGATCATTTTGGAGCCACTTGCGGTATGATTTAACCTGTCTTTTTGGATCTACAATAAGGTAAGCGAGATATCAAGGTTACGGTAGCCTGCTGTCGGCTGTTGCTTGCTGATGCCACTTATGGAAAAGGTTTTTTTTCTTCGAAGCATAGATTGGTAGATTACAGCGCGTAAATTCATTTGAGACCACTTCCAAGCTAACCCGTCGAAAGCATTCTGAGTTTACTCCAGTTGAAGGGAGTTTGTGACATCACCTAAATTTTATTTTTTCATACCCCTCCCTCATGACTTCATAGTTCGGGTGATCAATAGTCGGGCACATCAACAATACTGCTCTTGCATTTGTTTGCGTTGAACCTTATATCGCTCCCTAGCAGAACCAGAACGGCGGGAGCGCAACTGAACGACGACCTCAGTAAAGCGAAACGCAGACCAAGCTCATATCTAGAGCGGAGAAATCAACGTTTTTCAACAACGCAACTACTCTAAATGCGACCATACCAGTTGAAATGCATCTGTCCGCACTCAGAGTGCGTAATTATAAGCTCGCTCCGCCTGTTCTTGGAGTGACCCCAACGTGACACCGCACACGTAGCACTGCATCAGCCTCTGCAAATATATGACGTCTGAACGTCCGTCACACTTCCGTCAAGCTTTTGCAGCCAGGTGAACGCCGGGACTAACCCCAGGTCCGAAGCAGCGTCACGCCAGGTTGACAGCAAGCTGCAGCGTCACGACTCGTTACATTTCGGGCACGTCCCACGCGGACTTGTAAGTCGCAATTGCAGCTATTCTGGCACGTGGCTGCCGATTTTAGCGCAAGCGGGGAAGGCTGTCAACTGCTGCTTGCGATGATCTTGAACTTCCCCCAGCACATCTTCTGGTCGGCGCTAGGCTTCCTGAAACTACTGATGCAAGATCGTGACGTCGTCCAGGAATGAAGGAACCTACCCCAAAGCAAATATACACAGTAAATGGTGTGCGTCCATGCATATCTTTGCGGACATGTCGCTCTACTGCAAGTCACCTTCTCAATCGCCAAGCATGAGACTTGTCCACAGAGCCGCCAAGGAGGCAGTGACAGGCAGTGATAGGTGGGTCTATGTCTCCCGATTGTCCTGCGCAGTAGCTGACGCCGCTGCGCAGCTGGGAGACGCAGCACAAAACCGACCACAAGGTGGCTTGGCAATGTAAGAAAACCAATTACCCCTTGTGATTCCAACGGCTCCGTATACTCCGTTTGGCATACTGGTCGTTCCCAAATATTGTGTATGTCCGTAAGGGCATGGATGTGGCCACGTCTGAGAAGCTGTTCATCGATATTGGGGGTCATACTGGGATCCAGTGGACAACCTGACTCGAAAATCCAAGTTTTTAATAAAAAAGGAAAAAGTGTATTACATAGGCAAAATCTGGCCATGGCAATTGGGAGGAGGTTGGGTGGACATATCCCCCGGCACCTCAATGGTTACATCCATGCCTGCAGGCATCTGTGTAGTAGGTGGTGCGTTACTAGTCACAAAAGCTGAGGTGGTGATACTTCGGTGCTATGCAGCAGCCATCAACACTGGTAAATTTTGCTTCAAAGAAACAAAAACTGAGCGCGTTAGCTGATGGAAGTTTTTCATTAATTCCGTGTTGCTACCCACTGGCAACATCCTACGGCACTTTGTTCATAGATGAATATGATATTTCTGCAATATACTTATTTATCGAGACACGCAAGGCATGAAGCTCTAATGTGGCTTTACCGTTTTGCACTCAGGATGAAAACATACTGAAGAGAGTAGCCGACACTTCGCTGAAAAACTTTACGAAGAACATCGAAGACATGTTCGTAACATGACACCCCTAGACGTCGAATCACTTCAAAAACATGGATTTGCGCAAACCAATGGCATGCTGCATAGTGACAGCCTGTGATGAGGGAAATGGGGTCACACAAATCGGGAACGACCGAAGGGCGGGCAAGGTGACTTTCCAAAGCAGCACGACCGTAACAGGTGCATGAAGGAGGGCGTTAGGTCACTAAAAGGCGCGGTCCATGAACTTCGAAGGAGCCACGCATGCGTCCAAAGAACTGTGCGCCAAAATCTACCAGTGCGTAATTGCGTTCGGAAAATGATTTTCATTCCAGTTTCATTTCATTCCATTTAAGTACTTTTCTAAAGCAAATAGACGTTTAATTTACGTTATTATGGCCCTCGCCAACCGATCTTAGGAAGTAATGTATTGGTATTAGCGAGGACCCGCCGTGGATCGTCACAAACATTACAACTGTATTAGCATTAGCTGAGTGTATAAACTTGGCTTTCATGCGTGCAAGCGTGTGCGCTGCGCATCAAACAAAGTTGGGAGTGACAGAAGGGTAAGTGACCGGGCAAAACTGAGCTTAAGAAATGCACACACACCGACAGACACAGACGTATGTTCAGAAATAAGGGAATTAAAGTTGTTGTCGCAGTGACCCGAAGGGCAAGAAATTAGTGCTGTCGACGGCATCTATGACGTCACCCCTCAAAGATTCAGCATTATCTTGAGGTCACAGCGACGCGGACGACAGGTGTTCTAAGTGGTGTCACTTATGGTTTTTGACGAACGCATAGTATCTTTTTCCATTAGCTCGAAGTTAGACAGAAATGGCAAACAGTTCTATTTATAAACAAGTTAGTTTACGGGAACACGGAAGATAACGAATGAAACGAAAATGCGTCACATGACAGACAACATAGTTTGCAGTTTCCGTATGCTTGCCATGTCTGGCCGCACACGCGGTACGAGCAGACAAACATGTTAAATGTCATTGTCATTATATCTAAAAGTACTGTTGAAACGTATGGGTTGTCACTGTCATGAGTACCAAAGTAGTGTAAACGGAAGGCGTTTTGCGCTGCTTCCACATGATTATTCGAAGGTTCTACATGACGTCCGCAGAATAAAAAGAACAGTTTTGGAACGCTGCCAATGCATTTTAGATTCCTGTAATTCTGTTACCATGAGTTGAACCCATGTCCACATTACACAAAGTCCACGCGGGAAACGGTAGCCATGGGCTTCGAGCAGAATACTGCTTATGTACTCACCTATATGAACAATGAAAATGCAATGTCGTAGCCACCATGAACTGCTCTGCTGTTCGTGATTAACTTTGCTGTTTGTTAGGGAAATTACGACTCGACGCTTAGCGTAGCTCCAGCATATTTCAGCGTTTTTCTAAACTGGGAAGAGCACCCAGATTCTGTCCAAATACGTCTCAGGTGCTTTTACAATGCCGTAATTATGCTGCATGATGCGAGAAACTCAAAGCAGTTGCGATAAGAAAATTGCCTACCCATGAAATTGTATCAATGACATTTGCAAAAGAAGTCGCAGCTCTTGTCGAAAAACATTGTGAGCACCTCAATTTGACACAGGTCTCGCAGTTCTTGTAAGCATCCAATCCGCATTGCAATATGATGTGGCTCTATCGGTCAGTTTTGGGTTTGTTTTCCAATCTCAGGTCTTTCTTCCCGTCACGGCTGTGTTACTTCAGCTCTGTTTGGCAGCCAAAAGGCTAGCGATAGTCTGATCCCAAACTGTTCGGTGGCTACTTCAGGCACCGCACGCTGGCATACGCTTCGCCGGCAGGGCACGTACACGATTCCCATCGCGTCATACACCACCAAATTCCCTCGAACATTTGTCTAAGGATCTGTCCTCTGACATGAAGCTGGCACACGAGCATATGGTAATTTGTTATGGACCGATCGGTATGAGGCGGCCCCTAAAGTGACGGGCGCTGCACTGCCGAGCCGTGACATCCGCGTCATGCCCGTAGGATCACCCTCGCACCAGTCCGCCGACTGCGCTTCGGGCTGCTCGTGGTCATTACCGGCTCTGCATGTCCGGGCATTTAGTGTCTGGCACAGGGGCGCACTCCGGCGCTTCAGCATTACGAGAGGCCCACAATGACGCGACTGCAGATTAGTCATGAGGCAGTGAGCGTAAACAAACCCGGATAAGGACCCAACGTCTTTCACCAGCGGCGGTGAGTGATAACGGTGAGCTTCTGAGGACTGCGGCAGGCGAGGTAACCCTTTTAGCGTGACCTGATGTGCGGGTATCTAATTGTAAATTTGGTTCGATATGTTTGTGCGTGCTTGTCTTTAAATCTGGCACGTTCAGCTGCACGCGCAAGGGATTCGGGCTGCTCGAACCATTGTGGTACAATTGTCTCAAAAGTTCAGTCATAGCAGGCATAGCCCACCACAGTCTATATGGTACCACAGTCGTCACAGACCGCATGCATGCTTTGTGTTGTTCGTGAGCGTTATCCACACGACCCACCAGGGGATGTTTTTTTCTGACACGAGGCTCAGAATAACCATGCTGCATGGAGCTGCCTGACGACCTGTACAAATGCTGTTAAAAGCCCATAGGCGAAGGCGTGGAATGGTTGTTGAGCCAACTTACTTGGCGTTTTGGCAAACATGATATATGGTATGTGTTTGCCACTAGACTTTGGAACTAGAAATTCACACATTGTTGCATTATCTGAAAGTACCTCATTTACTGGTGGACCGCAGTGACGTCATTTGAGGTATTCGGTTACCACCGTTTTCAGCCCAGCAGGCCAGGCCAGCAGATAAGCCTGAAATTAGATATGAGCTGTTTTCCATTGCCTGTTGCCTTGATCCGGTAAATGCCAAACGGTGCTTAAAGAATAAACGTGTAAATATCCCTCGCAGGCGCCTGGTCCAGGCCAATTACACTTTAAAGTCGTGTCGGCTTTCTGATGCAATCATTGGAATCAACCGTACCCTTCAAACATAGTGCAAACACAAAGTACCGCGATTGAAATACGTCGCTTCTCCTCACATCTACCGCTGCTTTAGATGTCGGTCGTGAGGCGAAGACCGGAACATCATTTTCAGTTCCCTTTGGCACTTTTAAATTCCCTTAGCAGTCGATGGGAGCCAGGAGTCTCTGGAATGGGAGAACAGATCAGGATTGAAGAGGTCAAACTTGAATGTGGGACAACCTAGCCTGAAAATGTCATCTTAAATTCAAATGCGGGAAAACTTGCATTCTACGGGCTGCCTTGGAGAAGCAAAAAGCTTTAAGGGAAAGCGGGAGAATGTGTCCATCCCAGCTCCACTTACCACCACCACCAGCATCACAACCGCCACCAACCCACCAACCAATGCGCTCTCCCCAGTGGCTGCGCCCATGAAGACAGCAGTAAATATTGCGCTGCTTCTCTGTAGTACTCAATTCTCAGGACGCCTTTGCTATGCCACGAAATCAAGTCATGTAAGCGTCGACATGAGCAGCATTGTTGCTCAATTACGTCGTCTTGTGTAGCAATTAGCAAATGTTATATAGAGCTATCCATTTTCACGCAACGTGTCAAGCTCACTTATCATCCACGGGTGTCGATTTGTCTTTTTGGTGAGGGCCCTGCCGCCTCCCCCAATGTTGAGTTGCCCCCCCCCCCCCCCAATATTGGCTTGACCCCTCAACATTTTTGGCTGGAATACTACAAAAATCTGGATAAAAGACGGTCACAACGCACTATTTTTATCTTTCTGCGCAGTGGCGTCTCGTACTACTCTAATAACAGAGTCATGGTTGCTCTCACCACAAGGTGCAACTCGTAACCGCTGAGCGGATGGACGATGCAACAATCTTCACATACCTAGCACAATAAGACGCGCAATAGTTTGTGAGGTAAAAGTGAAAAAAAATGGAATATGGGGATGACCTGCGTCCTTCATGGCTAACCCGTCCCCGTCCTCCACAAACAAAATGCGTGCCGCCTCCCATGGGCGCCATAGAAGAGCGCCATCGGCGCCCTAAGGTGGCCTCTAAAGGGGCGCCTTCACGTGCCGATCAGAAGAGACACGTGCATCCAGAGCCTGTTCCCTGGATCCAGCCCTGCATGTCTTCTATACAGCTTAAATTATTTATTTTTTTGATTGTACGAAGATTAAAAAACAGATTGCGTTTACTAAAAATAAAGTGGGCTAAATCCAGCGAAAAAAATGAAGGGGA
This sequence comes from Pollicipes pollicipes, assembly GCF_011947565.3. Lineage (NCBI taxonomy): Eukaryota > Metazoa > Arthropoda > Thecostraca > Pollicipedomorpha > Pollicipedidae > Pollicipes > Pollicipes pollicipes. The sequence goes on along the minus strand of NW_023597054.1, from coordinate 15,301,283 downwards.
TGGTAGGTTGTCGGGCCTTTGATTCGAGCCCCCTTGCAATAATTTACAAAAGCTGACACCCCTGTTATCATCCTAGCCCATGTTACACCATCATGTCGGCCAGACGGGAACCTCCGATCATGCATTCCTGCCTGTGACCTTAGTGACCAAATGACCTTACCTCGACGTAACACTATCAGGCCGGCTAGACGGAAATATCCGATCGCGGAGGCATTTTTTTCCAAGTGACTATCTTACCCAAGATCCGATATATTCCAGGTGGTCGTCCGACAACGCACTTCTCAACGAAGATCCATACGTGACGGCACTGGGGACACACTTTCAACACTGGGGCGGTCGCACGCATGGTAACAGGTGTGAGCGATCGCATGCATTACAACACATTTGGTGAGTGGAATGATTAGTATGATCGAAGTAAATATGATTGAGTACTTAGAACTTAGCACTTACGTGTAATGTGTCTCGGGGGCGTAAACATAGGACCCAGTAAAAAAGCTTTTCGAGGAGGATCCGTCGCGTTTCATACCAAAGACGCACTCGGCATAATAAATTATCTATGACCTCGAATGCACCAGAGAAACTCAAAACTGCACCACCTTGTTACCAGTTTATTTTGTGCATCACAATTGCCGCCCTATGTGGGACTTACACCAAGCGAATGCATTGAACTTCTGGTCCCCAGTTGGCAGATTGAGCACTGGTCACGCAGATCACCCGATGGGACAAAATGCTCACATCGATGCGGTCTAGGACAGTGTACCGAAGCGAATGCGGGCGTACCTCCCACCTTCCTGGCTGAGATATCTTTGAGGAGCGGTTGGGTATACCGGCGCAACAATCTAAGATACCCCAAACTCCTAGGCCGGGGCTCCCGACCCGGACCTGGCCAGGCTCAATTGCGCGGTTCCATCTAACGGGAACAGTCAAGCCAGTGCACACTAGGGCCTGATCATTTACCACAGCTGGGCCCTGACGGCTGCTAGTGTCATGATACACAAGGTACCGCTAGTTTGCTCCACCTTTTCCCAGCAAATACCAGATAAGACTTGTTCGAGACTTAAACCAAATGCAGTCTAAGAGCGCACTGAGAGCGCACCACAATCCACGTTCATAAGCTTTTGGCTATTCATACTGAATGCTGCAGATCAGTTACAGCGATATTCCTCGTTTGACAAAAGCCTTTAGCTACACCGGTGTCGACAGCGCGATGTCCTCTCGTCAACGCAGGAGCAGGATCAGGTGCACTCCACCGGGTCCATCGTTTCCGCCGCCGCTTCAGCACCCGGAGTGCCTCGTGGACGATGCCGGCATCGAGCTGGAACTCAGACGCCACGCATCCATCTTGCTAGCGTGCTGTTCGAAGGCAGGGACATTCACGACATGCTGGACCAGTGCATAGGTCTTCCGGCTGATGGAGCGTAGTTTGACAGTGTCGGTGACATCCAATCTCTCCATCAACCCTTGACGAGTCGATGCTAGCTGAGTTGCTGAGTTGAGTGACTGAGTTGCTGTTGGCGGAAGATGCTCTCGGTCTGCACATGCTGCAGACCCCGACTACTCCGCAGGAGCTGGCATAGGCGAGTGTTCCCCGATGCCAGTTCAGATGGTTCGTTCGGTGCTGGACATGCGACTTCATCCACTTAAAGTCAGAAACGCGTTCCGGTGATAAATTCAGGCCTGAGAATGACAAAAGTTCCAACAGTGGAAAAAGTACAGCACGGGCTGCCTGGCTGTAAGAAATCCGAAAATTGTCTTTTTCCACCCGCCATCTTTGTTAAATACCAAGCACATGCACCACAAACGTAGCCAAGCCCACTCTCTTCCAATGTTGACTCATTCGGTCACACCAGTCCTTTCAGAACTGAACTGGCACAGATTGAGGCTAAGTGCTTAAACATTGGGAGGCGTAAATATGAGTTAAGCTTTCGTAGTAGCCTTATTTGTGAGGTGTTAAAATGAAGCCTGCAGAGCGATGACAAGTGGCTCTGAGTAAAACTTTAGGAACATCTGGACCTACTGAGCTGACACAAAATGAGGCTAAGTGGAAGCTGAAGACACGTTACGTTGTTGTTGCCCCGAACAACGCAAGGTTTAGAGGGTTCAGATCGACACGAAGCCAACTATGTTGTGTTGTCTGTCTGTCCAACTGTCCTGTGTTGGTGGTTTCTGACCAGCATAGACGCGAGCATTGGCTCAGGAGTCCTCAATCGGTGCAAGAGACCTCCTGACTGATATTTCAGGTCACGGCCCTACGGGGCGCGATCCTTTGTGTGACCTATAGCCGGCTCTTCGGGCCTTATGCCCTCCGACCAGGTTCTTGACCGTCGGTTTCTGTGAGCCCTCCTGGCCACTCGGAACATGAGGAGGAGGGGGACTTGTGCCCCTATGCCCCTCCCCTTCTGCATGCCCCTCTAGTGCTATATTTGGATCAATTTATCTATGACATGGTGCTTGACACAAAGAAATGATGAAAAATGCAGAGTTTTCAGATGTTTTGTTGCCCGGTCACTCCCCAATACTAACCTCCAACCGGAAACCAGCGCATCAGTGGTTCTTCCCGTGGGCATCGGATAAGAGGGACATGGTTCTTCCCATGGGCATGCCCCTCCCCCCCCCCCCCTCCAGCTGCGGGCAACATTTCACGTTAACTCCTTGACGGTGCATGGAAACGGTAAAAAAAGCTTCCCCACCCTCTCCATAAACTTTCACCGCTACTGTTTTTTTTCGAGACAAAGATCGCACCACATCCACAACATTAATATATATATATATACATATATATATATATATGTCATTTATATATATATCATTAATATATATATATATATAATAACATATATATATATATATATACATATGATATATAATAATGCATAATAATAATAAATAAAAGCCATCGCCACGAAGAAATTATTGGCTATCCGATGAAGCAGTACCTTCGATGTGCTCAATAACAAATAAAATTTACCACGCATATTTACTCACCATCCTGCTCTCACCCGCCGTGGTGTCTGCGTTACGCTGTCGCCCATGGCAACCGATGGGTTGTCGGCAAAACAAAATATTTAAGTGTCGGTTTCCATCGCGGCGGTCGAATGATTCACAGCAAAAGTTATATGGAAAAATAATAAGTCTCACAACAATAAAAGGCACCGAAGTTAAGAAGCTAAGAAGTTGAGAAGAGGCACAAAACAGCCTCTAGGTACGCCAGAAGGCAGATTCATCAAAGGAAGCTTTTAAAACACCGTGAAGGTGTAACCCGGTGAAAAGTAACACGTTTCGACGTTTTGTCATTTCATAGAATAAACCTCCTCATGGCTTGTCGAGACCTCTGATCTTTTCAATGCGTACCTCCACTTAGGCTTCTGTTTTCGTTGTTGATAACAGGGTTTGCTGTGCATCTGATGGGGGCTTGTTTGGATCATCTAAGGTCCCCTGGTCATCTACGGCTTCCTGCGGGTCAGATGATGTATCCGACGTGCCGTAAGCGTCCCCATTTGATTGGATAAAATATTCTGTCTTGGCCATCTGGTACCGAGGCAGAACATTCCATCCAATGCTCATCGCCCTGGTGGCGCCCGACCTGAAAAAAGAAATCTTCAAAACCGTAGAAGGTTATACAATTTTATCAAGTGTCCTGCATTTTTCGACTCATCACCAGGGTTCACAGAGGTGATAGGGATGTGTGTGTGTGCGTGTGTGCGTACGTGCATGCGTGCGTGTATGTGGTGATCCACCACACAACACACATACACTCTTACACCTACATATCTGCATACCTACTCCACGCCGACACGCACGCACGCACATACATTCCATTGCTCTTTTACCTGCTCTTCTTCTTGAGCGCTGTTTTGCGTGGAGGCTCACGCGTAAGTGGCTGTGGCATACCAGCCCGCCGCGTGAGCTTATCAGTGTGTACCGTGACACTGTTCGCAGATAGCGGTGGAATGCTTGGCGATCAGCTTCATCAGGAGGCTGGCGGGTGGCGGGGTGGGTGGCAGGGTCATCAGATAGCCTTGAACGGAAGCGGTCCGGAAGCCGTGTTGACAAAAATAAGTGCTGTTCCACGGTATGTGTGCATACAGAGGGAAACAATTATGTAAGAAAATTTGGGTAAAAATTTATCTGAATACCACTTTTTGGATTGTGCGCACCAGATCCAGTATGCAAATGAAAACTAAAAGTCGTCTTTAGAGGACTCATATTTTTGACCTGCAACAGTAATTTCAATGAGAATTCTTCTATCGAGGCCCTTGCTCACCACGACATATAAGATCGGCTGTCATCGAGCCCGGAGCCTCCCAACTACGGCCCTAAAGTATTCGCTCGATAACCACCGCGAACAAATTGCTTTGTTACAGACCGTATGCGTGGTTGTAATGTCTCCCATGGGGTAAAGCATACGTCATCCAGTTCATAACATGGGGCGGAATCTTCACACCCAAAGGCTTTGACTCACGGGTCACTCCAATCGCATCATCGGCACCAAAGCCTGAAACGCTCAGCAGTGATTTGATTGGAGCTTTTTAGACAGCTGGGCTCTTCCAGATGGACGATGTTTTACACCCGACTGGCCGGTTCGACTCGTAACTGACTCGGCTCGACCCATTACTGACTCCGCTCGGGGGCTTGGCTGACAGGTTCCAGGGAAACATAACGCTACCGCGCAGGCTTTATGGAAAAGGGGACACCACCATGTTGGCACATTTTCTGGCACGTGACAGGACGGCGCAGACGATATCAAGCTTCCACATGTCCATCTCGATGTACAAAGAAGCCGGCCACAGCGGAGCTTGGCGCGGCGTCGTGGTCCCTCCATGGTGTACCAGACTTCTCTGATTCATCCCACGAAAGGGGCGCTTCGGGCGGCAGCATCTGACACAAAATGGACGAAAACTGGATGCATTTTATATGTCCGTGATGGAAGATCATGACCACAACCCCCTGAATCTCGAGCAGCAGATTTGTGTTTGGAGACGACAACGGGCCAACAAAAAATCTGAGGTAATTCAGAAGGTTTTAAGCTTCACAGCTGCAGTAATTTTCCACTGCTGAAAGCTCGATCATGTCTCGGACCTTCGAGACTAAACACGTTGGCTGCCGTCCAGTCGCCGACATTTTTAACGTGAGTTTGGCCCGCTGGTTCTCGTTGGTGGGGAGCCTGAGTCAACTGCCACCGGACCACACACAAATATCAAAACATGCCAACGATCTACGAGACGGAGCCAGCTACTGCACAAGTAGCGCCCATGGTCCCGTACCTGGTAAGGAAAGAGACCTAGCGACAAAGCGCCATCACTGCGTTTGGTCCTTACGTGTTAAGTATTTCGCCTGAACTCATATCGAAACAACAAACGCTGGCCGCCTCGCAAATGAAGCATGCCGGAAGCGTGTGCCTGGCTCCGTCCGCTCTCGTCATGTGCGTGGGCCAGGGACGTTGCCAAGAGGAGGGCCTAGGGGAGGGGAGGGGAGAGAACTTTCTATACCTTTGCTCCCCCCCCCCAAATGGTGACTTGAGCCTCCCCAGCACTCCTCAGAGCCCCCGCCCCCGCTCCCCCCCCCCCTCTCCCCCAATGCGTCCGGGCAAAAAAGCAAAACCTGGGCCAAGGAAATACAACGAAAAATCCCCTAGCTGTTCTAGCACTAGTCGCCAGAACATATCATTATCAGCATCATGTCAACTTTGTATCTCATATCACTCTGTAGATGCCTTAAAATGCTTGCCATGAGAGCTTCTTCATTTGTTCGGCTTCCCCACAAATATTGGCAATTTTATAACTAAATTAGACTTGGATAGAAACAAAAAGGGGTAGCAATGCAGTAGCCATGGCTACCGCCTTTTGTTTGTAGGTTGGAAAGTATACGGTTGCCAGTTTTAAGCTGCAAGGCTTTTATAAGCTGCCACGTATGGAGTTGAAGCATGACATGCCTCGGATAGCAGATGCTACGGATGCAGCTCGAACATGATGGGATATCCTAGCATTTTGATACATTTCAATACTCAACACATTGTGCTAAAAGACCGTCCCAAAAAACAGGTGGCTAAGCCGAAGGGTTTCAAACAACCATACAGAGCATAATGATGAAACATTTTGCCAGTGAGCACAAGTATGCGTCATAACCACTTAAGAGCTAGTTCTAAACGCATGTAACAACGTTAGTCGAACCATGCCAAAATATGGCATTTTGTGTTCAGCATGGAGATTGCAGATGACCAAAGATTTCAATGTCTCTGAATTTGCGTGGTCTTTTACTGTTGCTAAAATTGACATTTTAATGATAATATTTGTTGCATCATGCTACATCGTCGCATGCCGGGCTACCGTGCTATCTCCTAGTGGTGCATAAGTTCTCCGTAAACATGCTTCTCCAAGGCGTCCACAAAACAGGTCACGAACGTTGCGCATGGTATCCTCCTTCCTAATATATTCCTCGGCAGAGGCTTCGAGAGATCTTATGGACTACGTTCTTCCGTGCACAGCATTTCCTTTCAGCCGATTGACGCATGTGTGGCGAATCCTAATCTAATCTGGACACGCTGAGGTCTCAAGGGCTGATCAAAGCAGGATAGACTTTAAATCAGGACCACTGGTCCACGTCACCTAGGTCGTGCGGACCACTAGACGACATAGCAACATCCGGCTGCTTGCGGAGCTCGTCATCTGTGAACGGAAGATTCACATATATGCATTTTCGTCTATCTTTCCACGATTCCTTCGCGTATCGGATGCAGGATTAACCCAGCACGTCCAGCACAAGTGGCTGACTTCTCTCGGCGTTTCGTAGGCCTATGCGCATACGTTTTCTCGGAAAAGAAGGAATATTTCAGCGTGATTGCGTTTGCACGACTGGGGATCAGACGATACAATGCACCCCTTTCCGTAGTTATAAACAATGACTGTTCTCTCAGTGCCCGATGCTTTTGTGATGAAGGCGGCCATGGATTTTAAGTACAATTTTTGTAATATATATATATATATATATATATATATATATATATATATATATATATACATATATATATATATATACTGCACCTAGTTTTGATTCAAAAATAGTGCCGACGCACGGACTGGACACCATTTGTCCAATGAATCCAAAATGAACCACGAAGGTAATGGCAACTGATTTTTACGACGACCTCTGCCAATAAGCACATCTTCGAAGCGTCGAGATTTCTCACTGGAACCATATTTTGCTAGAGGCCGTCGTATAAAGAGAATGTTTTACATTTGAAGATATTGAAGCAAGCATCAGATATGATGAAACAAGCTCACTTACCTTTTGATACACTTCTTAAGTGGGAATGACTGCTCTAGATAGTATAATTCTCTGTTCAGTAAATTGCTCCTCAATGCGTCTTGCTTAAATCACGCCATTGTACCTTTCACAACATTGATTGAGAGCCGATTGACCCCCGTGATATCCGGAAATCGTGGTCACGAACGCCAGATATGAATGGCTCGGCCACAATATTGTTTTTGGCCTTGATTCCAGGATGATTTATGGAATGACAGGATTTGAATGACGTTATTATGACTTCACAAAGGCCAAGGTGACCCTAAAATACTCTCCCCGATATACCTTTCCCCATTTTTCGCATAGATCAGGAACTGGGGGGCTTAAGTTTTCAGAGGGGCAGGATTGTGAACAGCACCGAGAGGTCTTCAAGATGGCTGTTTCAGTTAAAAATATGATACAAATGTAGGATACCACCTTTAAGCAGTGTCTGCTGCTATTCTGAAGGTCGATTATTTTCGACATGACGACCCCCACCTCATAATGGCAAAAACTAGGAGTCCGAAGCCCTTGCTGGCCACGTCAACTTCCAATCTACGGCAGAACGCTGGATACTCTATTTCTCTGATTCGGTCACCCGTTCACCCGTCCGGTTACCAGCCTTTACCTACTCGCCCTTCCAGTTACCGATGTGTCTACAATGAAACAGACTGTGCAAGTTCAATGTCACTTGGAGCTAGACGTAGGTATCTCCTACGGTCCTCGTAACGTGCACGAAACATTTTCCATAGGCTCTCGTCTGCGTGAATAATGTCGCGCCAACACGCATGACACCATCTGTTCTTCTTTTCTGACTGCCTTCGGTGAACGGTAGCCGGTAGCTGTTTGTCGGAATATTAGGTTTTTCTATACAGATGTCTTGCTGTGAAATGCAGCCCACTCTGACCTTCTTACCAAATTGCATCTTGACATTGGCTGGAAATGGGAAGCCAATCCTCCGCGGTACAACGATGTTTTAATCGACCACAAACTATATATCTAAATCGTTCTATTCTTTATGCCAGTTATGTAAATTACAGTGGTCGAATTCCATAGAAAAATCAGGTTTTGGAGGTAAGTTATGTCCAGCTTATTGGTTCACCCCCTCCCCAGCTCCCCACAGATGTTAGCAGTCACCCCCTCCGCAGCTCCCCACAGATGTTAGCAGTCACCCCCTCCGCAGCTCCCCACAGATGTTAGCAGATGCCCCTCAGGGCTATCTCCCCCTCCGAGTCAAAGAGTGCAAACCAGATACTGGGCGTCTTCTCAGAAATTAAATATAAATTCGCAGGATTGCGTATTAAGTTCAACGTTTGACCCCGCTTAAAAAAATGGCTACGTGTTTGCTATGGGCATGTGTAATGTGGATTTAGTGAGTGTGACAAGACTTTCAATGCCACAAATTGTCCGGTTATTTGAACTGAGTTTGCTCAGCCGACATTATTGCCCATACTTGGCATTTGTCAGAATCAGATAAGGTAAGACATCGCTACGAATTACATGCGAGCATAACTACAGCATGAGCATGTCGGACCGTTTGCCAATAGAACGTTGCGCTTTTCAATATGGCAGGCTATGGATGAGCTCCATGCGATTAAGATTATGATCATCAAGCGTGATCAGTGTTAGTAGGTTGTGTCTGCAATTTAGAACCTGTCACCGTGCTGAATGCTTGCCGTCTGTGCCTGCTGCACAAATCGACTTCACGAGCCGCCAATTCCTTCAGCCGTCTCCCGAGTGTGGTGCACGGGGTCCGATCAAGCTCCTCCAACGAAATTGATGATGAGGCTCATGTGAGCTAGTCGTGCCGGCCGCCACCAGACAGTCCGACGAGTCGGCGTCCATGCCAATACCAACAAACACATGGCAATGGGCCGCGACAATCCTTTTGCTGACAGCGTAACTCGGCATTGCCATGTTACGAGCGGATGCTACCTGCATCTACAAAATACGTGGGCCGTCTGCCTGGTAATGCATGCTTCTGACGTGTAATCGTTCCGACTTCCTGTTCCAAAGCGCTCGAGATTAATGCAGGAGCTCTTCCTACTGCCTTAACCAGCAAAAGTTCTGCAAACAGCCTGCGGAGCTCCGAATGTGTCCTCCTGTACAGGACCTGCACAATAATAACAATAGCTGGACACATTACTGGAAACTGGAAGTTTTGCTGCCAACGTACTCGGGCAGTTCGTATTTGGGGTCCGGTGCATGCGGCCGGATTAGCAAAGGCGTTAAAATCGCTCGTCTGCATGGATTCTCAGGTCGGACGGCGATCAGTCGAGAGCTGTCGGGGAGATGTAGACGTCGTGATGACATACGGGGAGTGCGGTCCACAAGTATTCTCACAGAGCTATTACACTGTAGAGCGCTGTCTCATATTGAATTGTTCAAATATTGGGGTGATGCGTCCAAGGACTGCTGTATTAAAACAAAACGTTTGGAAGATCAAAAGTAATAGGAAAAGGCTTTGGATCTTCCATTTGTTTTCCTAGATCATTCATAACTTAGAATAGCCCATGAAAGCTTCAGTTGCATTCCATGAGCACGGAACTGGCGAAACAAAAACAAGAAGTGCGACGCAAATTCCCGTGAGGCATCGAAGTGCACACCCAAATTAAATTCAAGTAATGAGGCCATTTTATATAGCTATGAAAAAGGTTACGTCGAAAATAGATCCCAAGAATTTCTGTCAAGGCCACCGATGACGTTCGCCTAACAAACTGTACACTTTTCCTTCATGAGGCACAGGAGTGGTGATCAACAAATAAGCATGCCAGATATAGCGGGCAACCGTCCTGACGCAAACAAGGCATTAGCATAGCCCTCTATGATTGATGCCCTATGCGCCTTGGGAAAATGCGGCGCAATAGTGTAATGGCCTCATAATCAGTGTTAAAAACGTTCAATTATTTGCGCATTTATTCAGGTGAGTGCTATCTACCTAATCGCCAAAATGAATGCATGAACAAGTAGCACACCTGGGTCAACACATACAGCCCCCGCACTGGACAAAAATAGGCCTGCTATCGTCGGCGAACGTTTGCTGGAAGGCGACGCGCCCCGAGGTATCGGATAACTCTGCTGAAAAATGACCGATTAGGTCCGGCTTAAGCCAGTTCCGTGTTTTGCATGTCCAGTGCCAGTTCGTAATGTAAGTAACCACGGCCGGTGAGCCGTGCCACCACCAGTTCAGACCAGTGTCGTACTCACATCCGCACATCGGGCCGAGCGTGTCACAGATCGGTCAGCCTGCTGGACGTCATGCTGTATAATAGCGGCCAGAGTTCGGCTAGCCTGGCATCTCAATAAACAGTGCCTTACTCTGCGTTGCACAAGGTAACAGGGAAATGTTAGAGTGCAGTGATGCAATTGCTGCTATGCCTATCAACATCTTTACCCTTACTTCTGCAGGCAGCGTATCTCCAGACATTTTCATAATCTGCACCTCTTGAATAGATTATCGTTGTTTTGTATTTCTTTCCCGCAAACCGGCATTGCCAGACGACATGTGAAGACGTGCTTATCCGGTCACAGCCTTTTCAAGTCTGAGCCAGGTTTATTGAGAAAAAAAAACATCCCCGAATCGGACATACACGGCAAAATCAAAGGGTCACGGCCCATTGATCAGCACGTTCATCCCGTCGGGCAGAGTAATCAGCTTGCGGCGGACGGGTGTGGTCAATGTCCTGTGATCGGCACCAGCCAGGAGGTGGCAGCAGACAGTCAGATCCGGTCAATGTCCCGTGTTCGGCACCAGACAGGAGGTGGCAGCAGACAGTCAGATCTGGTCAATGTCCTGTGATCGGCACCAGACTGAGGGTGGCAGCAGACAGTCAGATCTGGTCAATGTCCTGTGATCGGCACCAGACAGGAGGTGGCAGCAGGCAGTCAGATCCGGTCAATGTCCTGTGATCGGCACCAGACAGGAGGTGGCAGCAGACAGTCAGATCTGGTCAATGTCCTGTGATCGGCACCAGACAGGAGGTGGCAGCAGACAGTCAGGTCCGGTCAATGTTCTGTGTTCGGCACCAGACAGGAGGTGGCAGCAGACAGTCAGATCCGGTCAATGTCCTGTGATCGGCACCAGACAGGAGGTGGCAGCAGGCAGTCAGATCTGGTCAATGTCCTGTGATCGGCACCAGACAGGAGGTGGCAGCAGACAGTCAGTTCTGGTCAATGTCCTGTGATCGGCACCAGACAGGAGGTGGCAGCAGACAGTCAGATCTGGTCAATGTCCTGTGTTCGGCACCAGACAGGAGGTGGCAGCAGACAGTCAGATCTGGTCAATGTCCTGTGATCGGCACCAGACAGGAGGTGGCAGCAGACAGTCAGATCTGGTCAATGTCCTGTGCTCGGCACCGTACTGGGGATGGCAGCAGACAGTCAGATCTGGTCAATGTCCTGTGATCGGCACCAGACAGGCGGTGGCAGCAGGCAGTCAGATCTGCCTGCTGAAATTTTTTTGAGAAAAAAACATCCCCGAATCGGACATACACGGCAAAATCAAAGGGTCACGGCCCATTGATCAGCACGTTCATCCCGTCGGGCAGAGTAATCAGCTTGCGGCGGACGGGTGTGGTCAATGTCCTGTGATCGGCACCAGCCAGGAGGTGGCAGCAGACAGTCAGATCTGGTCAATGTCCTGTGATCGGCACCAGCCAGGAGGTGGCAGCAGACAGTCAGATCTGGTCAATGTCCTGTGATCGGCACCAGACAGGAGGTGGCAGCAGACAGTCAGATCTGGTCAATGTCCTGTGCTCGGCACCGTACTGGGGATGGCAGCAGACAGTCAGATCTGGTCAATGTCCTGTGATCGGCACCAGACAGGCGGTGGCAGCAGGCAGTCAGATCTGGTCAATGTCCTGTGATCGGCACCAGACAGGAGGTGGCAGCGGACAGTCAGATCCGGTCAATGTCCTGTGATCGGCACCAGACAGGAGGTGGCAGCAGGCAGTCAGATCTGGTCAATGTCCTGTGATCGGCACCAGAGAGGAGGTGGCAGCAGACAGTCAGATCCGGTCAATGTCCTGTGATCGGCACCAGACAGGAGGTGGCAGCAGACAGTCAGACCTGGTCAATGTCCTGTGCTCGGCACCATACTGGGGATGGCAGCAGACAGTCAGATCTGGTCAATGTCCTGTGATCGGCACCAGACAGGCGGTGGCAGCAGGCAGTCAGATCTGGTCAATGTCCTGTGCTCGGCACCATACTGGGGATGGCAGCAGACAGTCAGATCTGGTCAATGTCCTGTGATCGGCACCAGACAGGCGGCGGCAGCATATAGTTCCGGTCAATGCCGGCGGCACTGATACCCCTTCATTTAATCACGGGCGAACCCAAAGTCGCACCATCAAACGGGCGACTCGTCCACCAGTAACAGATTCCATCTACCCCGGCATTCGAAACAGGATTTGAAACAGATCTGGGCACCGTCTGCGGTGGCCAGGCAAAGTGCACCAGAAACCTGGGCGTTAAAAATGGCCTGCATTGGTCTGTGTGCATGCCCCTCCGACCTCTTCCGTGTCTTCGTCATGCGATCCAAGGTGGTAAAAGTAAAAAGTCGCTGAAGCACCCCGAGCACAGCTTCTTAGATTTCATGACCAGGGAATGAAGGCTGAGTCACGCCTGGTTCATACACGAGAAACAGTGGTCAGAGCACAGGTTGTAGGCACATGTGGTGCACCGTGCATCACTACTTTGGGGGCTCATCTATGTTTATCACGTTTTAATTATTCCAAAAATTACACTTTCGAGGGGGGGTCGTGCAAGGTCAGTGGCTTTTATGCCGATAAGCTTAACACATGTTTTTGGATTTCCGTGGAATGCTAAGCCGAGATTGGAGAAAAGAAACTCTAATTAAGTTCAGACATATCTTATCACGTATGGTATTTCACCATGCCTGGTGTTCCGACAAATCCTAATATTTCCTCAAAGAAACTTTAGCAAAGCTTCGAAAGGCCTGTGGCTACATATGCCTGCGTTTCGTGCACAACACTTTGTCGAGACAAAGACATAAAGACATCTGTCATCATCAGACCTGTCTAGCCGCCGTGTATACTTTTTCAAATGAGCGTTGCATCGCACAGCACACATACGTTATCTATGAACAGCCAATCATGAGACAAAAATGCAAGAACAGCAAATCGTTTGAGCTGCAAACAAGCTTCACGTATGCCTACAAACACAGGTGCACAGGGCACATCCACCGACAGAAATCTCCTGCCGACTGGGCCACATTTCCAGCTAACAATAACGATCAGCTGGCAATGATATTCACTGTATTTGACGTCATAATTGTTGCCGTTACAACACGGTCCTTAAGTAATGCTCTCACACTTGGATGACTTGTGGTATTCTTAAAGGAGTTGTACGTTGTTTTTTTTTGTAACCAGAGCTCCTTTCGAAAACGGCAGGAGGTCGTGGTGGTGGAAGTCCAAGTGGCATCCGTTTTTTTATAAATTGTTTCGTTCGCTGATAAAAGCGTTCAAAAATATACCGTGACACCACCAGAATTTCTGCAGAATTATCTAATGCATTGCCTTCGTTTTTCAAGATGCACAGATAGTCTATCTATAGCATCTGGCGTGATAAAATGACGTGAATAAAATGAAACGAATTCACAATACACAATAATTCACAAGAATAAAATGACTTCACAATGCCACTGCTAAATAGGAGGAGCAAATGAAATACTTGGGAGCGTACATTGGCTCCAGGCCGAAATGGCAGCACAATGTTAATCCTTTATCTACATTCATGAGTCGTTATATTGGTTTATGAACGGATGCATTTTTCTGGGGTACACGGCCGCTGCGTATGCTCTATAATTGTCTTGAATCGCCATACATAAATTCGCCAGGATAGCTGAAGGTTAGCAATATTGAAAAGTAGCAGCCAATTTCGTCAATGCATGGCAGCTTAATTCAAACTAGATGCCCTGCAACGGACGCCCTGTTTATACTAGTAGACACTGTGATAATAACCACGAGAAAAGGTCGTCATATGAATGAAAAATCGCATAGGCAATTCGCTGTCGGGCTACAGCGCGCAACGGCCACCGTTTATGGTATCATATTTCACCACCTAAGGTACCCGTAGCAGATGCTGTTAAGGCAACAAAATGCTCCATTAGGACATTATAAAAGATAACTGTCTTGAAATATATATTTGGTCGTTATGAGTTTCAATGACAGCAGTGCGCCATCAAGCATGCGTTCCCCATGAAAGGTTGGGGATTAAGTTTTGTTCCACTGGTACAACCTGCGGCGTGCTGGGCGCTGGTCTGCGCGAGCCCGACGCGCCCCTTACCCGGTCCCCGCCGCTGGGGACCGGCGTCGATCCCGGTCATATGAGAGCCCACTTGGTGGTGTGTGTGTGTGTGTGCGCGCTTATGAGTGTATGTGTGTGTGTGTACACAGCATACTACGGCTATGTGTACATTTTCAACGAGCAAATGACAACTCCATCTTTAAGTCACCTGCCTACCCAAAACCTTGCTATACCTCGTGGCGGAGGCGGGGTGGGGGGGGGGGGGGGGGGGGGACACGAGAGCCACAGACCTTGCATCCGGACCAGACCAGAACTCGGACCAGACCAGGCCCTCCCAGCCTGCGTAAATGTAATAATACCAAGATCATGGCGAGTGTATTTGGGATGAGGTCATTGACAGTCACTTCTTGCTTTTGGCTACGACTGTTATTTACCATCTTTTCTTATTTTCGCCTATGTCTAACGTGGCATGTTCTCCAGCTTTGCAACTACGATCTTAACTTTTTGTTTTTGTTTGCCTTTTTACCCCATATTTTAGTAGGGAGTGCCGCGATCCGCATTTATAAATTTTGGTGTCAGCGTTTGGTTCAGTGTGTTGCTGGGACAGTGGGAGGAGCATTCCTGGTTGCATGTTAATGGGCAACGGTGAGGAAAAAAACATTTCAGTTAAGAAATCCGCACTACTTAATCACGTTTATTGTCACGGGTTTTGCCGTGATCTTTTTGAAGTCAATCCTATATCTTCCGGCCGGAATGTTTCCAATCCAGAAAATCTCCGTTTTATCTCATGATGGAAGACAGTGCTACATCCTGATCATTAATTACTGAAAGGTACTGCTATATCATGATCGTTAAAACCTGTATCATGGCTGCTAAACGGTGAAAGTCACTGCTATATGACTGTTAACACGCGTCCAGATGGCCTTCGCTCGGATGAGGGTCAATCTGACCTCCTGAAATGCAAGAAATGAAGAGAGTTAGAGACACCAAATTCACATGGTGTGTTGGCCTGTGCAAGAACTCACATGTGACAAAATTTGGGGTTCCTAGGTCGTGACTTTCGGGTCGAATGAGGCCAAACAAGGTCAATCTAGAGATTGGTGTCCAAAGTGCTGCAGAAACTAGACACCTGTTTTAAGCAAAACATCACCCGTGCTCTTTTAAGGTCAGTGACCTTGTTTGACCTTGACGAGGACGTGGTGACCAAAATCATGCAAGACGTCTGGGAGTTTTGTTCTTGGATAAGCATCAAAGATCACGCAAAACGGTATATTCCTAGAAAAATGCTGAACTGAGTCATTTTAGGTCAGTGACCTATCCTGACCTTTCACAAGTATTCCGAGATGTGATAATGCGGCTCTGGTTATCAATGAATTCGAAATGAGAACCAGGAACTACCCCATGCATCAAACTCTAGAATATTAAGACCAGTTGGTTTGGACCTAGACCCAACCTTCATATCTGACCCTAGGTCCATGAAATTCATTCATTCAATTGTTGCGTCGCCTTAGAGACTATCTCAGATATATATGGCCTCGTCTAACACTCCGCTGTTTCATCAGATTGAAGGTTTACCTAGAAATCTTCTTCGCTGAACCACTGATTAGACTTTGACCTGCCGTAGGTTAGCGACCTTACAAGTTATATCTAAATTTTTTGATGCCAAACGATCTGCTATTAAGTTTTCACTAGCCATGCAAAATTCGGCGCGGCTACGCTGCGCCGTTCGAAAATCACTCCGGCAAAACCTTCGGGGGTCAAATTGACCTCCCACTCGAGCGCGCGTTAAAAAGTGAAAGACACTGCTATGCCACGATCGAGTGAAAGACACTTATATCATGGTCGTTTAATAGTGAAAGACACTGGTATATCATGACCGTTAAACATGATTCACGCTCCATGCCTGTGATCCAGTCAACACATAACGAACCGCACGGATTGTCCATTGCCGCACTGAGGGAGCGAGAGAACCGGCATCAATTTGTGATAAATGAAATCGGACGCCCTTAGCCCACTCACGGCGCTGTGCGCAGATGCCGCGCATGACGTCATCATTGGCAGCCCGACAGGTCGGCGTGACGTCACAGCGGCACACTTCCACTCCACGCCAACAAAAACGGGGCGGCGTGGGTCGCGCGCCAGCAGAGGCCACACATCGAATCGCCCCGGCGGTCAGTGGATACGAGTGATCGCGGCGGGCCGAGGCTGCGTGAAAGCGGCGGGGTAAAACAACACGGAGGGCCGACACGGACGTGGAACTGAGACTCGCGCGGGGGGAGGGGCAGGTCGGTCATCGACGACGGTTGTCTCGAAAGTGCCGATAAATGGATTTTTAACAGGCACGCTTAGGCGTTATCGTTGTCGGACCGCCGTTTGGCTGGCTGAGTAGCGGCAGTCGTGTCCAGCGGATGAGTGAAATGTACTCACTCCAGCAGAATTCCCGGCACCTTGTGGGTGGTTTCAATCGACACAAACTGGCCGGGCAAGTTGATTTTTTCACGACCCGAGCCTAATTGGCAATACGACCGGCGGATAACCGTATGGCGTGATGCGGAGCTGTTTGATGCCCATGTATTATTGCGGTTCTCGCGGTCTGACGACCGTCTGCAGCGGGGCTGCTCCGCAGCCATTCACCGGCCGGGGACATGGGTGCAACAGGCGACGGCCCAGCGGTCCCCAGGCCGGCATGAGTGCAGCAGGCGACGGCTCGGCGGTCCCCAGGCAGGCATGAGTGCAGCAGGCGATGGCTCAGCGGTCCCCAGGCCGGCATGAGTGCAGCAAGCGACGGCTCAGTGGTCCCCAGGCAGGCATGAGTGCAGCAGGCAACGGCTCGGCGGTCTCCAGGCCGGCGTGAGCGCAGCAGGCGACGGCTTAGCGGTCCCAAGGCAAGCGCAGGCAAGGCTAATGACGGGCCAGACAAGACCAAACACGAATCGCACAGAACCAGCAGCGGACGAGATCAGCGGCGGACCAGACCAGCGGCGGACCGACCAGCGGTGGACCAACAGCGGAGGTCAGACCACAGCAGACCTTCCCAACGGCGGTGTAGGACACTAGCAGACTGGATCAATAGCATACCAGATTAGAAGTGGACCTGACCAGCGTTGGACAGAGCCACCAACATAACACACAAATGGTAGACCAAACCAGCAGCGGATCAGGCCGGTTCCATACCAGGCCCTTACATAACCAGATCAGCAGCCTATCAGACCGGTAATGGACCTTACCTCTATCAGGCGGACCAACAGCGGACCAGACCAGCAGCGGTCCAGGTTAGGTCACAATCAGACCCTGACCCGTTGATTCGTTTCACAGCTCACGCCATTGGTCCACATGACTGGGCAAGGTGAACCTGAGAGGACAGGAGAAGTTTGAACTGTACACACACCAAAGTCAAAGAAGACCAGTTTTTACAGCATTTTTGTCTTTTTACCCTTGCACAGTTGGCGAAATGACATGCCAGTTATATTTCCACAAGACAGATAAAAAAGAACAACAAAATATCATCCAGGCACTCCCTCTACCCTACAACTTCCGCGTGTGCCGAGATGAAACATGCCGATTTTATCATGGTTGCAACTTATGCGGCTGGATGAGCTTGAGTACTTTACCATGGAAATTGTTTTAACTTTTAAAAAAGGCTAAAAAAACGGCAAGTGTTAAAGGCAACCGTTGATGCACCAAAACAGGAAACCACCACATTGTAAACTAACAGACCGTCGTCACCAGCGACCCCTATGTGAGCCTACATCTTTTGAGGTTTGTCAGGTGGATGTCAGCATCCACCTGCAGTGATGCATCGCTGTCCTTTACAGTCGAAGTATACTCGGACCGGTCCAGTGTTCAATTACACTGCTACAAAGCTGTAAAACTTGCAGGGGAAAACCTCCGAAACCGTCCAAGTTCCTGTGGAAAAATCGCATGCACAATAATTGGCATCACTTTAAAGATAAATGAGGTATTGCAAACTCATGAGGTAACTCGGACTCGTCATGTCGGTCATGGAAACGCCACTCTTACCCGGATTGGGAAATCCTGTTCAGATCCAGTCCCGCCATGCTGTCTGCTGACGTCAGTTTTTGGCGATGGTATTCTGCAAGATGGTGAGGACCTTTGGGAGCGGTCTCATGGTCTGGGAGAAAAATGCCGGCCTCGTGATACATCCGCACAGGTTACCGGTCCCCACGTGGGCACGTGGTCTGGTCCGGCTCGAATGGAAAGGTCAGCTGGCAAGGCGATGCTAGTGTTGAAGCAATGCGATGATGGAAAAAGTCTTAGTACATTCCTGCCTGGTGAAAAACGCGTAAGAAATTATTCACTGAACTGTCATGACAATACCTGGCTGGTGAGCCCAACGCACATTCGAGCTCTGTTCAAGAGAGTGATCTGGCCTCAAGGCCACCGATACAAGCAATGCTAACATATTTCTGGAAGACGCCGGCGACCTTGTCATCACTCCTGGAGGAAAATCCCCTGGCCTCTCAAACGCCAAGCATATCTTTTGAAGCCTTTTGAATAGCATGGTTAGCTTTGCCTTTGGTTGTGACCACAATCTGGCACACAATTTGTTGATTATTTATTTACAGTTACTGTTGCTAGTTCTTTCGCACTACGCCCATCCCGAATGTTCTATACCCGGCTCCAGTGGCGGCTAACCAGTGCCGTCATTACTTGCCGCTGTCATCACTAGCAGATGTGACCATGTGATGTGTGTCAGGACGCTCATGCGCCACTTCAGTCGACACGATTGTCCTAGAGCAAGCGTTCCGGTAAAGAAAGCAAAAACTACATCAATCGCTGTCGCTTGCCGAGTCATCTCTGAAGCGAACTGGGGCGCACTCAAAATTGTCCTGACTGGTTGGCTGGAGTATTGGTGGCAGTGGCCAGGACGCTGAGAACAGGTCCCAGATGTTGCTGAGCTTTTTGTATCAGCCTTCAATGACCAAGGTCTCATAGTAAAATAAATTATACAAATCCCCTAGATCCGTCTCTAACTAGCAATACTCTACTAATTGTTGACACGCAGTACTGGATAAACGGTGCCCATCAGCCATCCAACGAGAACTCCCAACAGTGTAATGTAGGGTGGTAATGACACTGGTAAAGAGATGTGGTAATGTGGCTGAAGATGTGGCGCTTAAGCTTCAAGCACAACGTGGCGCTGGGACCTAGAGGGCTGTTAGGATGCCCTCCCCCCCCCCCCCCCCCCCAGCAAACGCCATGCCGCCCGCCCTGTACCACTGGTACAAAGCGACATCTACTCGTACTCTCTCACTCACTCGTTTCGCTCGCTCACTCATCCACATTCGCCAGCGGACGTGGGTGATGTTAACACGCAAGTACCTCGCCACTACCGCTTTGAGAATATCACCTGCCGTCATGTCCACCCACCAAGTGCCGACTTTTTTGCTACCCCGTGCTTTGACGTTCCCCTTCGAATTGTGCGCTGTGTCGCAGCCAGCCTTGCGGGGCAGCCCTGGCCTGCGCAACACGAGCACGTGCAGGGCTGACGCTATGCCACTGTGAATGTCGGAAATCACTCAGCATCGTCGGCCACTTGTTCCTGGGGATATTCAACCTGTCTCGCCACACGTGTTCTCTCTGACAGCGAGAAAGCGCCACTGGCGCGTACTCCTCACAAGTGTGCCGCCCCGAATGATCCTTTGCAATTTGGGCTGATCTCTATTGTGCGCCTGCTATAGAAAACGAGCGCCGAGGACAAAAACAGCCTGACACATCGGGGGTGAAGTATGCCAAAATGCGTCGTGGGGCTAAGTAAGGAAAAAACGTCAAAACATCTCAATAGGCTCAGGGCCAGGTCTGATCTTATGCTTAAATACTTGTACCTAAGCCAGCTAGCAGTCCCTTGGGAACAGGGTACGGCACTCGGACCACTCTTGTTTAACTATTATTTCCCATGGCACGTCCCTGCTCCTGCAAGAGATTGTGTCGCCATGCTACAATACGCTGAAAACGTGGCATTGTTCGCATGTAGAAAAAAGCGATTTGGCATATTTCCCCAGGGACTATAATCGACACCAACTTGCCTTGACCATTAGTTGTCAAGCCAAAAGATGAAAACCAACGCGCCGAAAACCCAGTTTATGACATTCGGAACACCTCAAATCCTTTACGACGTGCAGCCTGAAAAAATTTGCAGGCGAGGCCATCTCCGGACGCAACAAGTACGCCGGTTGCGAGTCACAATGGACAGCAACATGACCTTCAAGGTACCTCTCGACCGAGAAGTAGGACGTCATATTGGTATTTTGCAGGGACAGCAACTCGACATTAGCTGCCTCGAGACGTTATGACAAACTCCATCAATACATTCGTGCTGTCGTGGTGTAAATAGTGCGCTTCAGTTCACGGCAATTCATTCATCACATCAATTTAATCACAGCACGCGAAAAAGCTGAACCACATAGGACATGTCGACCGATCTCTGGAACAGTCCAGCGCCGTACAGATATACGAGCATTAAGCCACACGAGTATAGCACCATTTGAACCAGCACAATCGCTCAAGACATTTATTCATGCTACCACGCCTGCAAGGCAATCGTTACCACTAGGCAGCCAATGGCATTGTCATCTGGCATTACCACTACCTTATCGTCTTGTATCGTCACGTATCTTGTTCAGATTTTCATTCGCACAACGCAAGACATTCACACCCGTATAGTTCACACCCGATCGGAACACAAGCCAGCAAACGAATGTTTTCATACCCAGCACCGTCGCTGTGCGATAGTGTCGTTTTCGGCTTGTGATGCGTTGAGCGTCACCTTCAGGAACGTGTTGAGAGAGCGTCTGCTTTCCAATGAACTTCTGCAAGGCGCAATGTCTGCGTTTTTGTACTCATGTTCTTACTGCTGTGTCTTGTTTTACCGTTCTGATGCCGAACATGAAAAGCCAGGTGGATGTTTCTGAAAATATACCACTACTACTAATACCACCACCACCACCACCATCACCACTACTGCTAATACTACTACTACTACTACTACTACTACTACTACTACTACTACTACTAGTACTACCACTACTGTTTCTATTACTATTACCACCAAAAATAACAATGACAACAAAAACTATCATAATTATCATTATAATGTTTTTTTCACTTAGCTTTAATTGAAGCTTTAATTGTATTTGACCCTTAAATGGAATATCGACGCCATTGATGAGCTGTTGGATTATTAAGGTGCATTTTTCTGGGTAAAAGCCTAGTTTTATTTCGCAGCATTCATTTACTCGCGCAGTCCTACGCATGAATCGGTAGAGATATGTTACCCTTAAACCAGTCCCATCCGCCCGGTTCTACAACGCATCTAAAGGGACTGTTCCACATTTGAACGTATTGAAGCAAGTATCATATGCGAAGGGAAAAGCCCATTCATAACTACTGGCATTTTTTTAAGTGTAAAAGGATGCTTTAGACGGCACAGTTTCTCTTTTTAGTAAATATGCGTCGTTGTTTGATCATGTTATCGTGCCTTGCATAACAGTGATTGAGTTCCAGTTGACGGCCAGTTTATCTAAGAATCGTGTTCACGAACGTCAGATATGAACGATTTAACGCTGGCATTTTTCTTGGTCTTGATAGCCGTAAAGACAACGAAATGGCAGTATTTTGAATGGCGTTATTATGCGTTATGGATGCCTCGACGACTTTGAAATGGTCTCCTCGATATAGTATGCACATCTTGTCGCGCGTCCAGCTCAGAAACTAGAGGGGCTTAGGTCATAGGACGGGCAGGACTGTGAACTGCACCGAATGATCTTCAGGATAGCTATTTCAGCTCAAAACCCGATACAGATGTGAAACACTTCCTTTAAGCTCTGGTTGTGAGCTGAAAAACCGTTTGATTTTATTTCATTTGTATTTTAAGTTATTGGGCAGCTTCGCTGAACTTAATCACCCTTGTGCGCTTTGACAGTGACATATCTGTTTATATTCGCGTATGATGGTCGACTTAGCCTGAATGACCAGGAAGCACATAGGAATCAAATTTGTGGTCTTATTTCTAAACACCAAGTTTCCCCCGGTGTTTCATGTGTTGCGTTATCCCAAATTTGAAGGAAGCTGTGATGGGAACGGGTTCTCACCACGCCACCTGTCTCTGACCGCCGCTCGGCTGACTCGTCAGCAAATGTCCCATCCAAAACTCCCTCAGGAGTTGAGAGTGTTCTGTACCGACGAGTGAAGCTCTATAAACTGCAGTGGGCATCTGCAGGCCGGATGTCTCTCAAATGTGAAGGTTTTGCGGGCTGCTGGTGTCTTTTGCCGCCTTATCCAGGCCACCATATCTGGGAGTGAGCAGAGGGGAGAGAGTCAGGAACAAGCATTCGGAGTTCAGGACACCTTAATGGGATACAAAGCTCCATCCATCCACATGCCTGTGGTCATACTTCTCCAGAACCTTCCATACCAGCACGAGCTGCTACAGGCCGTGCGATGCGATTTACAATTGGCGAACTGGCCCTCATCCAGCTCTAACCGGTTCAATGGATACTCCATAAGCCATGTCTCCTATGCTGGTGGCGTGCGCCGGTCGTTGGCAGCATTAAGCACACGGCATACTGCCAACAAAGAGCGATTTCCTCACGGCAGCTGCACGAGTCCGACAGCTATGTCACAACGCGAAGTATGTCCTTACAGTGCACACGCAGCGGGCTCCACGCGACACCACAGCTGTGTGGGATTGTACCAGTTCATCAGAACTGGTATCTTGTTCTGAGAGGTCAGCATCGATCCAAATCGCCGCCAAACCTAGCTCGTACCTCTGTTTTGCGCATTGCATCGACCCGTCATCACCCAGCCTTACAAGTTCAGTGTTGCATTGCTGCCACCTGTGTATCCTCACATTCACAACCAAAGCCGTTATTCTTTTCTGGCATTGTCACGCGATGTAGGGTTTGGGGATGGGGTGGGGGTGGGGGTAGACCAAAGGACCAAGCTAAGTCTTAATCGTCAGAGCTAACGTCACATAACTGGATGCTTCTGCACCTAACTGGCAGTCATTTCTTAACTGCAAGACAAATATAGAAAGCTCGTCGTCCCGTGAAAGAGCTGCGACTGTTGTAACAGCCATGCCTCTTGGCCGATAAGTGGATTGAGTTCAAAGTAGCTGGTGCTTCCCCGCTGTTGCTGGCCAACTAGACGTGTCGGTAGCTTTGTCGCTGTACACACTCTGACAGTCGCTTATCAATACATCAGTGGAATGAAATTATTAAACGTTAAGTGTGCGACCAGTTGCAAGGATAGCCGTGATAAAGTATATAAGCGTTATGCATGAAGTTAAGCATGAGAATATGCGATAACGCATGCGATACGCCGACGTGACGTATCGCGCGTGAAGCAAACTCAAAGTGCTCTGCAGTGCGCTCGAAGAGACCTATGTTTCGGAAGCTTCGCGCTCGCACACACTCGCAGGCCATGGTGGCGCGGCGGCGCAGGCGGCCGTCACGCGCCGAACAGCAGGGGTCGTGACCCGGTACCGCCCGGGGCTGCGCGCGCCGCCGGCCGGCCTTACGTAACCCGCCGCCGGCGCTCCCCTGTTTACCGGCACAAATCGCCGCCGAGACCGCAGGCAGCACGCACTCGGGCACGCTGATTGGCCAAGGTCAGCGCGCATTATGCAACTGGCGGAGGCCAGGCTCTGAGGCTTGGGAACCTCACCACCTGCTCCAGAGTGTGGAGGGAGGGTTTTTTGCTGTATTTCATCTTTCAGTGGGCCCTTAGCTGCAGAAACGTGCCATTTACTAGGACAAGGGTATGGGCTGACAGATTTCATGGAAACGTCAGTGCATCGAGGCGGTGGTTGCCAATATAAATGTCAATTGATGGTTGGAATCGATCGTTACATCGTATCCTCACATTTATGCTGTTATCACCGACTGATCACTTGCTTTCCAAAGATGTGAATGATTAGCCGTTGGCGTTGTGGTACACTTGCCCGTTGACATCGGGACAAGCCACCGATGCCCTTTGTTTTCAGAGTGAGCCGAACATGAGACATTTCGGTTAACGAGCGAGAAGTGCAATCCGTTGTCAAGCACCTCTTTTTCTACAAGCGATAAGCTCATAACACTAAAATACACTCGTTCCTTTAAATATAACTGATAAATAGATGTGCTACGTCAGCGTCTACAAGGCGGCGCCTGAAGAGGACATCGATAATTAACGACTAAAATAAAATACGACGGGCAATGGCATTTCTACGCAGATAACAGCACGTAATGCCTCATCTCTTCTTTGCCAAAGGCAGTGGTGCAAAGCCCGAAAATCTCTTGATGCTCGTAAGATGGAACTAATGCGCAATACTTATGATAACACCAAACGTATGCAATCATTACAATCAAACTTTTGTGCACCGAGACATTACTGCTAAAGCAGACAAGATACTACCACTGCTGTGGCAGGAAGACGTGACGTTCCTTTTAGAGAACGCTGCCCACCAGACCGCTTATTGGGCCATTTCCTCTTTGAGATCGCGACTATCTGTGGACAGCGATATAATATGGAGATTGGAGCAAAGTGGAGAATCGCTTTTAGTCTATTTATGTCACATCCAGCGGATGGTTGTGTTCAACTTTTCACTCAGAACTCAAACACACAATTTTCCAAAAGATGCGGTCGGTTGCTGCCGGTCGACAAAATGTGGTTGACGTTTTTTGGTGTACTGCACGAGGTACGTCTGAGGTAAAAGCATGGCGGCACATCACACCATTATGGACTTATTGGTACGTTGTTGTTTGCTCAATGCTGAGTGACTAGATTATTGCCCATCAGATTGAGAAAAAAGGCAATTGGTCTTCTTCCTTTAGGCCAAATGGCGCCAATGAAGCGGCGGGACAGGATATTCCAGGTAAATGTTGATCTGACGCTGTCTTCCGACCGGTGCTGTCTTAACTCTGATGGCCGCAGTGTCTTCGTGCTATCAGCACAAACATCTACGTGTCATAACATGCAGCAGGGAGAGTGCTGAGGAAAGGGGAGGGTTTTAGGAGATGACAATTCTAGCGCGCTCGGCCACTTGGCCCTGCTGTCACCAGCGTCGGATAATCTTTAAGTACCCTTCCAGGATTATGACTATGGATCCTTTATCTACCGTTAAAATAATTGGTCTGTTTGGACGGCTTCTTCCAAAGACGCGTCCCGTTGCCACCACGTCCCACTGATAGCACGTCACCGTGGTTCTGATCATCGTTTTACATAAATGTCGTACGTGTAAGGTCTTGTCAATCATAACATGTCTTCGAATGGCTTCACGCCATCATTGGAATTAAATGTTTGGACTAGTATCAGCTCTACTTGAAACACTTCCAAAGCCACATAGAGATACAAAACATGGAATTTGACCTCGCCTGACCAAACATAAAAATTCAGCCCTAGCAAATGACGATATCATCCGCAGTTCTTTTTAATCGTACTCCTTTTATGCTCCGGCACATTGAGTGAGCAAGGGGCTCACATCCCCTGACCTGCTGAAAGAAGCGGGACAGGCGGGCCCGACAATGGCTATACAAAAATGCCGGCCTGAGATTCGAAATAGAATCGTGACGCACGAAAAATAAACATATATCTTTGTGACGTCAAGCCAGTTCTCCATTTGTTGCTGAGACTTTGCAACAGCACTGGCTGCTGAGAGAGCGAGACAGAGCCAGCTAAATATGTGCGCTTTACGTGAGGATGACGCAGGCGTTTCAGAAGTTGTCTGACATCGCGAAGGAAGGTGCAGGTGGCGCGATTTCACTGACTGTAACTGTCCTGTTATCCAACTTCAGTGTTCTGTGGGGTCGCCGCAGGCCGCTTCCACAAACAGAAAAGTTGCGCAGTGCTGACACAAGAGGTGACCGCATGACATGCTAATGCAGCCGGATGGACTGCGGACGGGAGAACGATGCTCGGTGTTTCGCGGCTGCCACAGCGCCAGCAATTCGGCCTATGCTACCGGGAAACCTCCCCACATTTAGCTTCAGCGTCTGGTTTTAAAAGAAGCAACAAACTCATAGGCCATGCAAAGGGACGCGAAGGTGCTCAAAAAGAGGTGTATGCCTTTTCGAAGTCAACTACTTCCTAGCATACAAGTAAAACAGAAGCAAAACTGGAGCATTGCCCCGTGCCTGTCGTATGCCGACACGGTACGATATTAAAACAGACACGTCCGTCACTTTCTTCTGGAGCTAGGGCCCTCGCCCGGCTGGATATCAGGCAGCGTCCGGATAATTCCTTAAACTTGGGAGCGCCGTGAACATGCGCCCGGGCGACCGGTTCATATCACACGCTTGGGGCTTAGGGGAGCGTCAGTTTGACTCCCCGAGATCTGCAAAATTAGAAGAGCTAGAAATACGGAATTCATAGGGCAGGTTGGCCTGTATGTGAATTTACTTGTTTCAGGCTTCTAGGCTCCTATCATTGCATCAAATTAGATTAAACAGTGGCAAACTCCAGATTAGTGTCCAAAGTGTCCCTGCATCTCCTCACGTACCGACCTTAAACCTAGATGCTTGTTCTAATAAAGTTCACTGGTGTTCATGTTAGGTTAGTGACTTTGTTTGACTTTTAGAATGTCAAGGTGACCAAAAACCTAAGAGATTGTTTTGATTTTTAACTTGGGAGAATTGCAAGGATTTCACAAGGTGGTAAGTTTCTAAAAAAAAAACAAATGTTGATCATAGTCATTTTAGGTCAGTTGGCTTATCTTACCTCTGAGAAGTCTATGTCAGATGTCCGCATCGGTCTCCATCATACCAAATTTAAAATCAACGTCGGAAAATGCCTCATAGAGCAGGCTCTCTAGTAAAAAAACAAAGTAGGTTCATCCTGATTAATGCTTCATACCTGACTCTAGGTCAATGTAATTTGTCGTAGTCCTTAATCCATGTATGACTGTCTAAGAAAACATGTTAGAGGCGTATGGCTTCGTCTAACACTGTTTTGATGTCTAACCTACATTTGATGGCCTCCACCCGAGCATTGGTCATATTCCGCAAACGACATAATGCTTGTAGTCCCATAATGCTTGTAACTCCAGAAAGGTGTGGACGACAGGGAGCCAAATGCCAATGGCTTAGTTTGACTTGGTTTGGTTTGGATTCAGGCTCTTTCGGCCAGCAATGGCCACTCCAGGGCTATGGGATGAAGAAGAACGGAGAGCGGTGGGACAAGGCTTCATGCATCTGAGATTTCTCTTTTTTTCGGAGACTTCCCACGCAGTGACCCCTGTTTGGAGTTTGTGCGAGCGCTCGGGCGAGGGTGCCGTCGGGGGCGGGGGGGGGGGCACTTAAGCCCACTCATGGCTGATGCATGCAGCTATGACGCATGTCCCGGATAAATGGGGCGTTGCAGGAATGCAGGATGAAGCGGTTGATGACGAGAGAAGGGCGGATGGCGTCAATGGAGCGCACCGTGGCCAAGGCCGATCATATGTGAGGGGACCTCCCGCGGCTCCAGCACGGGCAGCGTGGCCCAGCAGGTGCGCGTATTATCGTCACTCCACCGCCGACAGCTGATCGGTATCAATGGCTTCCATTCACTGACACTATACGTCCGGAGCAGCGTGAGCGTGATGGCGTTGGCTGCTAATGGGGACGTATGCCCGCTCTGGTGCAAGCCCGGTTTTGTCCAGCACCTAAGCAGTGTTTGGCTTGCTACGTACTTTTCCCCATGCCGGTGCGGACATGCGAGCTTTCGATGCTCTTCAAGAGCTTGATTGGTTCTGATATGCTTTTTGTGCAATGTGACAGATGGCGCCCGCTTTGAAAGGCGGTGCCGAAGGAGTGAGCTTCACGCTGCATGAATGGCAGCTCCCTGTACGAAGAAGGCGTCAGCTTTCCAATTTACACTTGAATCTGGGGCGCCATATCTGCAGCTACCAGGGGCATGTGAACGCAACGTCGGTACGGCGGGGTATTCCAAATACGCGACGTTCCGAATGGGTGACATTAAGTCGTCCAGTGTAGGTCGCTTCAAGCGTAAATCCTATAACTTCAAAGAGCCATTCCTGCGATATGTATTGCAAGCTTTCCCACTGGGAATCATACAATCAATGCGTACATTGCAATCGTACTGACACTACATCCGCCCGCCAAATCACGACCCCAAAACTGGGTAAGCACCAACGGTGCACGCATGACAAAACGTCATGTGATTAGAGCCGTCCGGGACTAAGGCAGCGCTTTCGCAGCACGGAGTACTTTTTGCGTTATCGAGATAGGCTTGTGACTTACAGCCCACCCGTTCATCTTCTTTTTTTACTTGATAAATGACGGATTCAAAGTTTGCGATTAGACAGTGTTGCATGATTGAAAATGCATGGGAAGCACCGCATTATTTTCCGTACACGGTAAATGTGCAACCATCCAATTGAAAATTCCCCATTATTTAATTTGCGTCCTTTGACCAGCCCGCGGCGCCACGGCTGTAGCCATCAAGCAAGTGGCCGCCGCTGACGCGAAACGTCAATGTACTTCTGTGCCCGACACGGTGTGTCATAAATGCATTTATCCGAGCCAAAGGTGTGGCTTGTCGGTGGCCGGAGATGTTTATAATAAACAATCGCACGCGGCAGAGGGTGCACACACATGTACGCACGGACACACACGCACGCACACACACAAGCACAAGCACAAGCACACGCACATGCACACGCACACGCACACGCAAACACACACACACGTACGCGCGCGCACACACACACACGCACACACACGCACACACACACACACACACACATACACACACACACACACACACACACACACACACACACACACACACACACACACACACACACACACACACACACACACAGCAGCAGCAGCAGCAGCAGCAGCGGCTTGGCACCTTGGCACCATCATCATCACAAATGTTGTCAAGGTCTTCGCAAAGGTAGATTTACCAGCGCTACGTCCTCTCTGGCACACTGTCCTTCCATCTGCGGGAGATAATAGTTGTGCAGTGCTTGACTAGGAGTGTCAATATTGGTAAAGGCGACAGGTCGTTTGGCGCAGGATGGGTGACCATTTCCAGGGACCAAATGCCTATTTCTGGTTGACCTAAGTGTGTTGAGCTGCGGGGATTGCCGGGCGCCACGCCTGGCAAAGGTCAGAGCGGCCTCGCGTCCGTCGGCGGCCGTCGGTCGCTGTCGTCCGCCGCTGACCGATCGCAGCCAGCACGCATGGGACCCCGCAGTATTTGATTGGATTTCGTTGTTTTATGTTGACCAATCGCCGTCGCCGACGCCCCAGCGACGGCGTCGATGGCATGCACCGACGCAACCATCTGGAAAGGTCCTGCCTGACCGGAGGAAAGCGTGTTGACGGAGAGGCCACCGACCATGGTAGGTCGCCGTGGGTGGACTGAACTACTAATGATGAGGTGTGCGGCCCTTTCAGTGGGATCACCGCAGGGGAAATGTATCGCCCTGTAGCAAATTTTCCTGCCTATTCCTCGCATTTTGCCACTATTGCAGCTACTAAAGGAGGCAAACTCTCCAGTCACACTACGACTGGAAACTTCTACCTTGGTGGCCTCGTGGTCATCGGCAGGACTTGATATTTGGTGTGGCTGTTGTTAAGCGCTTCAGGAACCTCTTGAGAGTTTCGGAGCGTTTTCCATTCAGGTTTGCGGCACCCAAGAGTCTGACGGTCGTTTCAGGTGGTTGCTGATCTCGGATCTCCTTGTTGTTGGAACTTTTCGCTCGTGCCAACTACCCTGGGGTCGCTGCTGATCCTGGATCTCTTTGTTTTCGGAACTTTTAGCTCGTGCCAACTGCCATGGGGTTGCTGCTGCTGGTCCGGTCACTCTTTATTTTCGGAGCTTTCACTCGTGCCAGTCACCCTGGGATCGTTGCAGACCCCGATGCTTCCCGTGTTCGGAACTCTTAGCTCGCGCCAGCTGCCCCAGGGTGGCTGCTGATGCCGGTGCTCCTTGTTTTCGGATATTTTGCTCGTGCCAACCACCCTGGGATCGTTGCAAACCCCGATACTTCCTGTGTTCGGAACTCTTAGCTCGTGTCAGCTGTCTTGGGGTCGCTGCTCTCGGGCTGCGTGGCATCCCAGCACGCCGCTGCTGTCTGCACTGTACACCCACCTGTGATTCCTTCGGACTGGTGCAGCAGCGCGAGCGAAGGACACCCTAGTACTGAACTAAACCAATCCCGAGCTCCAGGCTGTCACAGTAGCTAGCAGACATTCTCGAGAACGACCAGTCTTGGATATCTGGAGCCAGTGATTCTCCGGTTTGAAATCTGGAGCCAGTGATTGTGCCCAGAGTGGTTTTCAATGCGATATGGAATCCAAAACACCACCGAGTCTCTAACGTCTGCGGTTATTATGTCGTCCTGACGTAGTAACCTTATAATAGCTCAGTGTTGTTGCAGGTATGGTTGCTCTGAAAACTTGTTTTTGCAAAACAGAGCGGAATGCAAAGCACGGCCGCATGCTTCCCTGCTTTTCATGACAAACTTACATGCTGAAAATGTTAAGTATTGTCAGTTAAACTTCGGTACCCAAGGCATATTTTGGACTGCAAATGCCATTGCGTCCATGTTGTATGACATATATGAAATTTGTCGTTGTCAATGTATGGGTGTCCCTTCTGCCTCGTGGCTGAAGAGCATTACTTCTATGTACGTAATTGGACCTCAAAACCCACTGCATCGTGGGAATCTAAAATGACTTAGAATTTGAGAAGAGAGATCAAAGATAGGTAAAAAATGTGATATAAAGGTTTGAGTGCATATTTTCCTTAACTCTCGATAAATAGAGTAAAATCCAAGTAAGAACATTTGGGACATCTACAGGTAACGCTATTAGCATCACCCACGTACCAAATGTTTTCAAAGACCACAGTAAGGCGTAGAGACATGCCGTATTACACGTTTGTCGCAGAATTCTAGCATCACTTGGCGGGTTTCGGTTAGACTCGCTTAATTTGTTTGTTCCATAAGCCGTACGTCACGTTGTTACTACGACTTTGCACGTAATTGCGCGTAATAGCGTGCCAGCTGTAAAAATTCGCGATCTCAGTGATGTGACAATAACGACACAATCACACCTATGGAAGTTTTCAGACCATTCAAAACACGATGAACGCATTGACTAGACTGCTCCGACGCCTGCCAACGTGCAGCGTTTGCGACGGCGCCCCGGTCTCTGCACCCCCTCATCCCACCCGGTGTGTGGAGGTGTGCCAACCGCTGGCGGGTTGTGAGGGTCAGGGCACGTTTCCGGCACGGCTGCAGGTGGGGTGGGGGGGGGGGGGGCTGCAGAGAGGGAAGATCGACTGGTTTGACGTCTGGCTGACGTAGGCAGTGCGCCCCCACCATCCCCACCACCGCACCCATCAAACATCATGCCGCTCTGGAGAAAGTTAACGAAAGTGTTTGAACTTGGCAGCAGCGCTGGCGACTGCTTCTGAAATACTTCCACGTTGAGTGAGCAGCTATGACAATCGCTCAGGGCCGATTCAGGCCTGCGCCACCACTGCTTGAGGAAGGCCGGGCGTATTTTTGGCATCACACGTAGTAAGGGTCCTCCGGGCCTAACTCTCGAGACAAGTTCTCCTGGTCTGCATCCATGAGAATGCGGAGCGTTTTACCGGCACCAACACAACGCGAGGGAAGCTACCTCTATGTGCGATTTGGAACATAGCGTTCTTCATAGCTCTTCCGCGTAGGATGCCCGCACAGGATTCCAGATAAGGATTTCGTCATAGGGTGGTCGTTAGCGAGGGATTCAGGCGGGGAACAGCCTTGAAAGCGATCAAAAGACCATATTCTGCTCGGTTCCCCTCGGATACATTTCATGTTCCTGGAACAATGCAGCCGCGGATGCAGGATTCGCTGGCATGGAAAAAATGCAGCCAACCTGAACCCCAACGGCCAAAGACCCCTTAATCACTACCTGCGCCGATACGCGAGACTTTGCGAGAAGTCGCCCTTGACTTGGTGATTTCGCCTGCCATTGATGCGGAATTCCTGCCAGTAGGTCCCAAGCCAGGACGAGGAAGCTTGTGATTCCGGAATTTGAATAGCTACCGTTGGGCCCATTTTAAATAGCTGACGATGTGAAGATACTCATTTCTGCCGGGGGAACTGTTGCCTTAGACAGTCACGTCGCGAAGACATGCCGTACCTTTCGTCTCAGCCATCGCAAATGTATCACCAACCGATCACTTCATGTCTCCCCGCGGTTTGCGTCACTCAAGTTGCAGTTTGTTAAGATATCACAATTCCAATCTTTCTGTTTCGATAACTTCTGAAGCTAGTAAGGATATCCCTTTTAGAAGCTGTGAAGCCATAATCATTGTTTCCTAGTCGAACTCACTGAACGTCGTCTCTTCCAAAATTTATAGAAAACCCAATATCGCATTATGACACCACGAGTCTTTTCTGAACGGTGCTCGTTCAGCTATGTGTTCAGTCGTCGCCCGCACTCTTGAACACAATCTCCAACATCTAGGATGAAGGGTTATGCATTACAGCTTAAATTACGCGTGTGTTGGGTTCTACCAAGGTATTAACTAAACACAAACGTATGACAATCTCACCTATCAGTAATGATGGGTCCCTCATTTGGTGGATAATCCTCTCCCCAAAATTTACAACAGCATGAGTGAAAATGTTGGGTCTGTCTGGCTTATTCGTAACGGGCTTTTGTCTGGCTTCTTTGTGGCGCCCTTATTAACTCATAGGAGACCCAATCGTAGCGACGTAAAAGCAAAGAACATCTTAAGCGCTTTGCGATCAATGCTACTCTTACAGCCGCTGCTTTGATGGCAATATCTCTTACTTCTGCTCTTGGAATCTTAATGGTAAATAATGGCCGAAGGTGAAGTTTAACACAGTCTCACCATTTTTCCAAGTAACCTGGCGAATGTTGTCCACAATCTAAGTTTCACAAATAGTCAGCCCTGAAACACAATACATTTTTAGAAACGTCGTTGCATTTATCCAGTGCTTTATTGACTTGAAATTTAGCTTTCACAAAAATATTTACTTTCATTTTTGTGCTGCACCGAAGATAACATCCACCAAAACGTATTGAGCAGAAACAGCGGCAAAGCCAGGACTTTGCCCAGGAAGGAGCCGAATCATAGCACAGGAGGCCTCTCGGCCAAGGGGGCTGAAGAGCTTCCTCGTCGCTGTAGGAGCATGTTTTATTCGTAGAAGCATTTTAGACCCGGGGCGCCATTTTTTATAATCGGGGCCCCGTTTGCTTATGTTTTAGAAGCCCTTCGAGAGTTTTAAAATGACGAAAAAATATTAGGACCTTCGGCCCTGGGGTCTAACGCCACCTCTAAGTGGCCGTGACCCCAGAAGCGTGGCAAGTTCCCCCTGGCTGCGCTTCTGAACCGAAACAGTCAGCAGGTGTCATCTTAAAGGGAGTGTCTCACATTTGTACGTGGTTTCGAACTGAAATAACCATTTTGAAGATCATTCGGTGCAGTTCACAGCCCTCCCCTTCCGAGGTCCTGAGCCCTTCTAGTTTCCGAGCTACACGCCCATGAAGATGTGGAGTCTATTTCGGGTTAACGATTTTTCTCCCACCCAGGCCTCCGGGGCACCAAAATAACGTCATTCAAATCCTGCCATCCCATTTACTATGCGGCAATCACAGCCAATAAATATACAAGTGTCCAATCGTTCATGTTTGGCGTTTGTGAGCACGATTCCCAGATACCACGGCCGTCATTTAGCTCTTCAATGTTGTGCTAAATGCGATGACGTTACCAAACCAGGCCGCGTTGAGGAGAATATTCACTAAACAGTAAAATCGTGTTGTCTAGAGCAGACTTTTCCACTCCCAAAAAAACGAAAATTCGTGATTAATACCCAACTCCAGGCCATGTTCAAGCCAATCCTTAGTATCATTACTATCAAGCTAATTAAGCCATGCTGTACGCAGCCTCTGTCCAAAGTCACCTACCTTCTCCGAAGTGCCGACGGTCTCTCCCGCTTCCTCCCGTCTTCCTCATGCGTCCTCGCTGGACCGATGAGCGCTAACCGCACCCTGCGCCATGTCCGCCCCATCCCTGGGCCGTCCCCAGCCTGCTCGCCGGCTCTTCCTCAGCCCCTCCGCGTGTCCTCGTGCGCCGTGAAATCGGAGCGTCCGAGCTCACGGCATGGTGAGCGGCCTCGCTGAGACCGAGCGGCAGTGGGGGCTTCTTCGTCACGTGACTCGGCCTTCTCAGGCCGAGTCACGTGACGCCGGCTACGGCGAGGCGGCATGTCACGTGCGACGCTTCAGAGAATGCGACATGTCACGTGCGACGCTTCATAGAACACGACATGTCACCGGCTCTAGAGATCCATGCCGCCGGCTCTAGATGTGGCCTGGGTGGTTCGCGCTCCAGTGAGAATGGGGACGTCAGCCCGCGGTAGCTGCGGTTGTTCGCCCGGCCTCAAAGCGGGCGCAGCCGTGGGCCAGACATTGCTCCCCAGAAGAGTCATATCCGGAGTAGGCGAGTCGACGCGCTGTCATACAGGCTGCCCCAGCTATTTCCGCCTCCCACAGACTGCGGTGTTGCCAAAGGTGACCTTCGTCCGCGTCTGCACCATCACCTTGTCCGTACAAGATTCAGGAAACGACACTGTAGTACGCGTGTAAATATGCTGAATCCATGACGGAGCCTTAAATCCAGCAATGCGGTGGAATGGACGCTTCTGGAATAGCTCACAGTGAGATTGTTGCATAGTGAGACATGCCATGAGCTGTGAGGACAGGTAAGGACCACCGAACAGGGTATGCGGAGAATCCTTACGATGATAACCTGTTCGGCAAGGTACTGATTTGTGGTGGTGTGTGAAGTGCACACAACTGGAGCACTCAAAATGAAAATGCCCTAGGTGCCTAAGGCACGAGCAAAAAATTATCAGATACCTTTAAGGAAGAGTTCGGCAGCATGTCATTGTTGATTCGGCGTCCGGCAAAGCATTCAAAAGCTTTGTTTTGACGGACAATGCATTCGTCTCCGAAGTAAGAAGACTGCACAAATATCTCCTTGTTTTGTTGTTGTTCTATCGCTGGTTTCCAGTCCGTGCATGCTAATGTGTGAGGGCACGATCGTATTATCACGGGTAGCAGGGGCGTTCGAATCCCAGCAGCGGCAGATTGTTTTATTTTGTTTCCCAAAGCGCCTCCCGAACTGATCGCTGAACCATTCTGAATCATCAATCACTAGCGGAAGTGTTGACAGTGAACAGGCTCCGGGCTTCTGAACAGTCCGCCAGGACGGTCTTCACATGCCGGCGGACCAGAGCACATCGCAATCTGCAGCCAAACGTGGGAAATGTCAACGTTAGTCGGCTATCAGAGCCGGAGCACATTGAGATGCCGGTTGGTATGCGGAGAGACTGTGGCCTTGAAAGTTACTAGGCCAGGGTGACTCCATTCCCCTTCCTAGCCCCTACTTCACTCTCGTGCGGTGCGGTGCCAGTGTGACTCAATTGTCCCATCCCTCACCTCACTCCCGGTACTGGGCTGTGCGGTGCGGTGCTAGTGTGACTCCATTCCCCTCCCAACCCCTACCTCACTTTCGATGCGAGATTAGTGTGGTTAGCATTTCAGCCTCACAGGCCAGCCTTTGCCCCATTTATTTTTTTGAAATAACTGTTGTGGCTTCATGTTACTCAACGCCGGAAGGCCTCGATGCAATGGTGTGCATTTCTCCATTTTGCTAGTCTTCAAAACCTTTTATTTCTGGAGGGGTCACGAAGTGTAAGATAGCTGTTAGGCGGGGCGCATCCGAGTGGCCAGTACCTTCGGCTTCCATGTGGGCGGCCCGGGTTGCGCTATGGAGTTCTGATATGGCTTATGCTGACGCCGGCGCTCCCGTTAATGGAGCGCCGGCGTCGGCATAAAGGGAAATGTTATGTTTTAAGGGAGCGCGACGCCATGCATCGCGTTCCCTTAAAAGCGGAGACGTGATGTAGTCATGTGCTTACTGTTCGACCGACCGCTAATGCACTGAAACGTATTTCTGAGTATCGTAGCATATGCTGCTCTAGTCATGTGTTGTCTACGCCATGTTATCTCTGGTTTCTCGGTCATCCTAGTAACCCCTTTCCCATAAGAAGCGCATGCGATCTGAAAGCCACCTGACCACCAACAGATACTCTGCCTGGTCCAGGAGCCCTCTGATCGACTTTGATCCCCGGTCTTTGGTCGGTATCTTTATTCGATACCGAGAGTTAGTAGCTATTTACGGGTTTATTAGTGCTCTGGAGAGCCCCGTGCTGACAGGTCAAGCGTACTTTTACGGAGATTCGGTGGCTTTTTCGGATTCGTTGGTCATCTCGATAGTGGCGTACTAAAAGGCCAAACCCATTAAGCCGAGCAGACGGTTTCCTTCCTTATGTAAAGGACATACGCATGTTATACTATTCTTGGTGATTCGCCAACTTAATTCGAAAACTGTCTGTTTGGGTGGAGCACAGAACTACATCCAGTGGATCCGGAAAATCCATGTATAAAGCATAAGCTATGTGACCGAATTTTCAGGACAAATGAGGGAATAAGGAATGCAACGGAAGTATGGGTGTCCACATTAGCCAAGGAACAGGAAAGAAGAGGGACACGGCAATGCCCCGCTCCCACACACTCCCTAGAACTTGTATCTAAACTTATGGCGATGCATGGCACCAAGAGCTGTTTTGAACATTGGCTGTTATGCCTTCCTTTCTCGGAAGTCTTTGCGTCTAAGAGCTGGTATACTTAACTTAAGAGATGCTGCGCCCGATGTTTCCCGATAAAATATCCCCGATCTGGCTATATGAATGTTCACGAGCTTCGCACGTGCTATCCTTAAAGACTACTTCTTCTGTCACGGCCCAAAACAAAAAGGGGACGCGATCAAGTGCGTGAACAGCACACAGGCTCCTGGCATAAAGTCCTTCGAACGGTATCCACGACTGTAGGTCGGGGATTCCCGGTGTTCCACCCGTGCTAAAGCCAGTGAAGGTGACGAAAGCCATCCTCAGCCGGCGGCCCAATACCCCGCCGCGACCGCGTAGCATCGATCATCCGCTCAGCGTCAGAATACGAGCGTGGGTGCTGGCGAATTCGGCTGGGAACCAGGTGCACGCCAGAGAGGCGCGTGGTCATGGGAGCTTCCCGGAGCCACGCTCCACGCGGGCACACTCATCCTCTCATTAAGAGGCGGTGATTTGGACGCGCTCCTCATGGGCTACTTGGACGTTGCCAGTTTCGCAGAGCGAGGAAAGAGAGAGAGAGAGAGAGAGAGAGAGAGAGAGGAAGAGAGAGAGAGGGGAGAGAGACGAAGAGGGAGAGAGAGCAAGGGATAAGAGAGCAAGGAAGAGGAGGGAGCCAAGAGAGAGAGAAGATAGGTAAGAGAGGTGAGGGAGGGGAGAGAGATAGAGGGGAGAGAGTTTAGGAGATTGAGCGTTTGGCCCCTGTTTCATGAGAGGGCGCTCCTGTCACATCAATTGGGTTCCCGCGACGCTTAGGTGCGACCCTGCAGGAGCGGAGGCTCTTTCATACAACGAACAAAGCGACACTGCGGGTGCACTAAGCGCCATCTTCATAAAAGGTATCTCCAGTGATATGGAGCGCATCACGCTGGGGGAGCACTGACGACACTTTTTACAGTGCTCTTCCTGTAATCTTGAGAACACTGAACGGAAAGGAGGCTGTTCTTTATTTAAAAAAGTGGCAGTCGCCCTAGTGACCGAAAGATTTATGATAAGAAATGAGTCCCCTGTTCTGAATGGCGTCCCTGTGAGTTGAAGTGGAACCATTTATGCCAGATGGATACCTTTTCCAAAAGGACCTCCCAGTGCATTGCAGTGAAAAGTCGTCCAAAATGAAGGCGTCCTTTTGGAATGGATCTCCCGTAATGTTAAGCGTATTTTTCGAGGAAAATGATACCTCCCACCCTTCCCATGAATTGGCACCCTTCTGACCAAAGCCAGCAGCGTTATCCCACAGTACTGTTCTTCCATGAAAGCAGCGCAGCCATGATACCAAGCATGATAGGAGACAGGAAAGTTGGCACGCCTTTACTCGGACAGAAAATGGGCACCCATCATAAAACGGCATGTTCTGCCAGCAATGAGAAAAAGCGATACGAGAGCACGTATGCATGCTTCGTGAGTAAAATGGAACCAATGACAAAAGCGAGCTCCTTCTGATAATTCCTTCTAGTAATTCCTGTATGCTCATGTCACCCGTAGGAAAAGGAAGAAATTACGATAAGATTTCTCTCTAAAAGTCACCGGATGATTCTCCACGTCAACACACCTCGAGAAAACCTTTAATGATTTCTAGAACTACACGCAAGCTCTAAGCCTGGATGAGGAAGTTTCTTGTGGATTCCGAACAGCAACCGCATTTCTCAAGGGTATTGATTACCAGTGCCTTTATTAAGTATTTTATTTTATTTTATTAAGTATTTCAAAGACCCGTGTGCTAGGTATACCAGCTAGTTACATAGGATTGGGCAATAGCGGATATTCAATACAGAAAGGCTCCAAATCACGTTAATTCAACAACCTCAAAACTTTATAGGGCAGCTTCCATAGACATGATGTGGGAAAGTTAAGGTGTTTTTATCATAGCAATCAGCTTTCCTACGCTTTCATTTAGACTCGGAGACTTTACACGACTAGCCCCTCTGTCAAAATATTCAGTATGTGATGTTTTGTTTTGGCGATTTTTGCGTGATTTGTGATGAAAACTCGCCGACGGCGCTTGCCACTTGCTTAGGGCGTACCAGCTAATGCGCTCAGCTAATTGCGCATGTAAACGGCCTTTACCTCGGGATGGCCAAATACGCCCTAAAACAAATCTTCATCATGGCGTCATCGTGTTTATGGTGCACCCTACATAACCATGGTGCTCCAAAGAAATGTGCCACTTCGATCGAATTTTATGGTTCCGACTCTGTTCAGTAGTTGGAACACTTCGCTAAATCCTCCGCGATGTATGTAATAGAATCCACGCGCGTAGACGTTACAAAATTGCAACTCCTATGAAAACGGCGCTACGTATGTGTGTTTTTTAAAGCGCGCGGGGCGTACGTGGCGGCGCTCACGTGGCGCACTGCTCAGCCACGGTAGAGCTTATCGCCAATCGAAGGGCCAAACCGGCCACTGGATGGACCTTGGAAAACTGACCGTAACCATTAGACAGGCGAAGAAGACTATTGACAAGTCAATCGGCAAAACGAGGTTTTGATCCACCTGTTCGTCAGCCTTCGGCGGTACTTGCGCTCACGGGTATTTTTGGCTGCGAGGCCATGTGATCAGGTTCATAGTATTCAGCAGTAAGCCAATCAATCTCAATTCCTTACCTCGACGGACGAAATCAATCACGTCTCGGTGCACGAAGCTTTGCTGAAGAAGCATAGCTGCGCTGAGGCAGCGAACCGTTAATGCAGTTTGAAGCCCATGCAAGCAATGTGGCCGTGACATGACGCCATCAACAGATCATCTCTGGCCGAATTAGCATTCCCGAAGCATTTTCGTCCCGGCGTCATCCACCTAATGTCTTGTCCTTGACGTGGCGCGCGGACCCTTAGCGTGAACGGCGCGCCTCACCGGCGCGAGCTCCGTGGTGCGAGGCTGGCGTGTTCGGCACGCCTCACTGGCGCGAGCTCCGCGGCGCGAGGCTGACAATGCTCGGCATGCCTCACTGGCGCGAGCTCCGTGGCGCGAGGCTGAGTGTTCGGCACGCCTCACTGGCGCGGCTCCGCGGCGCGAGGCTGACAATGTCGGCACGCCTCACGGCGCGAGCTCCGCGGCGCGAGGCTGAGTGTTCGGCACACCTCACTGGCGCGAGCTCCGCGGCGCGAGGCTGAGTGTTCGGCGCGCCCCACTGGCGCGAGCTCCGCGGCGCGAGGCTGAGTGTTCGGCGCGTCTCATTGGCGCGAGCTCCGCGGCGCGAGGCTGACGCTGTTCGGCCCTTCGCGGCGCGATGTTAGGGTGGTCTGAGGCACGGGCTGGCTACACCGCAGACTGCATGTGCTGCCAGCCAGTGGTGGCACAAAAGCACTAAAGCACGAGCGCCGGGGGAGGGAAGCTATGATTTTCAATCGGTGGTTACTCCAAATTTTGTTTCAATTGTCTTACGAGATAAGGCATGCTTACGTCAACAAAGCAAGGTCTACTGCTAGGGACTTGAGAACCGACACGTCTGAATTAATCCGAAAGGCCTGTACAGCTGTAGCATAATGTGAGCAGACAATTCAACGCGGTAGTGCCAAATGCAACGGAAGCTCCGCATAGATCTGAATGAGGGCTGTCTGTCCATTTAGAAGCGGCTCCTGGGTGCGTGGACCTTTGACAGACAAGTGCCACGAAGCGGGCCTCCCTGTGCGGCGAGCACATCACGCAGCGTCCGATCAATTCTCCGAGAAAGGTCTGCTTCGAGAGGGAGTGTTGTATCCATGCGGGTTGTGAGGCCCCCCAAGTGGTGCGGGCACACCTCAGGACGTCACGCAGCAGGTAAGCCCACTAGTACGCGTCAGCCTCGGCAGCCTGGCGCCGTCGCCGGCGGCGTCTCGCCTCCCTCCAGCGGCATAAACCCGCCAGGGGCAGCTGGCCTCTCCGCAGGGGCTCACGTTGGGGACCGGGAACAAAAAAACAAAACAAAAACAACGTGAATACATTTAGACACATTTAGACTGTGCCGTGGGCACTCAGCGTAGTATACCTGTTGTAGCTATGCATCTACAACATGGTTCATAGTGGAAATGTATTAATTACTTAACA